>NC_092872.1:618155378-618467731 GCF_028372415.1 Notamacropus eugenii | reverse complement strand
CCCAGTTTTCTTATCTTATCCCCACCCCACCCCGGCCTATCTCTAGTTTCACTTTTGGTCACCACTCATGTAGTGATGGGAAGTCCAGAGGGTGAAGGATAAGAAGCTAATTGCTCTGGTTTTTTTTCCTGTTGTTAAGTACTACAATTGGTAAACAGGAAATTGCCACATCTGGCAGAGGAAAATTTTTCTGACTAATTCTCATCTAGACTGCTATCTACAAAATAATAAAACACCTTATTTTGAAAACTTTCTCAGGCTAAGGGACCAAGTTACTTTTGCTTTCTTATGTTTCCAAAGATAAATTGTGAAGAGCATGCTAAAGAACTAGCTGATCTAATTTAGTTAAAATTGATATTTTTTCCTACTGATTTTAAAGGAGACGTATATAATGTGGTATTCTTAGCTTAAACCTTAGCTAATGATTTGATAGAGCTTTAAAGTGACTAAGTTGCAAAATTTTCAAAACACTTCATATTCTGCCTGAAATAATTACCCTTGACTCTATTTGCAATTTCACTTTATTTATGTTTAACCTTTTTTGCTTATTGGATTTAGGCATATTGACTGTACAGCAGGAATATATTTAATAATTTTTTAAATACTATGTAAGGGAAAAACTTGAGATTGGCTAGTTGTAGAAGGGATTCATGTTCTAAGCAGGGGGCTGAACTAAACATCTTCTAAAATCCCTTCTCACTCTAGGATTCTAATTAGGTCAGGCATGTGTCAGTCCAAATCCTCTTATACAGACTTTTATCCATAGCAGCCAGTTTCTGTAGAGTTTCTCACTGGTTCTTAGTGAGGGTCTTTAGTTACTTAACCTCAAAGGGTCTCCAATATTTTAGAGTTGGAAGGTAGTTCATTCAGTCCAACTCCTTCATTTTAAGAATGCAAGTCATCCTTTCAGTAATTCAGTTAGAAAGATAGTAACACTGACCAAACTACTTGCTGATTCTCCTTCTCACTTCTCTCATGCCCCTTCCCCAAATGGGACAATTCTTTTTTTTAATTGCTATTGATGCCTTTTGTTTTTACATTACTGACATTCCCTGATTTATCCTTCCTCCTTCCCTCACCCAAAGAGCCAAATTTGTTTCCAAAAAAATTGTTTCTAAAGGGAGAAAATAGTTTAGCAAAATGAAACCACATATTGAAAAGGTATGGCATTATATCAAGGGTCCCACATGTGCCAAAAAACAGAAGGAAAAATCTTCTCAAATCTCTTCTTTGGAGCAAGAATAGTAGGACAATTCATTCTCTTTTTTCTGATTTATTTATTTTTAATTTTCAACATTCACTTCCATAAGTTTTAAATTTTCTCCCTTTCATTCTCCGCTCGCTCCCCAAGATGCTATGCAATCTAATATGAGTTTTACACATACATTCCTATCAAACACATTTTCACATTAGTCATGTTGCATAGAAGAATTATAACAAAGTAGAGAAACCATGAGAAAGAACAAAGTAAAACAAAATGAAACAAAAATAGTTTGCTTCATTCTGCATTCCAACTCCATACATAGTCTTTTCTCTGGGATGCGGATGGCATTTTCCATCATGAGTCCATTGGCATTGTTTTGGGAGGGACAATTAATTCTAAAATGAGGTGTTTATATGATATGTGTATATGTGCTTTATTATAGGCGTTAAACTATGATGGCAGGGATTCTGTTGCCTTGATAGAAAAACTTCTGATGATAATAATGATGACATGACAACAAAAAAGAAATATTGAAATTTATATGGCATTTTAAGTTTTTTAAAAGTAATTTACATATATCTCATTTGTTCTGTATAATCCCACTAGGTAAGCACTATAAATATTATTATCCTCATTTTTACAGATGAAGAAACTGAGTCTGAAAGAACAAAGGAGCATAGATTTAAAGATACATCAGAAGTCATCTAGTCCTACCCTCTAATTTTACAGATGAGAAAACTGAGTCCCAGAGAGGTTAAGCAATTTGCCCAAAGGCACACAGGAAATAAGTGACAGAAGTGGGATTTAAACCCAAGTCCACTGACTCTAGAGCTAGTATTGGTTTTTTTTTTTATCCCCGTTACGTGATTTTTCCCTAGGAACTATTAGGCCCTTGATTAGACCCTGGGCTACAGATGAATGGTTTTGAGTGGAAGTTTCCCCAGAAATCTTTACATGCGTATCAGTCAGACATATCAGCTCTAAGTAATTGGAGTGGAGCCAACAAATGTGCTATCAAACTTACTTGCTAATGCATCAAAGCAGACTGTTTATTGTGCAAAGGATGCATGCAGAAATGGGAATACTCATATTCTACCCCAGGACTCCTAAACTGTGGAAAAGGCAGGGACCCAGATGTTGTCAGAGCTTACACTAATCAAGAGCTGAAGTGACTGGAGGGTAAATAGGAGGACCTATTTACCAAATCAATTCCAAATCAATTAATGAATGCACAGCATTAAGAAATGGCCAATGCTAATCAAGTATTGTTGAATAGGTAAACCTTCAGGCTTGACCAATCACAGCAGGGAAATTTGGTGTCATTACACCTGTCTTGTGTAAACACAGAGAAAGCAATTCCATGGATACAAAGTAGACCAAGATATAAAAGAATTCAAAGTCAGGAAACAAAGATTGTCTGAAGCAAATAGTTTGAATAGATTAACCCCTGTTTGTGTCAGACCATCTGGATTCCCATAGCATATAAATTGGACTTTCAATTGTTTCCACAAGTTTGCTTATAAAACCCCACAAAAGTTGTCACTCTTCCTCCAAGAGGCTGGCCAAAGTGTTATTGAGTCAATCAATACTCCAGGCCTCACTCAATGGCTGGAATTACTTCTTCCCCCAGACCTATCACTTCATTAATTCATTTAATCCATCAACATTAATTAAATACCTGCTATGGACAAAGCATTGTGCTAAGTGTAGGGAGCTTGTCTAAGGAGAGGGCAGTCTGTTCTGAGGAGAAATTTAACCAAGATACAAGATACATATTTTGGTCAGTAAGAGGTTGCCTATATTTACATACATACATACATACATATATATGTATATACATATATGAAGAGAGAGAGAGAAGGGGGGGGAGAGGGAGATGGCTCTTAGGTGGCATGGGATATACTAGGAATTCTGGCCTACTCTTTGCAGAGTAGAAGAAGGGCCTTGCCTTCACCAACCACATGCAGCCAGTGGGTAGAGGCAGGCAAGGTCCAAGACAGTCAACATTAGGCAATTTCTTATCTGCCCTCTGGCCTAGGGGTTCAAGTGTGGATTCTGAAGGAAAACTTTCCTTTAATTACTCTTAAGAAGAAGGGTAGCTTACACTTGTCAGCCCCACTCCACTAAATGCTAGTTGCCTAAAAGACAGTCTCAAATAGTGAATAGAAAGTAATTCTAGTAATGCAAACAAAACAGCACACAGAGACTACAGAAGTCCTACAGGAAGTACACAGGAGTAAATAAGTTCTGCTAAGAGTGAAGTAGAGATAAGATCTGAACCTAAATCAGGAGAAAGAAAATGATCTCACCCAGGGAAGTCCTGTTCCAGCAGTGTCTATAATGTCAGGCCTTGGAGGTCAGGAGCACGTTGGTTTTGGCTCCCACAGGTGTCATTGGCTCAGAGGCTTCTAGTTTACCATTCAAAAGCCTTTCTCCACTGCCTCGCAAAAGGTCTTCTCAAAGAGTCTATATAAACCAGCTACAGGCTTGGGTGGAATTCAGGTTAAATAAGAATAAATAAGGCATTGTTAGTTGGGGTTATAAGAGAGATACAAAGAAAATTACACTGTATGTATGACTGGGAGCAGTTGGCTTTTTTCCCTTCTGAAGATCTTTCCAGGAGCATCCTAAGGTAATTTGAATCACCAAGCCAGTTACCCCCAAGGAAGATGGGATAAAAAGAGAAGTGAAAAGTGGAGGGGACTTCCATTCAAATCTCATGATTCCGTGGGTGATACTGAGGCAAATGAGGGGCATACCAACTTGGTTTCAGGGAAGATGGGAGAAAAACAGAAGTGATTCTCTTTGATTTTGCATGGAATTGAAAATAGAGAGCCATTTAAGCAGTGTAAGAAAGGAATATTCCCATAAGCCTCAGAAAGGCCAGTGGAATGAAAGGACAGAGATGATGAGATCTAAGTGTAGCCCTACCCCCCCCCAAAAAAAGATTTCAAAAGTAACAGAACAGAATCATCCTGGTCTGAAAATGTATTTTTCAGTTGTAAATATAATCAGATAAGTTAGAGAAGTCTCTCCACATAAACCAGCATCTAGAGATCTGATACTCTACTCACTCCACCAGAGTATTTATGATAGAGAAAGAGAGGAAAGCTGAGAATAACATGACATGCAGTCTAGATTGGGGACAAGGAGGTTTCAGAGGGTTCGGGGGAAAAATAGCAGGTTCCCATGACACAAAATAGGGTAAGTCCCAAGAGGGATAAGAAACTCTTAATGATGAAATACTGGAAACACAAAGAGAAACAATTCCAGAGAAGAAGAAAAGAGATAATTATCTAAAGATAAACCCATATTGATACATAGGGATCTCACCAACCCACTTAGATTTTTTAAAATATATTCACTGAAAATTGAAGCAAGAACTGATTACAGAAAATGAATTTGAAAGTATGGCATCATTCTGTAAGGCATCTTAGTGTTTTGATTGACTGATAGATGGAAAGGAAAGAATAGGTTAGCCAAAAAAAGTGGTTTTAAAACTATATTTGGGGAAAAAGAGGATTATAGAAAGGATAGGACTGGGGAAAATGACAAATGGGGGATGAGATGTGGAAAAATTGGGACATTAATATGCTTATAGTGGAACTATGAACTGATACAATCATTTTGGAAAGCAATCTGGAATTATGTCCAAAGAATTATAAACCTATGTATATTCTGACCCAGTAATACCACTATTCAGGTGATTGGGGAAAAAGGAAAGGCACTTATGTGTTCTAAAATATTTACAGGAGCTCTCTCTGTTGTGACAAAAAAAAAACTAGAAATTGAGGGGATGTCCATTAATTGGGGAATGGCTGAATATATTGTGGCATATGATTGTAATGGAATACTACTGTGCTGTAGGAAATGATGAGCAGGTTGAATTTAGAAAAAAAAAACAACAACATAGAAAGATTTGCATGAAATAATGACAAGTAAAACTAGTAGTACCAAGAGAATGTTGTCTACAATACAGCAATATTGTTTGAAGAGTAACTGTGAATGAGTAAGTTATTCTGAGTGATATGAATATTCAAATCAACTACTAAAGACCTATAAAGGGAGATGCTATCCACCTCCAGAGAGAGAACTGATATATAAAAGTACATATTGCATGGTTCCACATATATATCTGCGTCGTGTTGGCCTTCTCTAGTGTTAGGTTGGGAGGGAGGGAGACAGATAGGAACTCAAAATGTAACAAAATAAATAAATCAAAGAAATATTAAAAGAAAAAAGAAAGGATGGGACTAGTGCTTAGGGTGAATGAGAGAGTTATAATTGGTGATGGAACTAAGATATTCCTGCTTGGTTCATTTTATTTCTATTTTTTCAGGGTAGGAGAATGATCTCTGGACTGTAAAAGTCAGGGGAAAAATAGCTAATTGGGTGCTGATAAGTAAGGCCAACAGGGAAATAATAAGAGAGTACCTAGTTGACCTTGAGGAGTTCAGATCAACTGGCCTAGATGATGAACTGCATCCTTGGGAACTGAAAGAACTAGCAGGTGTGATTGCTGAATCACTGTCAGTGATCTGTGAAGAATCATGGAGAATGGGAAATGTATTGACTGTCTTAATTTGAGAGAGAAAGAGAGAGAGAGAGAAAGAGAGAGAGAGAGAGAGAGAGAGAGAGAGAGAGAGAGAGAGAGAGAACTATAGACCAATGACCTTGACTTCAAATCCTAAAAAAATTCTAGCATTTTTTTGAAAAAATCAATAATAATAATCTCCATTGGAATGCCTAGGGATCAGTGCTTGGCCTTCTGCTTTTTACAATCTTCATCAGTAACTTATTTAAGGGGGGAGGATTCATCTGTAGAGTTCATGATAAACTTATTGGTGGCAAGCTTTTGTCTGAAACTTTTGAAAGCATCTTTTCCCATAGTATGTAGATAGGACCACTGATGCTGTTGAAAGGACAAAGACAACTTCTGATTAAGTTTTAGAGCCTAAGGCTGCAACAATATGAAATAGATGGTATATGTCAAGGCAATCACATTGTACCTTCTTGGGGATGGTATTCAGTGACTGAATTTGCAGCCAAGATGCTTTGGTTGGTCAGACTCAGGAGGATGAATTCTTGTTGGAGTAACGACCCCTGTGTTGGCCTACAAAAGAGAGCTTACTCATCCCCTTTTCTGCTTTTTCTCTTGGGCCTTTTTTCTGGAGTATAGCATAAACTGGGCAGGGTAAAGGGGAGGAATTTTTATATTCTTCCTAAACAGGGGTCCATAATGGCTAACTTTTTGCACAAGTACACTGTAAATTGCATGTGCTTGCTCAGATGGCATGAGAAAGGAGTTCATAGACCTCAAGTTCATAGCTGCTTTCTGCCCCTGTTTCCCTTTCTGAGCATAGATCAGAGATGAGAAAGCTGATCCTATGAACTGAGAATGAACTTTGAAACCCAAAAGATGGCAGCAGCAGCTGCACAGTAGTATAGTATCCAGAATTCTTGCAGCAGCTTACAACAGCAGTAAATGTGCTTATCCATGAGGGTCAAGAAGGGGAATTCATAGAAAATGTTCCTGAACATCCTGGGTAGAGGAAAGGGGACCTAAATTTCATGGGCAGCATGTATCTAGTATTCTAGTTTAGAAGGAAAATAGCTTGGGCAATGCTGCCCGCCTTGGGTGCTACCTTAAAAGAATCCCTGTGTTTAAGAGTTGGGAGATATGACTTAGAGGAGAGAAGGGAAGGTCATGGGCAGTACTTTGGAGATAGAAGAGGATTGCCCATGTGGCCTCCATAGCTGAAAGAGTAATAAAAGACTAAAGTCATGAGATGGGAGAGTAGAAAACACACTTTGCCCTTCTGCTATTGCCATCAGTTATTTAGATAGTGCAGGTGCAATAGGACGAGGATAGCTTGTCCAGTAGGCCCAAAGTGTGTTTGCTTTCCAAGGGGAACCAAACATGAGGGTAGCACTATGACTCTGGGAGGGAACGTGTTCCTGTGGGAGTGTGACCTACTAGCAGCCCTAAGTTCATTTCCCTTCCAAGGAGAGCTAATGGACTAGCCTGAGTATTTCATTGTGTTTTATGTGTCTGTTTATGGGCTCCTGGAAGTCATTTTTCACATCTGCATTTTCTGTGGGGTAAAATAAAGACTATACTCTACCAAATATGCATTTGCTTCCTTGAATGAATATAAAAGAACTAGGGACACTATTACTCACATTTGTGGAAAACTAGACATGAGCATATTTAGACAGTTCCCAAAGCAAACTCTGGGTGAGAACATGACTAACTAAAAAGAAACAAATTTTTTGGTTCAGCCCCTAAGATCAGACTTTGTCTAAGTTAGCCCAGAGAGTTAGAGACCCCAGGACATTGGACAGGGGTTATACTTTAATAAAGGCATAAATGGTGTACTTGTCAGGTTTGTAGATTATACAAGGCTGGGAGAGAGGGATAGTGCACAAACTGGATGACACACTCAGGATTCAAAAAGATTATGACGGAATAGAGCACTGAATTAGAGCACTAATAAAATGAATTTTTAAAAAAGCAATGAAAATAATAATTATATAAAATATTTGAAGACAGCTTTGCCTGATACAGTGTATTTAATAAATGCTTTGTCTGTCTATAAATCTAATAGACCATATTAATAACAAAATAATAGAAACAATGGTTATTTCAAATATTTGAAAACAACTGTCATGCTCTTTCCCCTCCCTCTCTTCTTCAAGTTAAATATCTCTGATTCCCTTAGTTGATCCACATATGACATGGTCCTTAGTCACCTCACTATTCTTGTTAGCCTTCCAGCTTCCCAGCCTCCTTCATAAATTGTGGTACTCTACATTGAACACAATGCTTCAGATGTTGTCTGACCAAGGGAAAGTACAGTGAGATTTGATCTGAACATTATCCCCCTCTCAATGCAGCTGGTATAGCATTAGCTTTTTCTGGCTTTCATGTTATACTGTTGACTCATTTGGGGTTTACAATCCACTAGACATTCTGACTTTGTCATTGCCCTAAGGCCTTCCCTGGGACCAGACTGGGCTGTCAGTCTACTAGCTTCTATCTCCATCCCAAGTCCTTATCTAGAACTGCTAGACTCCTGTCAGAGACCAGGCCCAATCACGGGCTCCAAGAGGCTTCCTCCTTTACCACAGGATCTTCTTTCATATCCTACTTCATACTGCTGCCTCCTGTCTACTACTCAGGCTCCCCAGGGCCTTATGTCTCTTTTTCCCACCTTCTTTGTTGCAGGCCTCCCAGGGCACATCACCACTAACCACATTATGGAGGGAGGAACCTGAATTAGTCTAATCACCTCCTTCTGGTGATTCTGAAGTCCTTGCTACGCATGTACAAACTCCAGTTCCCCAATCCCAGTTCCCTTATTTCGCAAACCAAACCCCACAAGATCACACTCCACATCTGTCCAACCCTTCTACCATATTCTGCTGTTCCCATAATTAACTAACTTCCTTTCATCTTAGACCTTTTCTGTTCTCATTGTTTCCAGTTTCTGGAAATGACTGAGACTTAGTCCCCTTCTGCATCCCTGGTCACCTTTTCTAGTACTAATGAGATTGCCACTCATACCTCACATTCACCAACATCATAGTAGAGGAGTTGGAATACTCCTTACTTTCTACTACCATTTCCAGCCACTCTCTGCCACCATCATTCAGCAGCATCTCCTTTGAGACTCACACTATACAAGTGTATCACCCAATGGAGATCCTGGTGGTCATACTCTATTGTATCCTAGTACATTCCTTATCCTTTCTCCATGAGTTCATTCCCTAGCTCCAATCTTTCTTTCCTCCCCAGTTTCTACCTTCATATTAAGGGCCTTCAACATGTTGATGCTCCTTCAAATAGCCTAACTACCCCATTCCTTGATTTATTGCATTGCCATGATCTACTCCTTCATTCTTCCTTCATTCTACCTTAGCTAGAAGCAGACATACTCTTGATCTTGCTATCATCCTTCACTATTCATGTACTCCAAAATGCCTTTATTTGATTATAATCTTTTATCATTCCATCTTTCCCTATAACCTATGGTGCCGAACTCTATGTTTTGTCCTCATTGGGACCTCCATTCCCTTCACCCCTCAGTTCTCTATGAATCTTCAACTCTACCCTAGCTATACCTTCCTCCTTTCCCAATTCCAACTACTTGGTAAACCAACTCAACTCTGCACTACCCTCTGTTCTCTAATCCCCACCATCTGCCTCTTTTACCCCTCTTTATGTGTTGTTGAATGAAGCTAGAGAAAACCAAGAGGCCTTGTGACTGCATCCACTAAAATTTTACGTTACATGATCTCAACTGGGCTCTCTCTACATCCAGGCAATTCTTTTACACCTCCCTAATTGATTCTCTATTGCATTCACTATAGCAGCTATTCCAAATCTCTTAGTACCTCATCCAGCCTCCCATTGTATCCCTTCTCCATCCTACTCTTACCCCCACTCTCTCTGCTGAAAACCTTTCCTTATATTTCACTGAAAAGTATTTGAGACCTTTTGCTAAGAACTCTTTTTCCTCCTTTTTTATCTCATATCACTCAGACATCCTTCCCTGCTATTTCCTCTTTCACTCCTACCTCTGATGAAGAGATAACATTTCTCTTTGCCAAAGCAAACCCCTCTATGTGAATTTCTTTTTTAACATTCATTTTTAATAAGATTTTGAGTTCCAAATTTTCTCAGTAAACAATTTCATATAGGTTATTCTACATGCATTCTTATCCCATTCCATTGTGTCTTCTCCAGGAGATTGCCCCCAACTAATAGCCCTACTCTCTTTCTAATCTTCAAACTCTTCCTATCTGCTGACTTTTTTCAAGGTGCCCACAAACAACCCAGTGTCTCCCCTAAACTTAAAAAGTCTTCACTTTATCTGACCATCCCCACAAGTCATCAACTTATATCCCTTCTTTTCTTCTCTAAGTTTCTTGAGAAAGCCATCTACTTATCTTCTCTCACTCACTTTTAAGCCCTCTGAAGTCTGACTTTCAACCTTATCTTTCCATTGAAAGTAACCTCCCCAAAGTTATCTATATTGGCAAATCTAATGGCCTTTTTCCAATCTTCATCCTTCTTGACCACTCTCTATAGAACCTTTAACACCACTGGTCACCATTTCCTTCTGCATACTCTGTGTTCTCTAGGTCTTCAGTACACTGCTTCCTTCTGGTTCTCTCCCCCCTTTTCTAACTGACCATTTTTAGTCCCCTTTGCTGGATCTTCATCTGTGTCAGCATCACTAACTGTGGATGTACCACGCAGCTCTGTACTGGGGCTTCTATCTTTTCCATCTCATCAGCTCCCCGTGGGTTCAATTGTCATCACCATGCAGATGATTCCCAGATCTAGTTATCCAACATTTGTCTCTCCTGAGATACAATCCTGCGTTGTCAACTGCTTTTGGGATAGCTCAAGTCAGATATCTAGTGGGCATCACAAATTCAACATGTCTCAAACCTAATTTATTATCTTTTCCCAAAGCCCACTTTCTTTCCAACTTCTTTATTACTGTCAAAGATATCACCCTTTCTCCCAGTCACCTATACTCACAACTTCAGTGTCATCTTCACTTCATCAACTACATATATCTAATCTGTGCCGAATCTTATTTCTACTTTCACAATATCTCTTGCACACAACCTCCTTTTCTCCCCTCATACAGCCACTACCCTAGTGTTAGCCCTCATCCACTTTCTCCTGGTCTATTGCAATAGTTTTTTTTCCCCATAGAAGCCCTTTCTTTTATTATATTTTATTTATTTATTATACAACATATCATTTATATATGGAATTTCATCTTCAGCAAACAATTTGAAAAACTATTCACCTGCCCCCAGTCTAGTTTCCACAATGACTGGGATCTCTTTAACATGCATATACTATGTCTCAAGTTGTTCATGTCAAAAATCACAAGCTCCCAACAAAATGAAACAAGAAAGCTCATTTCTTTATGGTCAAGAGGTAACTCATCTGACTGTGCCATACATGGGTTGGCTGAGAAAGGTCACATTTATACCTCATTGAAGGCATGCAAATCCCATCATGAATGATTTTATTTGAGCCACACAACTACCCCATGAGGTAGCCACCACCATAATCTCCACCTTATTTTGTTCTTTGTTGTTAGATCATTTTCAGTCATATCCGACTCTTTCTGGTTCCATTTAGAGTTTTCTTGGCAAAGATACTGGAATGGTTTGCCATTGCCTTCTCCAGCTTATTTTACAGATGAGGAAACTGAGGCAAACAGGGTTAAGTGACTTGCCCAAGATCACACAGCTAGTACTCATCAGAGGCTGGATTTGAATTCAAGAAGATGAGTCTTTCTATACACCAAGTTAAATGACTTGTTCAGGATTTCAAAGCTCATGTTTAGAGCAGGATTTTAACCCAACTTAACTCCATGCCCAGCACTTTATTCACTATAGACACTGCCATACACAAGGCAACCTTCAATATACAATTATTACACAAACAGGGATGCAGAGGTCAACAGTTTAAAATATCACATACATACTTATTACTGAATCAAAAAAGGTCAGGAGCAGTCTCTACAACAATAAGTTTCTTTACGTCTGTCTCTTAGCAGGCAGCTTCCAAAATGGGAGAGTCATGGCATTTACTTCTTATCAGGGGCAGTGCCATGATGAGGTGTTTGGACTTGGCACAAAATAAATCTTAACATTATGATGTTGGCAGTTCTTCATGAGTTCTTCTGTCCTTCCCAGAGTCTAACTCCATCCTCCAGAGTCTCTTCCTAGGGCCCCACTTAGGCTTCTGGACACTTTTCATGAGGACCAACTAAAAAAATGAGGCAATTTTACTTAGACTTCATTGCAAAAAACCTCTTTATCTTAGATGTCTTATAGGAAGAAACAAGGAAGTGGTTGCTGCTATGCCTCTGCAGCAGCCTTCTAACTGGTGTCATTGCCTCAGATCTTTTTCATTCCAGACCATATTCCTTATAACTGTCAGAGTGATTTTCTTAAAGCATGAGTCTGACCACCTCACCCTTCCTCCCTGCTAAATAAGCTCCAATAGCTTCCTATTACCTACACGATCAGATGTAAAATGCTCTGTTTGACACTGAAAGTCCTTCACGAACTGACCTTTTTCTACCTTTCCAGTCATCTTATACTTTACATCCCTCCATGTACCTCTGATCTAGCTACATTGACCTACTTTCTAGTCCTAGAGCACAGCACTCCATTTCCTAATCATGGGCTTTTGCAAAGACTGTTTCCCATGCCTGGAGTACTCCCCTTCCTTACTTCCACCTCTTAGTTTCCCTGGCTTCCTTTAAAAGTCAGCTCAAATTCTACCTTCAACAGGAAGCCTTTCCCAATTCCCCACTACTAGAACCTTCCCTCTCTGAAATTACCTTCCCCAAACTCCATATAAATATACATACACACACACATATATCTTATAGATGAGTACTTATTTATAAGCTGTTCTTGCATTTAGTATGTGAGTTTCTTGCATGAGGGAGGGAGTGCTGGGCCAAGGGTTAGGAAGTTCAAATCCCACCTCAGACACTTACTGTATGACCCTGGGCAAGTCACTTAATCTCTGTTTACCTAAGTTTCCTCAACTGTGAAATGGGGGTAATATTAGTACTTCCCTTCCAAGGATGTTGGGAGGATCAGATGAGATAATATTTGTAAAGTACCTAGCACAGTGCATGGAACTTGGTAGGTACTCTATAAATGCTAGCTATTGTTATTTTTGGTTTTTGCCTTTGTTTTCTCAGTGCCTAAAAAAGTGCCTGGCACATAGTAGGTACTATATAAATGCTAGCTATTGCTATTTTTGTTTTTTGCCTTTCTTTGTTTCCCTAGCGCCTAGCATAGTGCCTGCCACATAGTAGGTGCTTAATAAATGTTTATTGATTGATGATCAATTGATAAACCTCCCAAATCTTTTTAACTTGAACTATAATGTAATCATGCCTTTTCATCAAGTACTTATGAAGCCGATTTTTGAAACCCTCAGATGTATAATTTTATTTATTACCATTCCATTTCATTTTATTAGATCTGACTTTCATTAAAGCCATACTCCAAGATACATTATGGTGTGGAGGTGACCCTGGCTTCTTGAGAATTGTGCCAGTGGAGTAGACATAAGTCTTATCAAGATGGGAACATTTTGAAAAGAAACTCAGGGATGGATCAATTGTGTGTCTGCAGCCTCAGAGCTAGTCTAGCTGATTTTTACAGAATTTTTAAAAGTTCTGAATTCAACAAGTATCAAAAAAAATTAGCATCTTCATATATGTAGTAGGACAGAAAAAGAAGATTATTCATGAAACTGTACCCTTCTATTATGTAGTTTGCTTTTCTTTTAAAATATAAAATAAATTCAGCATGTAACTTTCACAAAGCTGCTCTGCTTGTCTGTGACTTTCTGACCTTCCTTTCCTTCTCTTCTGTTCATTTTAAACAATTTTCCAACAAGCTTCTTTTCTTTTCTTTATTCCTTTCTTCAAAAAAAAAGACCAAGGTCACCCATTGCATCCTGGGCCATTGCCAGTCATCTTGACTTTTGTCTTGCCACTGGACTGTCATGACTCTATAGGAGAGAGTGAGGCTGATCTCTGCCTCACTTAAATCCAATTCACTTGCAAGTCAAGACATTAGGATGTTATTGGTCCTCTTTGAAAATGAAGGACAAACAACAATTTCCTTTCTTAATTCTAGTGACTTCTCCCTGTTGATTATCTCTAATTTGTCTGTTATCTAGCTTGTTTGTACATGGTGCTTAGACTGTGAGCTCCTTGAGAGCAGAGACTATCTTTTGCTTTGTCTTTGTATCTCCAGCACTAATTACAATGTCTATAATATAACTAGTGTTTAATTAAATGTTTGTTGACAGGCTTTTTGGCTATTGTATCCCCAATTCTCTCCCTCTCACTCCCCTACCTACAATTTTAAAATAAAAACAAAAACAAATACACATAGTTAAGCAAATTATATTCCTACATTGACTCTGAAAATTTATGTCTTATTTTGCATCTCAGGTCCTTCACATCTCAATCAGGAGGTAGATAGTATATGCCTTAGCAGCAATCCTCTGGAAATTATATTGGTCGTTACATTGATCAGAGTTCTCAAGTTTTTCCAAGTTGTTTACCTTAATAATATTGTAGTCATTGTGTAAATTGCTGCCCTGGTTCTGTTCATGTTACCCCTTTATGAGGTCATTCAAGTCTTCCCAGTTTCTCTGAAACTTTCATCATTTCTTACAACATGATAGTATTCTACTACATTCATATACCATAATTTGTTCAGCCATTACCCTACTGATGGGGACCTCCTTAGTTTCCAGTTCTTTTCTATAACAAAAGGAACTCCTATGATTATTTTTGTACATATGAGGTCCCATTTCCTCTTTCTTTGATCTCTTTGGGAGTATAGGCCTAAGAGTGGCATTGAGTCATTTGGTTACATTTGGAGCATAGCTCTAAATTCAGTCTAATCCCTCTCAATGGGTAGGAGGGAGAGGGAATTTGGAGCTTAAACTTCTAAAAAAAATGAATGTTAAAAATAAAAAAGAAATTCAGTTTAGCCACCTTTAGACAAGTTCATCACTAGGTTGGCTATACAGCAATAAATATGGGGCCACAACATCTCTCAAAGACTATCTACTAATTTACACAAGAGCTTGGTCATGGAGGGAATATCATTATCAATGAAATTATAGATTCTTGCTATATAGAAAAAAAAAGTAGATTTGACCTATTGTATTGTTTAGATTTCTCTGGATACTGACTGTTATGTAATGAATTAGCTATTTCCCTCAACTTAAGGCATTGGCAAATTTGATAAAAACAACATGTATGGCTTCATCCAAGCCATTGATAAAGAAATGTTGCGTGTCATAGGATCACCATCTCTGGGTGCTTCCCCTCTATAGGTTTCCTTCTAAGTTGTCCGAGGCTCATTAATGGGTTTGGTTGTTCAGCCAGTCCTGAATTCACCTCACTGTAGTTTCTTATAAGTCAGAGCTCTACAAATTGTTCAAAAGAATAACTTGAGAGGGGGAGGAGCCAAGATGGCGGAGTAGAAAGACACACATATGCTAGCTCCAAACCCACAGCCCATAAAATATCTGTAAAGAAGAACTCCCAACAAATTCTGGAGCAGCAGAAGCCACAGAACAATGGAGCGGATGAGATTTCTGTTCCAGAGAGACCTGAAAACCTGATGCAAAAGGTCCCTCCAGCACCAACCTGGAGCAGAGCCCAGCCCTGCCTTGGCCTCACAGCACCGAGAAGAGCAGATCCCAGCAGGCTTCAGGGACAGAATCTCCCGGCAGGCGCGCAAGTCCCTCCACCTACAGGTGACAAGGGTTGGTGAGAGGGTCTCTTTGGCTGGTCGAGAGGGGAGTGGGGTGTCTCCATAACTCAGGCCCCCTCGGGAGGCAGCAGCGGGGGGAGGGGGGCGGCCGCGGCGGACAGGGGCTCCCAAAGCAGGCAGGAGCTTGGATCCATTGTTGAAGGTCTCCACATAAACCCCGAGGGAACTGAGCCCCTTGTGGCAGCCCTGCCCCCACCTGAGCACCTGAACTTAATCTCACACTGAAGAGCAGCCCTGCCCCCCCCCCCAAAGCCCTGAGGCTGGGAAGCAGCATTTGAATCTCAGACCCCAAGAGCTGGCTGGGCAGATCTGGAGGCGAGGTGGGGGTGGAAAGAAAACTCAGAAGTCAAGTCACTGGCTGGGAAAATGCCCAGAAAAGGGAAAAAAAATAAGACTATAGAAGGTTACTTTCTTGGTGAACAGATAATTCCTCCCTTCCTTTCTGATGAGGAAGAACAAGGCTTACCATCAGGGAAAGACACAGAAGTCAAGGCTTCTGTATCCCACACATCCAAAATAAATATACCATGGGCTCAGGCCATGGAAGAGCTCAAAAAGGATTTTGAAAATCAAGTAAGAGAGGTGGATGAAAAACTGGGAAGAGAAATGAGAGAGATGAAAGAAAAGCATGAAAAGCAGGTCAACACCTTGCTAAAGGAGACCAAAAAAAAAATGCTGAAGAAAATAACACCTTGAAAAATAGGCTAACTCAATTGGCAAAAGAGGTTCAAAAAGCCAATGAGAAGAATGCTTTAAAAAGCAGAATTAACCAAATGGAAAAGGAGGTTCAAAAGTTCACTGAAGAATAACTTGAGAGATTTTGTCAAGCTCCCTAGTCCTTTTCAAATCTTCCTAGACCTCTTTGTCTTCCCTGCTCTTCACTCTCTACCTTTTATTATACTCATCTGTGTACATGTCCTATGCCCCAAGTAAGAATATAAAATCTTTGAGAAAGAGACTTTCATTTTTGCCTTTTTCTCCCCAGTGCCTAGCATGGTGCCTCTTACTCAGTCGTGTTTATCAAATTGAATTGCCATAATCCAGGTAGATCGTGCCTAACAGCATTCTCTTGATCTACCTGTCTAGTTACCTTGTTAAAAAAGGAAATGACGCTAGTCTGGCACGACCTGTTCTGGATGGTGTCTTTTACCTTCTAACTGTTTATTTTTCTCACAAACCATCCCTTTCATAATGCATCAGTAAACTGAGGACCGGAAAGGGAAGTAATTTGCCCACGGTCATACAGCCAGTTATTGGCGGAGCTGGAACGAGCATCCAACGCTCCTCACTGCCAAGTCCAGACCTCTTTGTTGAATCATTGTATCAAAGGTTTAGCCTTTTTGGATACTGTCTCAGAATAACACAAGCACACTAAAGTGGAAAGAATGATTGGGGAACCAGAAGATCAGGCATTTATCAAATACTGAGAATCATGCACAGAGTTTAGAGCTGAAAGGCACAGCAGGGATCATCTGGTCCAACCACCTCATTGTCTAGATAGAGAAACTGAGGCCCTTAGAGAAGGGACCTGCTCAAGGTCATACAGGAAAATAAGTGGTAGAGTCTGCATTCGAACCCAGGGCTCCTCTGACTGTAAAACCATTGCCCTTTCCGCTGCACCATGCTGATCGAAGATATTGCTTTCCTTCTCATATTGAGCATTTGATAAATTTGTTTCAAAACAGACATCTTGTACCGTTCCCGTTTCTGTGCGGGAAGCTGCGACGATCAGCTGCCAAGAGACACTGAAAATAGGGCAACCACCCGCAGACCTGCCCAAGCCCACTGCCCCTCTGCCCGACCAATCAGAGGCCCGAGCGACTGGCTACCCCCCAATCAGAGGTCGCACTAAAACAACCAATCACGAAACTCAGAGCCTGGAGGCCCAGGAGGCGCCTCCGGGAGGTGCCAAACCAAAGGACGAAGGAGGAGAAGAACGACAAATCCAATCAACAACTCCCTCCTCTTCCCTGCCAGGAGGCGGAGCGCGGGCTCGTCGCGTCGGCCAATGATCGCAAAGGAGGGCGGGGCGCGCTCCGGTGTGGGCGGGGCAGGAGGGTGGCTGGAGGCGGGGCTTGTCCAGAGCGGCGTAGCGGGTCGGCGAGAAACCCGGTGAGGGGGCCCCTTATTTTTCCGGGCCAGGTCGGGGGTTGGAGGCTGCGCTAGCGCCCTGTCGCTGGGGACTGGAGGGTCCAGGGCGGGTTCGTGCGGGGCTCGAGGGACGCGTTGAGCGGCATATTCTCGGGGTGCGATGGAGAGAGTCGGGGTCGTGCCAGACCTCAGAAACCGACCCTCTGGAATGCGACATATTGAGAGGTTGGGGGTGGGGGCTTCTCTCGAGGGCGAAGACCTGGGGAGGCTCAGGATCCTACCCGGAGACTGTCGGGGACGGGGGTGGAGGGGGATGGGGGGTGGATGGAGGGGGTGGAAAGCTTCGTTGCCATGGCAGCGGATGTATGGAAACTGGGAAGGCCCCATCACCCCATCCTCCTCCTTTCCTTACCCCTCCCCCTCAGTCCCTCCACACGTGTCACCTAGGCCCGCTGGCCTTCCTGAAACCAGGTGGGGCCAGCTCTGAAATGAGCGGATTGGGCATCTTCCACTGTCCCCAACCGTGCCATCCATCCCTCCATCCATCCAGCCCTCCCTCCAGATCTCCCTCCAGCCCTCCATCCATCCCTCTCTCTATCGCTCTATCTATCCCTCCATCCCCCCTCCATCCATCCATCCCTCCATCATCCCTCCATCCATCCCTCCATCCATCCTTCTTCCCTTCCTCCTCTGCCTCCATGTCTTTTCATCAGCTGAGGCTCCCACTCTCCTGCTCCTTTTCCTATGTAAGTTCTAGGACTAGAGCGGTTGAGGAGCCTTGCACCAGCATTTTTGGTAGAACTCACCTCTGCCCCTGTTCGGCCATATTGGAAGTTAGCTCTCTTTCTCTCCCCCTCTCTCTCTCCTTCTCTCTCTCTCTTCTTTTCTCTCTGTCTTTCCTCCCTCACTCCTTCTCCACCTCTCCCTTTCTCACTCCTTCCTTCTCTCCCTCTCTTTCTTTCTCCCCCTTTCCCCCTCTTTTTCTTCCACCCCCCTATTCCTCCCTTTGTCTCTCTCTCTTAGAGATACAGAGATATTGCTGCAGCAGGAAAGGTCTGAACTATACCTCAGAGAGTTGATTTTTGTTTAGAGTGTGAGTAAACTGTTGCCAAATTGGTGAAATAAACCATTAATATAAGGCAGCTAGGCAGAGTGTCCATGCAGTGTTGAGCTTTAATGGCAGAAAACTGCATTTTGGCGCAGTGGAAATAACAGGACTTGGTGTTAGAACTAGGTTTCCAGTGATGACTGCCACTTACTACCTGTTTAACCTGGGTCAAGTCCCTTATCTTCAGTGGGACTCAGTTCACACAGCTGTAAAATGAAGAGATTAGATCATCTCTGGATCTTTAAGTTTTGCCATCTATGATTATGAATTACATGAAGTACCTTGTCAATCAAGATAAGAGAAGAAAGCTTTTTCAGTGTAAATAACTACTTGTTTTATCTAAACTTTTAAACAGCTTTCTCATACCTAGCATAATGTTCTTTATACAGTAAGATCCTAATACAAGGTGTTCCAAAAGTTTTAGTGCAGTGTTTTAAGCTATCAGAGCTTTAAGCTTTAATTAATTTTTAAGCTATCAAAGCTTAAAGCATTGCACTATAACTTTTGGGACCCTATGTTTGTTAAATAAGGTGTACAAGCAAGGAGAGACCTTCCCTATAAATAATTTACACTCTATGGGGAGTCAAGACAAATGTATTAAAAATGAAATTATAAAAGATTGAAATGATAATTCAGTATAATAAGAGAGATGTTACAAGATGGTTTATAATTAATTGCTAACAGAACCACACAAATAGTAATTAATATGAAAGTTCAGAAGAGGGAAATATTTAATCTATAGCTATGACTGTTATTGAGGGACTGGAACATCACTTGTTTTTTGATGGATAGGTATGATTTGGATAGTGAAAAAAGGAGAGGGTGGGTATTCCAGACAGGTGGAGCATCACCTTCTTACTTAATTCATTTTGTTTTCCAGGGTTTAACTTCTCTCAAGTCTCTGAGTCATTTATACTGAAAAAGGCTTTCTTCTCTCACCATGATTCACAGCCTGTTCTTAATCAACTCCTCTGGGGATATTTTTCTAGAGAAGCACTGGAAAAGTGTGGTTAGTCGTTCTGTTTGTGATTACTTTTTTGAGGCCCAGGAGAGAGCTACTGAGGCAGAAAATGTGCCTCCTGTGATTCCTACTCCTCATCACTATCTCCTGAGTGTTTATCGCCACAAGATCTTTTTTGTGGCTGTGATCCAGACAGAAGTACCACCCCTTTTTGTCATTGAGTTCCTTCATCGTGTGGTAGACACATTCCAGGTGGGTGAATCAGAGACTACTTCCTTGTAATAGCTTTCAAAGTTTCACAGTTGAACAATTCACCTTTAGCATATATCAATGCTGTTTATGATATTTATCAGTATCAATGAAGAGGGAGGTATCTTTCCAAGAGAGTCTTGCTGTTGTTCAGTTTAGCAGAAAAGTAGCCTCACAGCTGATGAAAATTATGCTTTGGTCACTTTTAACCAGCTACTTCTAAAATAATAAACTGATCCTTTTTGGATGGAAGGGACTATCACAGTCTCTGAAAGTTGGACACTATTTCAAACACCATGTAGTACTACCTGTCCTTGACCAGGTGTGCTTGGATGATACTAAAGTTGCTGGTTCACAACCCTTTCAATTCTGGTGACTAGTTTGAATTCCATTTTCATTCCTAAGCTAGATGACTAGAAATATGTTACAGTATGGTTCTTTGTGGAAACTAACCACAGCAATAAATTGCTTTGAGCTACATCAAAATAAGAACAACCATGGAAGATTGTTAAAGAGAAAAGGAATGAGCTAAGTTAATGTTTTTTATTGACAAATTTGGGTTCACACAGCAGGCAAACAACTTCACAAACAAATCACCAACAGGGTACACTCATTGAAAAGTTAAGGAAAATAGCATAAAGAAGTATCTATGACTGATATTACATTCAGTTTTCTACCCTTGTAATTTATCATTTAAAAGGAAGGACAGGTATGTGCTTTTATAAGTTAGTGCCATAAGTTAATTGTTATTATTGCGGCATGCCAGTTGCCGAGGTGAATGTTTGGACACAAATAGCCTTTACTTTGGGATGTTTGTCTGTAGCTTCTGACTGAGCTCATAATGGGGCAGCTAGGTGGTCAGGAAGACTCATCTTTCTAAATTCAAATCTGGCCTTAGACACTTACTAGCTGTATGACCCAGGGCAAGTCACTTAACCCTGTTTGCTTCAGTTTCCTTATCTGTAAAAAATGAGCTGGAGAAAGAAATGGCAAACCATTCCAGCATTTTTGCCAAAAAAACCTCAAATGGCATCATGAAGAGCTGGACATGATTGAACAACAATGAAGTGTTCATAGTGCTGGTGTTAAACCTTTATTGCAGATAGAAACCTATGAAGACTTCATTACTAAAATTAGTTTGCATAGTTTCACAAGGTAGTGTTCTCTTTTGGAGTGTGACTTCAAAGGTAGGCAAACTTCAAGTCTTCAAGGAGAAAATTAAGTTATGCAAGACCATACAGTGTACAGTGTAAAACACAAGTTTCTCAGTTATTTGGGGCAATTTAGCCAAAGTTCTGGCTTCAGACAGTAAAATGTTCTACTTAACTATGATTGCTTCCAAATCAAACTCTGCTCAGTTCCCATGATCAGCATTTTGATAGTGATGAAAAGTAAGGACTCTTTGATTTAACTTCTGCATCATGTGAGTTCTGGAATTAGCTGTATAAATACAGAAGTTGGACAGTTGGCAGAGAAGAACATGAACACTGAAACACTGAGATAATACAAATGGAAAGCATCATTAGAAACTAGCTCTATCACATATTTAAAGCTTCTTTTATCCCAAGGAAAGCCAAAGAATACTTTATAATCTTAATTTAGTATGTGCATATATATATATATGTATATATAATACACACACATAATATACACATACTCGTAAAGATTTGTAATACAAAAAAAAACCCAAGCAGTTCTGAAATCTCAAGATTGATATGCAGCACCAATTATTTCTTTCATATTTCGGAGATGTATAATTTCATCAATGTGGGTATTTGCACTCCTGATGCAGATCACAATCAGTAAATCAGTTAATAAACATTTATTATGCACATACTATGTGCCATGCACTGTGCTAAGTTCTGGAGATACAAAAAGGTAAAAGATAGTCCCTACACTCAAGGATCCTACAATCTATTTGGGGAGACAACATTCAGACAAATGTACAAAGCAAGCTATATACATGAGAAATAGGAAATAATTAACAAAGGGAAGGCACTAGAATTAAGAGGGTTTGGAAAAGGCTTCCTCTAAAAGGTGAGATTTTAGATGGTATTTTAATGAAGCCAGGGAAGTCAGAGCAGAGGAAGGAGAGCATTCCAGGTAAGGGGAATAGCAGAGAAATTGCCCAGAGCTGAAAGATGGAGTGTCTCGTTGGTAGAACAGTCAGGAGATTGGTGTCACTGAATTTAAGACTACATGCTAGGGAGTAAAGTCTAAGAATATTGGAAAGATAGGAGGGGGCTAGGTTATGAAGGGCTTTGAATGCCAAACAAAGCATTTTGTATTTGATCCTGGAGACAATAAGGAACTAATGTAATCTATGGAGAAGGGCAAGTGACATGGTCAGACCTATATTTTAGGAAAATCACTTTAGTGGCTGAATGGAGTATGAATTGGAGTGCACAGAGACTTGAGGCAGGCCAACCCACCAACAGACTATTGTAGTGGTCCAGGTGTGAGGTAAGGGGGTCTGAATTAGTATGGTAACAATCTCAGAGGAGAGAAAGAGGGTATATTCAGGAGATGTTGCAAAAATAAAATGGACAGGTCTTGGCAACAGCTTGGATATGGGGGGGTGAGAGATAGTGAGAAATCCAAGATGGCTCCTTGGTTGTGAACTGGAGTGCCAGGGAGAACGTTGTTGCCCTCCACAGTAATGGGGAAAATAGAACAATCCTTCTAAGCCTTTCTTGATGATCTTTATGAGTTGGCTGGCCAAAAAATTTCCTGATGGCCAGTCTTTTGATGACAAGTCTTTCCTCACTTGTCTAGGGAGTGTCTCAGATGACAGATGTGCAGTCAATTGCTAAGACCCTCCAAAACTTATACACTGCTTGGCATAGCCTTGGCAGTTTAACACCCATGCCATTATAAGGCATTATAAATCCTAGTGGCCTAGCTACTTTATAAAGTGAAAATTATAGAAGCAAGTGATAATTATGGATGAAATGAAAGCAAATGAAAACTATAGAATTAAATGATCCACCAAGTAATAGAGATGAAGCCAGAGGAAGTAATTTTGACAAATGAATTAAGTCCCTATTATGTACAAGGCCTTAAGGATGCAAAGACAAGACTGAAAAAGTCTGTATGTTGAAGGAACTTACATTGTACTAGAGAATACAATATGTAAATACATAAGTATACACAAAGTATTTTCAAGAGGGAGAGAGAACTAATAATAGGAAGAATCAGGAAAGGCCTCTTATAGGTGATAGCCTGAGAGCTGTAAGAAAGCTAGGGATTCTAAGAGGTGGGGGGTGGGGTGGGGAAGGAGTGTATTATAGACATGAAGATGACATGTCAAGGCACAAAATGTGAGAATGTCATTTATGGGAAACATCAAGTAAACCAGTTTGTTTCCAATGGAGTGTAAAAGGGAATAATGTGAAATAAGATTAGAGATGTTGGTTGGAGCCATATTGTGAAAGGCTTTAAATGCCAGGCTAATGAGTTTGTGTTTTATCCTAGAGTTAGTATGAAGTTATTGGAGTTTGACTGTGAAAGGGAGAAGATGTAATAGCTTGAGGGAACTGCAGGGTCAAATGAAAGCTTCTTTAAAGATGAGGCCAACCTGAGTATGTTTGTTAGTGTCAGGACAGGAGCCAGCAGGTAAAGAGAAATTAAAGGTGAGAGAAGAAATGATTTAAGGGACAACCTCTCAGAGAAGATGGGGTAAAGTGGTTGGATCAAAGGTACAAGTAAAGGTCTCAACAAAGAGAAAGGATGTCTTTTCATCAGATTGGAGCAAAAGAGGATAAAAGTTTTAAGGAATGGCATAGGGAAGGAGATAGATGTCTGCTATTTTATCAGAAGGCAGGCTGGTGGGAGAGAGAAAGATATGAGCCATATACAAAATTCCTTAAGAAAGGAGAGAGAAGGGTGGTTGGTTGAGAACTGTAACAAGAATTTGGACCCAGTGATAAAGATGGGTGATAAATAATATAATTTATATAATACTTTTTAGGTTTATAGAGCATTTTACATATATTATCTCATTTGATCCTCATAACTTTATGAGGTAGATTTTATTATTATCCCCATTTTATAAATGGCTAAGTGATGCTCTAGGGCCACATAACTAGTAAATGTCCTGAGGCAGTATTTGAACTCATGTCTTCCTGACCTGAAGTGCAGCAGTCTATCCACTATGCCTCTTAGCTACCTCCTAGGATAAAGTGAAGTAGACAGAGGGAACATCAATGGAGGAGAGGTTATTGAGTGATGGTGGCTAATGAGCAGTTTGTCTCCTCCTCCTCCTGACCCACTTTTTTGAACTGCATGAGGGAAGGAGCATCCAGGACTAAAGTAGGTGATACTCTGCCTTTTGGGGAAAGCCAAACTTTCACTCCTGCAAGAGGAACATAATGTGAAGTCAAGAAATACAGGATGAAGGGGTATTAACAAGAGAGTGGAGGTTTTAAAGGCTTCATAGGAGAACCAAAGAAAATGAAAACTTTTGAAAGGTAAGACTGAGGTAGTTAAGGATGAGCATATAGGGAGACATAAAAAAAAATCCTCTCAAAAGTCACTGACTCTACCTGAATCTCTAGGATGAAGAGTGTAGGATTTGAGAATTTGCCCACCATAGCATGAGGAAAATTCTTACCAGTTGGTTAGAGCCCCAATGCATAAGCAACATGTTATGCTTAAGTACAGAGTCATTAAGGATTCTATTACTATTGCTGATTCTCTGAGGCCTATTTATATTTATAATTTTGAGACCCTGAAGGTGGAGAAAGAATAACATAATGATGGCAGATGACAACTGGACTGAACTCAGGGTTCAAGGCTATCTCCTCGAATGGTAGGGCTGAAGTATATCCAGAAGATACCCTGCATTTGGAGCAGGCATTAAGCTCCCAGTCCCTGAGTTCTGCAAAGTAAAACTTCATAAGTACCTTTGCTATGCTTAGGCTTAGGGTATGTGAGGCTTTGAGGTTGTTCTGGAGCAGTCCCTTTACTGCCCTGGCCCCTCCAGGCTTAAGCAAAGAGAGACCACTGGGGAATTTGTTAACAGCAGTGGGGATTCTAGAGGATGAAATCAGTAGGACAGCAGGGGAAGATTTGGGACTTTGAAGGAACAGGGTTTAGGGAAATACCTGGAAAGGAGTGTGAGGTAGGAAGGAAAGATTTGTGTGTGATGATACTTGATCTATGCTAGCTGGTGTTTAATCACTTTAACTGTACATTCTTTGCTTAGGTGCCCACATATGATACTTTATCTTATCCTAAGATGTAACGGTTTCTGTGGTGAAACATGTGACAGCTAGTTAACATCCGCATAGCAGTAATATGTGACTGATTATAATACAGGAAGTAGGAAAAGATGTTTAATCTAGTTAAACCACAGAGGAGTTTAGGAAGACAAAAATTTAGTTGGGTTTCAGGTTTGACTTTCGAACTTAACAGTTTTGAGGGTAATCAGAGAAGTCCTACATTTTATGTCTTCTTTGAAAAGTGATACCTACATTTTGCTTTTAGGAGTAGGTTGATACATTGGTACATAAGTGTTCATTTCAGAATTATTAAAGGCTTGTATCTTAGAAACCTCTTTTTCAAGGTCTAGGGTGACATCAATATCTTGTGATTTAAAAAAAGATAGATGATAACTATAGGTAAAACTTGTTTTGTCCTTAACTCCCCATTTTAGTAGGAAAGAAATGTTTAGTTAAGACAGATCTTATCTAAGGGTATGGAATTGACCAGAATCCAGAATTTCAGAGCCACAGAATTAGAATTAAAACTACAGAATTGAGTCTTCAGCTTCCATCCCATCCAGATGGGAGCAAAAATCCATGCTATCATAGACTTTAGAATGGTTCCTTAACTTCGCTAATCGAGCAATTTTGTAGTCAACGAGTATCAATTTAGCTCCTGCAATGAGCCACTTACTATGTTAAGAACTGGGGAGATAAAAGTAAAAATAAGTAGTCCCTTCCCTCAAGAAGCTTACATTCTAGAAGGGGAGACAACATGTGCAGATAGAAGTATATGAAACATATATACAAACTAAATACAAGATAATTTTGAAAGGGAGCTACACTAATAGCTGGGTCAGGGGAGTCAGCAAAGGCCTGACTTTAGTTAGAGATTATAATGTTTGGACAAAACTTTGACAGAATCCAGGAATTATAAGAGGCAGAGGTAAGGAATACATTCCAGGGATGGGAGACAGCTTATACAAAGGTGTTTTGAAGGAAAATGAAATGTTGTGTGTGAGGAATAGGCTGGATCACGGAATACCTGAAAGGGGGTAATATATGACAAGAATAGAAAGCTGGGTTGGAGCCAGTTGTAAAGGCTTTAAATGTCAGAATAGTTTTTATTTGATCCTAGAGCTACTGGAGTTTATTGAACAGGGGAGTGACATGGTCTGACCTGTGTTTCACTTTGGTAGCTCTGTGGAGAATGGATTGAAGAGGTAAGAGGCAGGTGGTCTGTAGTTTTCTCTGGAGACATGTGGTTTCTCTGAGGCCTTTTTCAAGGTTGTGTGGAGGGGAATTTGAGAGGCTCCAGGGAACTCCTTTGCACATTCTGTCATCTTGGCACTGAAAGTCCTTCCTTCATTGTTCTTTAACAATATGGTCATTGCCATGCTAAACTCTGCTGGTTCCCAGATTTCCACACATGAATAGAACTTAATTTGCAGCCTTCTTTCTACTACCCAGACTAATCTTCATTTTTACCTATCCCATTCCTTTTGAATAAGATACCTTTCTAGAACTCTATTCCAATCTTAGATCCAGTCCTATCAAGTCTCAGGGATTTCTCTGAGATCAAATATGTTTCTTCATGTCAGGATCTCTAAATTAGCTTGTACATTAAAGAAAGATCTCATGTGATATACATAGTAAGGATAACAAACTAGGTGAAGGAGAGATCATAGGGTTGTTTTTGAGCCACAGATGGAAAGTGTTTGGCAAACCTTGAGGAGCTATATCAATTTCAGAATCATTATTATTCTTCTCTTTTTATATTTAATGATGTTCGCATAGATAGGTTGATAGTCTAATATCCTGTTATATTCTTTGAACTATTGTGCAGGTGGATAAGATGACTGCTTTTTCTAATCATGTAAACTTGTGATAAAAGCAGCTTTTCCCTCTTTAGATTTAAGTAGCTCCTTCATTTAGACTCTTATTTTATGTGAATAGAATACATGGCCTAGAGTAAAAAAGTTCTAAATTCAGATGTAGCCTTTCTGTGTGACTCTGGGCAAGTCACTTAACCCTGTTTACCTCAGTTTCCTTATCTGTAAAATGAGCCAGAGAAGAAAATGGCAAACCACTCTTTTCCAGTAAAACCCCAAAAGGGGTTATGAAGAGTCAGACAAAACTGAAACAATGACTGAACACAACAGAATAGTTATTTCTTAGAGTTGCTCAGCGCTGATCTCCAATACATTATTGGACAACTTAGAGCTGAAGATACCATTGGCAGAAAGCAGCGTGAAGCTGTGTTAGGCAACATTTTGTGTCATAGTTTTTCCTTAAAGGTTCAGGGAAACTGCTCTTTGTTGATCTAGAAGACTGATGAACCTTGATATGGTTTCCTGATCACTTCGGACATAAAAGACCTAGCCTTGTGAGATGTTGATGTTCACCAGTCTTGACGCAACCCACGCTTCCATGTGAGATAGCACATTTCTTTTTTTGTTTTCTTCTTTTCTTTTTTTATGGAAACCCTCTCCCCATCCTCCTTCCCTTTCCTAAATACTCTGCCCCACCTCTACCCTCATTGAAAAAATGAGAAAAGAAAAACAGAATCTTTGCAAAAATTCACAGTTAAATATAATAAATTTTTACATTGGCTGTGTCCGAAAATACGTTCCTTTTTGGCATCTTGAGTAGATCACTTCTTTTTCAGATTTTTAAAAAGAAAGAAGATTACCAAATTGTTCATATCAAAAATTAAAAAGAATTTCTAAAAATGGAAGAGGAAATAATGGAAATTACTAGAAACTCTTTTGCCCAGTTATATGTCAACAAAACTGATAACTTAAAGGGAATGGATGAATACTTACAAAAATATAATATACCTAGATTAACAAAAGAAGAAATAGACTATTTAAATAACTCAATATCAAAAAAAGAAATTGAATAAGTGTAGCACCAATGTGATAACCATAGCAGCCACCATGGATATGCAGGCGAATTTCCAGGGTAAATTTACAAAATATAAACTCTTTTCCTCAAAGACAAAACCAAAGTATTTATTCAGATACCAGAAAGCCAATTCCACCATGGTAACAAGGAAGTTTATACACATTACCAATAGAAGAAGAATGGCCATTCCCTCATCAGGTCTTCCCACAAACAAGCTCCCTTAGGCAAAATGCCCTTCTCTCACCTAAGCTAGCTGCCCTGTCCTGCCCTGCCCTGCCTTTTCCTCTGCCTCTTTCTCAGCTCCACCCCACTCTTTTTTCCTGCTGCATCTGCTCCACCCATTCAGCAAGCTCCTCCCACCATGGACTTCATGTGACTCAAGCTGTGGACTGGGCCAAAGCTCAAAGTAGGTCACATGGATCTATTAAGGAGCAGAGAAGATCTTCAGATTCCCTTACCATTACAATAAGCCATAAATAAACGCCCAAATTAAAAAAAAAATCCCTCCTCAGAGAGGTTCACAAGTCAATTCTATTAAACCTTTAAAGAATGAATCCAAATGCTATATGAACTATAATATAAGAAAGAGGCCCTTCTTATCCCTTTCTATGACATAAATATGGTCTTGATACCTAAACCAGAGACAAAAGAAAATTATAGATCCCAATATCCCTAATGAACTTCGATGCCATTTTTTTTTAATTCCAGATTCTCCCCTTCTCTCCCTCTCCTACTCATCGAGAAGGCATAAAGTATGATACCCATTATACATGTGAAGTCATGCAAAACATTTCCACATTAGCCATGTTACAGAACAAAAACAAAACGCCCCAAGAAAGATAAAGTGAAAAAATATACTACAATCTGCACCGAGAGTTCATCATTTCTCTCGCTGGAGGTAGATTATATTTTTCATCATGAGTCCTCTGGAATTGTCATGGATCGTTGTATTGATCAGAGTAACTAAATCTTTCACAGTTGATCGTCCTTATGATATCCTTGTTACAATGTACAATGTTGTAGCTCTGCTCACTTCACTTGATGCAAAAATTTTAAATGGAATATCATGTAAACTACAACCATATATTAGAAAGGTTATACATTATGACCAAGTTTGCAAGAAAAAGATGAATTTGCATAAATCATCAGCACTCATATATAACACTTCCCAGTAATAAGAATTCTAAAAAGAATTCCTTTCAAAATAACTTTAGAAGTTATAAAATACTTGGGGATGTATCTTCCAAGATTCAGCCATGAACTATATGAATCTACCTTCTGAACACTCTTTTCGCAGAAATGACTGACCTAAATAACTGGGAAAACATTAAGTGTCCATGGGTAAATTGAGCCAATATAAAAATGTAACTATTACCTAAATTTATTTGCTTATTCAGTGTGGTACCAGTCAGATTCTCAAAAAATAATTTGTAGAGCTAGAAAGAATAATAAAATAGGGAGGAGCAAAATGTCAATACTCTGAAGCGAAAAATGAAAAAAGAAAAGTGAAAAGGAAAGAAGGTCTATCAGCCAGGTCTGAAACTGTATTACAAAACAGTAATCACTAAACTGATTTGGTGGTGAATGAGAGAGATCAATAGAATAGATCAGATATTCATCATGTAGAAGCAAACACAGTAGCATGTTTGATAATTCCAAAAAGCCCAATTACTGCAGAAAGGATTCAACATTTGTCAAAAGTCACTGGGAAAACTGGAAAGTAGTCTAGCAGAAGTTAGGTTTACATCAACACCTCACATTATATACATTTCAGGGTTCCTGTAATGTCTTCGTAGCTACCAGTTTCAGAGCACACAAAATTTCTACTATACATCATCCTTGCTGACATTCCCCCATTTTGCCATTTCTATACCCCTCTTCCCATGATATCAATGATGGTTTGGGCATTGAGAGGTGATTATTTAATAGTAATGACAAGATAACATTCTTTTATTATTTGATAGATTTCAGATAAAAATGATCTTGAGACAACTTGCTATCCTGTTTTTTTACATTTAACGTTCTATAGGTTATTGAACTAGTAAACAAAAGAATTCTTTTTGTAGTTAAATAAAACTGTTAGGATGTAAGCTCATTTTCTGTAGACTTGCTGAAAATATTCTTGGTATAAGTCCCATAGGAGACAGGATAACAAGAATTATATATACATTCTTTTTCCATGTGATGATGGTGGTGGTGATGATGATAATGTATCTCCAGTGCTTAGTACAGTTTGTGCCATATAGTAAATGCTTTATCAATGCTTATTTCCATCCCTTCCCCTCTGTACCAGGCACTGCACTGTGTTAAGGACTCAGGATATGAAGAGAGGCAAAAAGCAGCCCCTGCTCTCAAGGGGAAAGTCTAATGAGGAAATCTCTACACTATCAGGAGAAGCATGTGGTGAAAAGCATTTGAGTGAACATTAGAAGAATCAGAAACAAGCTATATTGTCTTCAGAATATGCAATAGACAACCTGAACAGAAAGAGGAATTAGATGAGAAGTTAAGGAAACAGGTCACAGACCTAGCAGAGTAATAAAGGAGTAATGGGAGATTTCAATTATCTGGGCATCTGCTAGAGTGCTCTCACTGTATAAAAAGCAGAATGTCTAATAATTTCTTTTCTTGGCCTTAATAGTCATTTTACCCTTGAAAGGTGGAGGAACCAACATGGAGAAATTCTATTCTAGATCTGATTCTCACCAGTGATAAGGCACTTGTTTCAGAGATGGAACTAATTGAAACCTTAGAGTGACCATTCCACCTTAGAGTTTGTGATAGAACAAGGGAAAGCCGAATATATCTAAACATGCATTCAAAATTTGAGGAGAGCAGATTTCAAATGGTTCAGAATAAGAACAGATAGGATTCATATGCACTGAAATTGTTCAGTAGAAGTTAGCCCGGAATAAAAGGAGGAAAAGAGAAAGCTGTTTAAAGAGATGGATGTTGGTGCACGGAAAACTTAGTGACCAACTTGTATTTTTAAAAAGAAGCACAAATAGATGATAAATATGAAAACTTGGAATAATGAGCAGGGGGGTTTAAAAGTTCACAATGAGCAAAAGCTGGGAGGAGAAATAAGAACAACAAAGAGGTGGTTGGAATCCAAGAGGGAATGGAATCACTGTTATATATAGCTTATTAAGAGCTTTGAATGCCAAACTGATCATTTTTGTATTTGCTTCTGGAAATGAAGGAAGTTAAATAGGTCCAAAAGCAAGGTCTTACACTTAATTTTTTTTTACTTTTTTTCGTAAGTACAGGATGAGAGAACTAGAAACCTACTCACCTGAAAAAGATCTAGAGGGTTTAAGTAGACTACAAGCTACTCTAAGTCAGTTTGAGTAGGTGGGATATGAGTTTTAAGAAAGTCACTTTAGTGACTGTGTATTGGAGCAGAGAGAGACTTGAGGCAGGCAGTATTAGGAGACTGGAAAGGAGGAAAAGAGTAGGTTATGAAGGGCCTTGAATGCCAAAAAGAGCATTTTGCGTTTGATCCTAGAGACAATAGGGAACCAATGGAGTTTATTGAGCCTGGAGGCATAGCTAATATTTCAGGAGTTAGGATCTGAGAAGATCCTCATAGGCTGTAATAATAATGTGCTGAATATATTAGTATGGTAGACTTTAAGATAAGTATAAGATCCTACACTTGTGTTAAAAAACTTAACTGCATGGGTCTAGGATGGCAGAGGAATGGCTAGACAGCAGTTTGAAAAACATTTGAAGGTTTTAATGGATTGCATGCTGAATATGAGACACTGATCCATGTTGTCAATCAAAAAAACTAGTAAGACCTTAGCCCGAGGGCACCATGACATGATGGGTAGAATATAAACTTGGAGTCAGGAAATTTATATTTGAATCAACCCTTGGTCACTAGCTCTGTGACCTCGGGCAAGGCACTTAACTTTTTTGTGTCCAAGTTCTCTCATCTCTAAAGTGCACCTGGTGCTGTATGTAGGACATACCTCCCTGAGTTGTGATGAGGCTCAAAGGAGATAATGTATCTAATGTGCTTTGCTGTCCTTAAAACACCATTTAAATGTCAGCTAATATTTGACTGCATAAAGAGAGGCTCAACAGACTGCTTGGTGTAGATAATAAGGAGTCAGCCTCTGAGTTAGGAAGATCTAGATTAAAGTCCAGCAGCTATGTGATCCGAGACAAGTCATAGCCTCTCAGTGGCCCCAGACAACCTTCAGACTATAAGAGGCAGAGCAATTGCTGGCCTGTATTGGTAGAGGAAGTTTCCTCCCTGGAAATTTTCTGCACCAATATAATCACAGGTCCAGACCAAAAAAGATGCACAGTGTCCAAAATTAGTAATTAGTACTTACCTGGTCAGACTTCATCTGGAATAGTGTTCATTTTCTATGCCACAGTTTAGGTCGAGCATTGATAGATAGGAGTGCATCCAAAGGAAAGCAACATGAATATTAAGGAAGCCAGAGACTATGCTATAGATTTCCAGTTGAACGAGCACAGGATGTTTAAATATTGGTGGGAAGAAGGGACATAATAACTGACTTTAAATATCTGAAGGGTTCTGATATGGAAGAATGATTAAATTTGTGCTTGATCCTGAGTATAAAACTTGGAGCAACCGGTAGAAGTTGCAAAGACACAGATTTAGGCATGATTTATGGAGAATAACAACCAGAACTCCCTAAATGTGGAATGGACTGCCTCAGGAGGTAGTAGATTCCTCTGAAGACAGGATGATTACTTTTCAGGGGTGTTGTATGAGATTACAGTTCAGTTATTGGATTTTGTTGATTCAGTTATTGGACTGTAATGACATATGAGGTCCCTTCTAACTCTGGGATTCTATATACTCCAACAAGTAGTCATCTAGCCTAGCTTAAAGACTCCTAGAGATGAAGAAGAACTTGCTACCTATCAAAGTAGTCTGTTTGATTTTGGAATAAGTAATTGTTAAGGAATAATACCTGCATACAGCATAAGGTTATTAGAATCAACTATAAAATGCTCTACAAATGTAAAATCATATTATTCACAAACTTGCATATGCCCCCTCCCTTTTATTATGATGCTTCTAGACAATAGAAGATATTCTGAAGAAATAAAACAAGACTTTTATGCTTGAAAAGAATTTCAATAGACAATACTTTGGCCACAATATTATTGTAAAGAATGATTCTCATGCTAGATTGGAGTTGGGTTAGATGACCTTTAAAGTCACTGGCAAATCCTAAGTTTCTATAGTAAATTTTGCCAGTCAATAGAAATAGAATGTAAGCTATAGTTCTTGTGTTTTTGTTTTGTCATACAGACACATAGAGATATTGAAAAGGAATAGAAAAAAAATCTGTCTTTTTAAAAAGTATCTGAAAACCTCAGCAAAAAATTTAAAAAAAGTAATATAATTACCAACAAAGTCCAACAGGAAGAGATAGAGAAATTGAATTTAAAATAACTGCAGACACTATAAAATGCTTAGGAGTCTACCTGCCAAGACAAACCCAGGAACTTTATGAAAACTATTAGAAAACACTTTTTACACAAACAAAGTCAGATCTAAACAATTGGAGAAATAGTAATGGATAGGCAGAGCCAATATAATAAAAATTACAGTTCTACCTAAATTAATTTACGTATTCGATACCATGCCAATCAAACTGCCAAAAATTCTTTCATAGAGCTGGAACACTCTTCTGGAAGAACAAAAGGTCAAGAATACCAAAGGAATCGATGAAAAAAATGTGAAGGAAGATGGACTACCAGTACCAAATCTCAAACTGTATTACAAAGTAGTAATCATCAAACAGTCTGGTAGTACATAAGAAATAGGGTGGTAGATCAGTGGTATAGATCAGGTACACAATGCACAGTAACAAATGACCATAGCAGAGTGTTTGATAAGTACAAAGATTCAAGCTTTTAGGGAAAGAATTTACTTTTTGACAAAAATTGTTGGGGAAAGAGGAAATTATTTTGGCAGACTGATAGGTACAGACAAACATCTCACACAGCATAGCAAGATAAGGTCAAAATGTGTATGTAATTCAGAAATAGAGTGATATAAGCACATTAGGGGAGCATGGAATACTTTTACCTGTCAGATCTAGGAATAAAGGAAAAATTTATAACCAAATGAGGTAGAAAGCATTACAGATATGAAATGTATAATTTTGATTACCTTAAATTAAAAAGGTTTTGCACCAACAAAACAAGTGAAGCCAAGATTAGGAGGAAAGCAAGGAATTAGGGAGAAACTTTTACAGCAAGTTTCTCTGATAAAGGCCTTATTTCTTAAATATATAAAGAAGAGAATCATTGCACATCATTCCCCAGTTGATAAATGGTCAAAGGACATGAACAGGCAGTTTTTTCAAGAAGCAATCAAAGGTATCTAGAGTCATGAAAAAAATGCTCTAAATCTCTATTGACTAGAGAAATGCAAACTAAAACAATTCTGAGGTACCACCTCACATCTATCAGATTGGTTAATGTGACAGAAGGGGCAGCTAGGTGGCACAGTGGATAGAGTACCAGGTCTGAAGTTAGGAAGACTCAAGTTAGGAAGATCCTGAGTTCAAATCTGTCTTAAGACATTTACTAGCAGTATGACCCTGGGCAAGTTACAAGTCACCCTGTTGGCTTCAGTTTCCTCATCTGTAAAAATGGCAAAGAAAACCCCAAATGGAATCACAAAGAGTTGCACACAATTGAAACAACTGAACAACAACAATTACAGAATAGGGAAATTACAAGTGCTAGAGGGGATGTGAAAAAATTGGGACACTAATTCACTCTTGGTGGAGTTGTAAACTGATCCAACTCATTTTGGAGGGTAATTTTAAACTATTTCTGAGAGGCTATAAAACTGTGCATGCGCTTTGGCCCAGCAATACCATTACAACATCTGTGTCCCAAGGAGATCAAAGAAAAAGGAAAAGCTTCTGTATGTACAAAAATATTTATAGAAGCTCTTTTGTGGTGGCAAAGTAAGTTGAAGAGATTCTCATCAATTGGGGAATACCTGAACAAGTTGTGGTATATAATTGTGTTGTAGTACTATTGTGCTGTGGTATATGGTTTTGATGGAATACTATTGTGCTATAAGAAATGATGCATTCAGAAAAACCTGGAAATACTTGTATGAACTGATGCAAAGTGAAGTGAGCAGAGCCAGGAGATCATACACAGCAACAGCAATATTTTACAATGATCATCTTTGAAAGACTTAGCTACTCTGATCGATATCATGATCCAAGACAGTTCTGAAGGCTGAAAAGTGCTATCCACCTCCAGAGAAAGAGCTAATGGAGTCTGAATGCAGATCAATAAAATTTTATTTTTCTAGTTTTTCATTTTTTGGTTTTTCTTTTTTGCAGCATGGCTAATATGGAAGTATGTTTTACATGACAGCACATACATGATCTGTATCAAAAAGCTTTCTTAATGTGGGGAGAAAGAAGAGACGAAGGAATTTGAAACTCAAAAATTATAAAAAACAAATGTTAAAATTGTTTTTATATGTTACTGAGAAAATATAAACTTTTTAAAAAGTAATATAGACAAGACTAGATCTTCATTGGGAAAGGTTTTATATTTCTTATTCTCTGTGTGTGATTAATATCTTTGTTTTATTTCCCCCAGGATTATTTTGGAGTTTGTTCAGAGCTAGTTATCAAAGACAATGTTGTTGTGGTTTATGAAGTACTCGAAGAGATGCTAGATAATGGGTTTCCACTGGCTACTGAGTCAAACATCTTGAAAGAACTGATAAAACCTCCAACTATCCTTCGAACTGTTGTTAACACTATCACAGGTATGGAGAAGAGTACAAAACTAATTGTAGGCTCTGACTGCTGAACTCATCATGTTTCTTGTTGTAAAACTTTGTGTTGGCTGAGTGCTAGTCTCAGGGAAAAATGATTTCTGACTTTTAGTTGCTTTAATTTGAATGTTTGCTTTGTATCTACATTCTTCAAATGTTGAGCATGGACTGAAATGATACTGTTGGTTAGACAGAAAATTTCTTCAAGTTCGAGCAACTCATACTACCCCTTTTCAAGGTAAAAAAACATTTCCCATATTTTTGAGCATTCTGACAAAGAAGAGAAATAGACCACTGAAGTTTAGAATTGAATTTTACAGCTTTGTTCCATATATTTTTCATGAAGTGTGGGTCATTTATAAAAACACTACAAAGTCACAAATATCCTGTGTCCAACTCAATCCTAGGACACTAATGCCTAAGAACAACTTCCCCAACACCTGACTGTGAAGATACTGACTGGTAAGGGTGTGGCTTAAAATTCATTATCTCTGCCTTCAGTTTGAGAAGGTGTAAGAAATAGTGGGAGAACAAAGCTTAGAAGAAGACTAGTCTTACAGAATTTTAGTACTAGTGGTTTTTAGATCTCTTTACCTTTTTATGAGGAATATAAAAATGACTTGAAAACACATCTTTAGCTGGCATATAACAGAAAGGATTTGCAGTAGTCTTTTACGCTTTAAACCCTTGGCCTTAATATTGGTCTAAGAGAGATTGTATTGATGGATTTACTCTGATACTGGAGCCCTGATGTACTCAAGAACTCAGCAAGAACGAGATGATTTTAACCATGAAAATTGTACACCACTGTATATACTGATATCCGTGGTGGAAGCCATTACATTATTTAAACTGCAGGCTATTGTGGAATTTGAGAAAGTAAGTTCAGGTTACTTTCAAAACCATAATAATGGAATCTGTTCTTCAGGTAGCTTTATTTTTCTCTCCAGGATGGAGAAGGGAGAAGGTGACTAAGGGAGGTGGTGTTCATTTTAAGAGTGCCAGACCAGATGGCAACAAGAGATTTTTAAAATAGGTCATTCCTATATAAGGAGGAAAAAAGCCTTTGGGGAAAAGTGTATCTTTAATATACAACTAATTGTGTAGAAGTTTGGTTAAGGGGAGTAGAAAGTTAGAATCACATATGGATAAAATTGTATTAATTACTATTTTAGGAAGCACAAATGTGGGTGATCAGCTTCCCACCGGGCAGTTATCAGTGGTACCATGGCGACGGACTGGAGTGAAATATACTAATAATGAAGCATATTTTGATGTGATTGAGGAAATTGATGCCATCATTGATAAATCAGGTATCTGCAGCTATGATCTAAAAGTGTTTGAGCACCAAGAGAAGTAAGAGCAGTTCATTTCATCATGTAGTATTAATTTATATTGGGAGCATGCTTCCCTTATATGACTTAACTCTCCATTGTTATCCTATTTATCAGTAGTTAGGTTTGTCTTGATACTTTATGATTTTAGTGTGGAACTTTAAAGATTTCATATGGCTTAAGCTTTGTTCTGACAATTCTCTTTGCCATCTTGAACTTTTTTTAGTAGAAATTAGTGCTGCTTTCCTAAGGCATTTTACCCGTTATTGCTAGGACCAGTCTGGTAAAGGTTATCACTAACAGAGTTGCTAATGAAATGTTTTCCCCTACTTATTTAATTTGACAGATATTGAGATAAATATAACATCTTAGAATTTGGAGGAAATTACATTTTATTATGGTCCTTTAGCTTACATGAAATGTCTTAGAACTTTAATCAGAATGAAGCCGTTTTTCTGGTTCATCCATCTTTTCTGTTTTTTTTTATTTTTTTGTGTCAGGTTCTACAATCACTGCTGAGATCCAAGGAGTCATTGATGCTTGTGTCAAGCTGACTGGGATGCCAGACCTCACGCTGTCTTTCATGGTAAAACACTGGGCTAGAGATATAGTGATTGAGAAAAGAGATGTTGGCATACTTAGTGGTAAAGAAAAAGAAATAAATAAAATGAGAAATTAAAAGTTTTGGTAAAATTTAAAACAACTTGTATTTAGCTAACTAAATTCATTCTATGTAACCAGAGGGTTTTTGTTTGTTTTTATGAAAAACATCTAAATAATTTCCCTGAATGATATATGAGTGTTTATTTCCTGCTCCTTATTCTTCTACATATGGTGACTTTAGAATCCTAGGTTGTTGGATGATGTCAGCTTTCATCCATGTGTTCGTTTCAAGCGCTGGGAGTCTGAGCGTATCCTTTCCTTCATCCCCCCTGATGGAAACTTCCGCCTGCTCTCCTACCATGTCAGTGCTCAGAAGTAAGCAGCGATTCTCCATGTGAAGGAAATGTATTTATGTGTGTCTGAATCAGAACATTTTCCTCAACGTAGGACGTGAGCACACCTGTGTGATTTGTGTTCTTATATTCAACAAACATTTTAAACACTGTAAAAAACAACAATTGTTAAAAATTTCATTCGTCTCTTTGATTTGAGGGTTTGAATTCCCCTAGAGAAAGTTTGAGTTAATCAAAAAGAGCATAAAATACAGAAGAAATTACAGAGAGCCAGATTCTGGTCCCAGCTTCGCCAGTAACTTGTTAAATGACCCAATTCACTTTCTTTAATTGTTTACCTATCAAATGGAAAAAATAACGCCCCACCTATTTCATTGTTTTATTAGGATCAAATTATATCATAATGCAACAGGCCTTTGAAAAATGTTAAAAGTGCTATATAAATATCAGGTGGTAGTAGTACACTCTTAAGAAAATAAGCACTAACCACACTCCATAAATCTAGAAATGGAAATACAGGAGTAAAGTGACTTCCTAGTGTCACACAGGATGCCTGATGCTTAGTATTTGTGGGCTTTATTGATTTTACTTTTAGAAACATTGACTTTTAGAGCTAGAAAGGACTTCAGAGATCATCTGGTCTAGCTCCATCATTTAATAGGTAAGGAAGCTGAGGTTCAGAGAGACAAGTGATTTGCCCAGTGCCGCACTGTTAGTGAGTGGTAAAGCCAGGATTCAAACTCTGATTTTCTGAATCTGAGACTAGTGTTTGAGAAATCCACTGTCTCAGCAATGCTGGAAATTCAGAATCAAGACTCTGTGCTTTCTATCTAATAATTTAGCTACTAAATACTGTCTGTCCTTGAAAAAAGAAAAGGAAGAAAAGTATTTTTGTTGTTTACTCTTTGTATACTGATTGAGCTAAGGGATGAGGACATAGTTACAGTAATAATAATTAACATCTCTATAGTACTTGAAGGTATGCTAAGTACTTTCATAAATTAATTCATGTGAAGAGGAAAATATGATGCCAGGAGAAAAAGGAAAGGTGAAGAGATGTTGCATGTTTTCAATGCAATAATAAAATGAATTGTCTATCTTTTTTTTTTCTCTCAGCTTGGTTGCAATTCCAGTGTATGTCAAACATAACATCAGTTTCCGAGACAGTAGCTCACTAGGACGCTTTGAGATTACAGTGGGGCCCAAGCAGACCATGGGAAAAACTATAGAGGGAGTGATTGTCACCAGTCAAATGCCCAAAGGGGTTCTAAATATGAGCCTTACTCCATCTCAGGGCACCCACACTTTTGACCCAGTTACCAAGGTAAGTGATTATAGATTAGGACATTTTGAATTGGAAGTGTCTGATACCACAGTAACTATTTAGGCATTTCCAAAAGTGACTTTGTTGAAAAGAAAGTTGGGACAGAGTTTGCCCTCATTGGATTGACATGACAAGGAAAATTATAATCATTAAACTTCAGAGGTAAAAATACCATGGGGCAGCTTATTTACACATATGGAACCTTAAGAGCAGCTTCTTTCAAATGTTAATCCCAGTATAACTAATTTTTTGGTTTAAAAAACTTTTTTTCTGTAAGATCATAGCTAAAATACATTCAAGAAGAGTTTTGTAGACTCTTTTTTTTGTGTAGAAACAAGATTAATGAAAGTATTTTCCTAGCACATTTAACTCATCAATTCTGTTATCATTTTCCCTCTTCTCTCTGAAGTTACTCTCTTGGGATGTAGGAAAAATAAATCCCCAAAAGTTGCCAAGTTTGAAGGGGACTATGAGCCTTCAAGCTGGGGCTTCCAAACCTGATGAGAACCCTACTATCAACCTGCAATTTAAAATCCAGCAACTGGCCATCTCTGGTAAGTAACCAATAACTGAATGTCAGGAGATAGAAATGATTTGCTGATTTTAAAAGCCTCTTGACAGCTTACTATTTATTTACAGAATTTTGTTTCTCTAGATGAAATGTAAGCTTTAGACTAGAAAGTGTGGCTCTTTTCCACCATGTTTTGGGGAAAATTTCATAGTCCTTGATTGTAAAATCACCAAAATTATCTAAATGAAAGGAACTAGCTACAAATAAGAATGAATAATACTAATAAGAGGTTGTACTTAAATCCTTTCTGACTCAAGAAGATTCTTGCCTTTAGTTCCCAGGATCTACAGTTTGAAGGTATGTCCTTTTTTTTTTTTTGAAGATGGTGGCTTTGATCCGAAATGATTTTTTCTGACCTATATTTGATAATCAATCATTCTAGACCCATTGAACTCACCCAGATCAACGTACCCTAACCTAGAGTTGCTCTGGTAAATGTCTTTGCCTTCAGAACTCCATAAAATCAGTCTTTCCTCCGCTAACTCTCAGGCTATTGACTGAGTTAGGTGAGTAGAATTACCCTAAAACATAAGATCCTTGAAGATTGTATCTGCATCATCTTAGGCCTATCATACTTAGAACATTGTTAATATTAATTAGCTTGTTAATCACAGATAACTTGGTATTTGATTTATTCATCATGCTCTTTACTTAGCTTTTTCTCTCAACCTTCAAATAAATCACTTTCAAGTCACAGCCACTTAAAAAACAGAAGAGTAGATTTTCTAACATACTTCGATGGATCAGTGATTTTATTGATATGAATGTTTCCTTACATGACATAGGTCACAACCTACATATTCCCTGTCATCCTGTGGGATTCTTGTCCCTTCCTTTCCATACATTTTCCATGGAGGATCTACCCACCATCCTAGAGGACTTCCTCTAGGTCTTTTTAACATTCCATGAGAGCCAATGCAGCATGTACCACTAGAACTACCACAGTCCTTTCTGTATTTCTCTATTGCCTTTTGAGTCACCCACAATTTTGTTTTTTTTTTTTAAAGACTGGTGTTCTAGGTTTTTATACGCATGTAACATCATTGGAAGGATATTGGTTTTAAAAGATGGGTTAATTGTTTGGGATAATTAAAGTGCTAAATAATTTCACTAATGTTATCTAGCCTACTCGTATCTGGGCCTATTTGATTATTCATCAGTAGTGCTTGTCCAGGTAGCTTTCTGATGAACAAACTCAATGGATTGCCCATATAATTGTCATAATCTGAACAGTAGTTAGCTATTCTTCATCCATTGGATTTTTAAATATTGGATTTGTTAGAATTGTCAGATTGATCTCCTTTGAGGAGTTTTGGAACTCACTGAAGAGGGTATTTTTGGGTGTCAAGAAATCAACACTATGGGTAATTTACTTATCCTCTCAGAAAAGCATTTATGGACGTCTGCCTGTTCCCTTCTCATTTTCTCATCAAGGAAACTCTTGACATAAGTATAGGTAGACTATTCTAAAAGATTTTATAGAGATGACAGAGTAGGTATATGGATCAGTAGTTGTCAATGTCCTTGTAAATGCCTTTTTTAAAAAAGACTCTATCTGTGATTTTTTCCAGGTTATTTTTGTTTATTTTTTTCTTTTTTAGTCTTCCTGTCTTTGAGATATCTTTTCAAAATCACTTGCAGGCCTTCAAGACCTGTCACATCTGTCTCCAGATTCTTCTGTTTATACTTGATCTGATCCAGCTGCTCTTTAATTTTCTTCAGTGTAATTTCTACCATATTCCATATTGAGACTAAGGTATTAGAGTCCAAATGTTCTGTTTCTATTGTCGTTGATGATGAAAATAGTTTGTTATAAAGTGCTGTTGTATTTTTCTTCTGTTGTTGACGGTTTTATCATAAACTCTTTTGAGATGATCTATCTTAGTTGGGTCTTATGCCAGACTTTTTGGAGATTCATTCTCCTCCCATCATTCTTCTCTCTTTTGGGAGGCTCTTCTTCTTATAATCTGTCCATTTTTATCACGTTTCATAAAGGAATGCATTCTAAAGTAGCATTGCCCTACCTCTACCTTGGCAAGATCAAATGTTTGCTGGTTAAGGTTGATTCTGGAGTTCTTTGGTCTCCTTCTTGTTGTGATTGCATTACATTTATTAAGGTTCTGTAGGAAAGATGGTGATCATCTATGTCTGTTAACATCTTTTCCTTGATCTCTATTTCCCATTTCTTATTGTTAATAGCTGGTCATTTCAGAAGGGTTGTAGTTACACAACTTTCCTCTTATCTTGATCTTCTCTTCCAGTTAAGTGTTGATTTTGACCTTTGTTCTAACTAGTTTCTGATCTATTTGACTACACACAGAAATGACATTTACATAGATAATCTGTCAGTTTCTGTCAGTTGACATGGTTCTGTTTTTGTTGTTCATCATGTCCAAAGCCTTTTGATGTTTTAAATTTTTAAAACCTTTTTAAACTTTTTTTTAGGTTTAAAGGTTTTAAACCTTTATTTCTCAGTATATCCATTTCTTCACTCCCTCTTAGAGAGGCCTCTCTTATAACAAAGAATAAAACACAGAAAAAAACATTCATTAAAACTAACCAACTCAACCAGTTGTGACATTTTGTTCTTCACCCATAATCCCTTATCTCTACAAAGAAGGGACAGAAGGTTCTTTTTTTCTTTTTCTGTACATAATAGTATTTTATTTTTTTCCAGTTACATGTAAAGATAGTTTTCAGCATTCATTTTTGTAACATTTAGTTTCAATTTTTTCTCCCTCCCCCTCTCCCCAAGGCAGTAGGCAGTATGATAGAAGTTACATAAGTACAATCATGTTAAACATATTTCCACATTAGTTATGTTGTGAAGAAGAATCAGAACAAAAGGTAAAAACATGAGATAGAATAAAACAAGAAAAAAAAAGTGAAAATAGTGTGCTTCAATCTGCATTCAGACTCCACAGTGCTTTCTCTGGGTGTGGAGAGCATTTTCCATCAGGAGTCTTTTGCTCAGTGCACTGCTGAGAAGAGCTAAGTCTGTTACAGCTGAGCATCACACACTGTGGCTGTCACTGTGCACAGTGCTCTCCTGGCTCTGCTCGCTCCACTCAGCATCAGTTCATGTAAGTCTTTCCTAGTTTTTTGAAATCTGCATGCTCATCATATAGAACAAGAGTATTCCATTACATTCATATACCACAACTTGTTCAGCCATTCCCCAGTTGATGGACATCCTCTCAGTTTCTAATTCTTTGCCACTACAAAAAGGGTTGCATAAATATTTTTGCACTTGTGGATCCTTTCCCCTTTTTTATGATCTCTTTCCTAGTAGTGGTATTACTGGATCAAAGGGTATGTGCAGCTTTATAGCCCTTTGGGCATAGTTCCAAATTGTTCTCCAGAATGGTTGAATCATTTCACAACTCTATCAGTAGTGCATTAGTGTCCCAATTTTCCCACATCTTCTCTAGTATTTATCATTCTCCTTTTCTGTCATATTAACCAATCTGAGAGGTGAGAAGTGGTACCTCAGAGTTGTTTTAATTTGCATTTCTCTAATCAATATTGATTTAGAGCATTTTTTTCATATGAATACAGATAGCTTTAATTTCTTCATCTGAAAACTGCCTGTTCATATCCTTTGACCATTTATCAATTGGGGAATGACTTGTATTCTTATAAATTTGACTCAGTTCTCTAAATATTTGAGAAATGAGGTCTTTATCGGAGACACTAGCTTTAAAAATTGTTTCCCAGCTTTCTGCTTTCCAGAAGATTCATTTTCATATCTCTTCTTTGGTTAACACTAGTCTTTGGTATATTAGTTATTAAGTATTAAGAATTAAGACACAAGGCTTCTATATAGTCTATAACCTTTGGCCTCTTTCAGTTCTTAATTCTGAATTGTGTTTTTCAACATTTTTTTTTACTATTTTTCTCATTAAAGCCATCCAGTAATGAGATATATTTTGACTTGGTTTGGAGAACTTTGTCTAGTTCATAGAGTTCTCTACCTCTTCATCCTCTTCAATAGTTTCTGGTTTGTCAGCTATGGTTGTCTTCATTAAGGGTCTTTTTGCTTATGTTCATCCTGGGCACTGAGCACTTACTGAAAACAACTTTGCCAGCTCCCTCTTTTGTTCTTCAAAGAAATCTAGTGAGCCTTCTTTCTATGTAGCTACAATATCCTTATGCTTTTTAAAATTAATTTATAGTATGTCAGTATAATTGAATTTCTCTAGTAGGACATTCCTTTACTAGGAATTCAACTATATTGATAAATTCTTATTGGACAAGAATCATACATTTTGAATATTAACGGTACAACTAATGGTCATATGTGATCTAAAATCAGTGTGATTTGTAGGACCTTATTCCCACTTTTTGCTACTCTGTTAACATGGATGGGGCTAAAAACCATTATTTATTTTTGTTTTTCTCATGGGCTGCCATGACCAAAGAATTCATCATATAGTGGCCAACTTACCCATGATAAGTCTTTCAGTACATCACTAAGCTGATCATTGGGCAACTGGGACTGTACTCAGAACTTTTCCCATGTAATAGAACCTGCTAGAACTTGTGCTCCATTGGTGTGGTCTTAGAGAACTGAAGGTCACCTTCATACAACGATAATATAAAAGTGGAACTTTTGTGGTGATTTTTCCAACGCTGTACAAAAACCTTTATTTCCCCATTTTCTTGCCTCATCCAAAACATACCAGTATGTTGTAAAGGAGGGCATGATATCAATTCTTCACTTTCTGCATATAATGATCAGTCAATCAACAAGCATTTATTAAGCACCTTCTATGTGCGAAGCAGTGTGCTAGGTGTTGGAGATATACATACAAAGAGTGAAACAATCTATACTCCCAAGTGGGGAATATTCTAGTGGGGGAAAACAACAGAACATCTGTAAATGTATACAGTCTAGACGATAAATATAAAGAAATTCAAAGCAGTTAAGTGCGAGGCAGTTTAGGGAGTCTTGAGTCACATTGGAAGAAGAGATGGAGCAGAGGAAGGAGTATGTTCTAGGCATCCTCTTCCTCATCAAACATTTGTTAAGGATGTGCTGTATACCAAGTACTGGACTAAGTATAAAGGAGACACAGAAAGAGCCTACATTCTAATAAGGGAGACAACATGTAAACAACTATGTACGCATAAGATTAATGGGAAGAAATCTCAGAGGGAAGCCCCATGACCTGGCAGGTGGGGGTAAAGGGAGGAGAGAGAAGCTTGCAGGGGGCCAAAATGACTTCTTACAGAAGATGGGGTTTGAACTGAGTCTTAAACCAGGAGAAGGAGGTAAAAAGGGAAAGCATTCCAGGTATCAGGCAGCCTGTAAAAGAAAAACCACAGATTCAGAAGCTCTAGTATTATGTGTGAAGTCCAGTTTGGCTAGAGTGCAGAGAGCAGAAGGGTGAGTTATGACTGTTGAGGCTGGAAAGGTAGGCAAGGGTCAAGTTCTGAAAGACTTTACAAATAAAACAGAGAAGTTAATATGGTATCCTATAGAGGCAATAGAGAGATACTAGAGTTGATTAAGAGACTGACATGGTTAGATATGTGCTTAAGGAAAATCACTTTAAAGGCAGTTTTTAAAATGAGCTGGAAAGAGATTTGAGGTAGAGAATTGAGACCAAACAGAAGGCTTTTGTAATAGTCTAGGACCAGAGGTGGGGAACTTGCAGCCTCGAGGTCATATGCAGCCCTCTAAGTGCTCAAATGTGGTGTTTTGACTGAGTCCAAATTCTATGGAACAAATCCTTTTATTCAGAGGATTTGTTCTGTGAAGTTTGGATTCAGTCACAGGGTAGCACTTGAGGACCTAGAGAGCTACATGTTGCCTTGAGGCTGCAGGTTCCCAACCCCTGCTTTCAGCAAAAGGTGGATGAGGGCCTGAAGTAAGGTAGTAGCTCTGTGAGAAAGGGCTGGATGCAGAAAATATTGTAGAGGTAGAAATGGCAAGATTTGGCATGAGGAAGAGTATGGAATATTGAGGATAGTGCGAGGATTACAGACTAGGGAGATTGAAAGACTGTGATATCTTCAACAAAAATTGGGGGAAAAAAGAGAGGAGGATATAGAGGAAAGAGATAATGGATTCTGTTTTGAATATGTTGAATTTGACATGTCTCTTGGATATCCAGTTTGAAATGTCCAATAAACAATTGGTGATGTGAGACGAAAGCTCAGAAGAGAGACTTTAGTTTGATGTAATGATATATGCAATACCTCTCTTCTTCCACAGTGCAACTCAAGACTCCTTTCCTACACGAATCTTTTCTGATCCCTTAACTGCTAGTGTCCTCCTTCCCAAACTGCCTTGGACTTAACTGCTTTGAATTTATTTGTATTTATTGTCTTCCCATCTAATTTGTGTACATTTAGAGATAGTCTGTTGTTTTCTCCACCAGAATATAAATTCCTTGGGTGTAGGGGTTGTTTCACTCTGAGTTTGAGTGCGTAGAGATGATAATTAAACTCATAGAAATGATGAGGTTACTAAGAGAGAGTATACTAGAAAGATTCTTATTCTGGTGTCCATGAAATTGGTTGTTTTTTAACAACTACATCAAAATAGTTGGTTTCCTATGTAATCCTGTGTATTTTATTTCATGCATTTAAGACATTATTCTGAGGAGGAGTCCATAGCCTTCACCAGCTTGTCAAAGAGATCTATCATACAAAAAAAAGTTAAGAATCCCTGATGTAGAGAGCAAAGAGATGAGGAGAGCCTGGAACAAGAGTCAAGGGATTACACATTTTTAAGAGATTTAATGTGGATAGTGATCCAGTGAAGGAGATGAAGGAGCAAGACAGGCAAGTGAAGGAGAACCTGGGGAGAACAGCGTCCCAATGCAGAGAGAGGAGAGAGTTCAGGAGAGAGAAAGGTGATCAGTTATGTCAAATGTAGCAGTGCATATTATGTGCCATTCTCTTCTCTTCACACCTATGTTACATTCCTTTATTTATTCTAGGATTGAAAGTGAACCGTCTAGATATGTATGGAGAAAAGTATAAGCCATTCAAGGGCATAAAATACATGACCAAAGCTGGGAAGTTTCAAGTCCGAACCTGAAAAAAGAATCCCAGATTGAGGGGAGAGCCACAAATACTTTTTCCATTTTGTCTTACCCAGAAGTAAAGAACCAGCCTGTCTTCTGCACATCAATTTCTTCTTGGGCCAACATTCTCCCTTTTTTCTGTGTTGAATCTATGGAGCCTTTAGTCTCACTGAACAAATCAAGGGAGAAGGAGAGTTATCAGAAGAACTGGACATATCTGAAGTTGAATCAGTGACAATTTCATTCTCAAAAAGGAGATGAGACATGGCAGATTTGTTTGACTTTATATTTCACTCTTTTTAATCTGTTTCCTGAAGAAGGTTGGCATATATTGTTTGCCTGACCTTTCTTTCTAAAGTTAGGAAAATAGTCCTTTCTAAAAGATAGTGATAAGAAAGTTCCATCATTTGAATAATGGTGAATATTAGCCAAGGAAGGGTTAACTGTGGACCTGTGGAAGGGAATAAGAAATCCTTGGAGGACAGTTTTGTGTAAAGGAGGTTATACGTAGGAGGATGAATGATATAGGAAGTAATTTAGGACCCCATTTAGAGAAGGGTAGAAAGAAATGAAAGGGTGGGGTTGGTTGATATCTTATATGTAGATTTCTCTACTTGTCAAACATTCACTAAATTTGGACTGGGGTGATAAACTTCTCAAAATTGTTTTAAACCCATCACTAAAATACTAAAACCCAGTAAAAGAAATTGTTTTTTGCAGACCTACAATCCTGTACCAATTACTCTCATGAGCTGCTGTCAATTATTTTTAATCTCAATATTCAGAGGAAGTAAGATCTTCCATCACTGGTAGAAAGGAAGAAGAGGATGTCTGAGCCTCTCTCATAGGACACTGACTTGACAAGCTATACAATTCTCATTTGTCCTTGTTAACCCCAGATAATTTAACTCACTAAAAACTTTCACTAACTTCCTTCCTGATATCTGATTCTCCTCTAGCTTTCACAAGGTGAAGAGGGCTGGAGAAGGGTGACTCCACATATCCTAGCCTAGCTTGTTCAGGGATATCTCAGCACTGGAAAATGAATGTTTGAGGCATAGGTTACACCACTAGATTCCATGGGGAAAAAAATTCGAGTTCCATTCTTAAGGAGGTCAGAACTGGCCACCTGGATCATTAAGAATATGCTAAGGTTGCCTAACAGTTACCTAGTCTTTGTTCTCAGTCACTGGGTGACTAAGTGGCTTGCAATTTTCCTAATTGTTCAAGAATACATACATACATACATACATACATATATATATATATATATGTATGTGTAGTATTGATTTAGATATTAAAAAGCCATGAACATTCATTTTTAGCTTCAGCGAAGGTGCTATTCCCTGTTTCCTGGCAGGAGTGGGTAGAAAGCAATGAAAGAAATCTATTTCTTCATCCTATCTTTGCTGATATATGAATTTTCAGTTTCATAACTCTTTACTTTTCTGGAATTGTTTTTGCTAATGAATAGTATGTAACTTTGTATTGCACTGTATTTTTTCCTCTGGATAAACTGTGCTGTGAATAGAGAAATGTGTTTCTTTCCCAGCTTCCCTGGGAAGTGTTTTAGGTACACTGCGAACAGCAGCCAAGTCTCACTTCAGAGTCTGACTTGGGCTCAAAACCTGCTGTGGAATCACTTGAACTTTGGAGTTCCCCTTTTTAGGAACTTTGTAGCACTTAGAATCACCTCTTCCCAGGTCCCTGGATGACTTGTAGGCTTCCTGGGATGACAATGTAACTAGTGTGTTGTTTTTCATAGTGTGATATATTCCTGTTGTTACTGCATATGTGTGAGTTTATAAATCTAAAATTCCAGAGGCTGTTCACTTTCCTCTTGAGCAACTCATTCTAATTGCAGGCAAAACACCCAAGAGGAAGGGGAGCATCCTCCTAAGTGCAAGGGTAAGCATATAAAGTGACAGTTGTATCGTCATCTGTGACCTGTGTAATGGGTCTTTGGTGCATGGTGGTCCACCATTCCAACCACACAGCTGCGTACCATTGTAATAAATGATGCAGGGTTGTCTCAAAGGAGCCGTTCAGACACTGTGTGTTTGGCTCGTACAGAAGTAAATGCTCATCCAAGCCTCAATAAAGGTTTGTTTTACCAGAACTCTGTGTCCAGTGTTTTGTTTTGAGGGGCCTGCCATGACACTGCCCCAAAAGCATGGTAGCAAGAGCACTGAAGTTGAGTCAAAGAGCCTGGCTCAGAATCCCAACCCAGCTACTGACTAGCTGGATGTTCATGGCTGAATCACAAGGACAAGTCAATCTCTCTGGGCCTGTTTCTTCATTTATAAAAGGAGGGGGTTGAACTATATGATCCCTAACATGTCTTCCATCTCCAAACCCATGTATGACACTATCAATGTCCCATCTAAAGAAGTTCTTAATAGTAATAGATTATGAATGTTTGGGGCATAGGTTATACGGCTAGATTCCATGGGGGAAAAAATTTGAGTTCCATTCTTAAGGAGGTCAGAACTGGCCACCTGGATCACTAAGAATATGCTAAGGTTGCCTAACAGTTACCTAGTCTTTGTTCTCAGTCACTGGGTGCAATTTTCATATTGTTCAAGGATATATATATATATATATATATATAGTATTGATAGCTACTGTTTTGTCTAAAAAAACTTTAAAGTACTTCTATATTTGATAGGGTCTCCTATAAAAGGAGATGGTATTAACCTCATTTTACAGTTGTGAAACCTAAATGACATATTCACATGATTTGCTCAGGGTCTGGGAGTTAATGTCAAGTCCAGGTCTAAGAATTTAGATCTAGTTCCCAATCTAGTACCTTCTTGCTAACTTGGGCTTGCACTGTTAATTAGACTAACAGTGGAGAGTGAAAGATGATGTCGTTGACGGCCCTGGGCTTGTTAGCTGTCTTTTGAAATTCACTTAAGTAAAATACCTTGGGGGTATAGCTATCAATCAGTAAACATTTATTAAGCTTTACCTTCTTCTGGGCACTGTCTAAGTTCTGGAGATACAAAGCAAAATCTCCCCTCAAGCAGCCCACATTCTAATGGGGGACATAATATATAAATCAGGGTATGCAAGAAAGACAATAGAAGGTAACCTTAGAGGGGAAGACACTAGCAGCTGAGGGGACCAGGAAAGGCCTCCTTTCATGGAAGAGATAATGCATGAGCTGTGTCCTAAAGGAACATGGGGATTTAAAGTCAAAGGTGGGGACACGTGTGTGAGTGGGGGGGGTGGCGACATTCTAGGCATGAGGAGTAGCCAGTGAGTGCAAAGACACAGTCAGGGATGGGAGACACAGTGTTCTGGGTGAGGAGGTTAGTGGGGCTGGATCATGGAGTGGGTGGCGAGGAGAGGAGCAGACAGATAGGAACAGACTGCAAAGTTAGGAAGGGCCAGGTTGTGCCAAACAAAGGCCTTTCAATTTGATCCTGGAGGGAGTAAGGAGACGTGTTAATCAAGTAGGAGCTGGCATGGACAGATCTACATTGAACAGTAGTCACACTACTGTACACTGGTCCCAAATTTCCCTTGGCATGCTCACTTTCTATACCCAGTCTTTCCAGCTTTAAATGGGCCAGGATATTTTGATAAAAATAAATGTAACTCAAAGAAAAAAAAGGAAAGAAAGAAATGTAACTGTAATACAGCTATTTATCACAATACTAGCACTTTATTTCTCTGACCAGTAGGTGGTGACTTAATGCCAGCAACAAGCAAACGATTGAAAATATTTTGTATTTTAAAGAGAGCTTAACTTCAAGCTTTGACACTTGAAATGCTAACACTAGGGAGCTTTGTTAAATCCGATTCTTTGACTCAAAGTTGAATGAGAAGGAGAAAGCCTATGACATGCTTTGATAGGCAGGCCTAGGATTATGGGCCAGCTCCAGTCATCTGTGGGTCTCTCTTTCCCTTTTGTTCAATGAGACTCCTAGCGCCATTGGCAGAAAATCATACTTATTCACTGGTTGTGGCAGCTTTCTTCTTTAGAAGCCATGTGTTAGCGAGTGATAGCTAGGACCAAATGTTTGATTCCCTTGTCTGCCTTTTCCCTCTCACCCCACTTTGGATATTTCATCCTGCCCAAAAGCTTCTCTAAACAAGAGTGTTGCTAACAGATCACATCATGCTGTTTGAGTACATTTGAGCGTAACTCACATGACCCCTCCTTGCTGGGCTCCGTGTCTGCCCTATAACTGAGTCAGTGACCTTTTCTGAGCTATTGTCTTGACATAGTCTGTGGTTTCCAGGACTTCACTCAGAGGAATGCTGGAGTCTTTTAACTTTGCATTTCCATCCCAGGAGGCCATACTTCTTCAGTTCATTTCATTAACCAAAGTGTCGGAACAAAGCCTGCCCCATGCATGGTGAGGTGGGGGTGGGGGTGGAGACTGCTCGAATTCTTGCCAGATGCAGCAGCCTGGGATTCTTGCCACACTGTTCTCTTCGATCTATGTTTTTCTTAAATGGCTCAGTTGCATGTCTGGCACTGATTCAGGGAAAGTTAAAACCTAGCCATCCTAAAGTCAAAAATCTATGACTCAAGTTTCTGTGGTCTGCATGTATTTAACTGGCTTTGGGGACGAGTCCAAGTTTTTAGAGGAGTTCTTTTTCCTAAATTATGTCCCAAGGCTTCAAACAGTAGATACCCCCTTCTTTTCTCTCTCTTTTTTAGCTGAACCTGCTTTTCTACCAAGAAAATGCTGAACTGAACAGTTCTGACAATATCTCAAGAGATAGTAGAAAACTGTCACCTTCCTTCTCCCCTTTCTCTCTCTGCCTCTGTGTCAGCATATATCCAACAGGATCATCAGTTTTATTCTTGGATACGGGGTGTTGTTGACTCCAGAGACAACAACAGGCTACACTGAGAAGGAGGAGGAGGAGGAGGGTGAGGGCCAGGCTGCATCTGTGAGCAAAGACAAACTGGAAATCAGGGGAGTACAGATCAGAAACACAGTTATCCCTTCCACATTTTGGTGGCTGGGGGCTTGAGATACCATACCCCCACCACTGCTCTGTGATCTGGAAAATCTATGTGACAATTTTGGGCCCTCTCTGCAAACCAGAGAAGTCTGCATGATTACAGTATTAAAAGATAAAATATGTTGATATGATGTAATACCATACATATATTTTATGCAATTCGGAGTTTCTAAATTTTATGTCATCTGCTGGCCTTTGCATGTCATCTGTAGCTTCTGCAAAATTCCCCCCAAATTTCCATTTAATTTCTTATGCCAGTGCATGATAAAGCAAAACCACAATGGGAAAAGTTGTGATGTGAAAAGGATAACTGTGCTGGGGTACAATATTCCAGGGGGTGTTTTCTTTCTGATGGAGGTTTCATATCATTTCCTCTGATCCAGACCATTAGGGCTATAGCTGGATGAGTCATCAAGATCTAAGACAAACTGCAGTTACAAAAGCTTCCTAGAGGAGTGATAATGTAGCTGGACAGGCAGATGGATGCTGCCACCCCATGCTGGGTAACTAAATACACAGTATACTGTTTGTCAACCATGTGAAAAATATATCTTTTATTATATTGAAGAAATATGGTACAGAATTGTGTCCCTAACAAATACAAGCAAAAATATGGATTGATAACTATAAATATGCCAAAGAGATCATTCCCTAAAGTGATATACAAATTCTGCCCAACTAAAGGAAGCATATTAAAAAGTAGTAACACATGAAAAGATTTACAGTGTACCCAGAAGCCAGGAATGTGGTTCAGCAGTTGTCAAATGGGGAAAAGAAACCATGGGGATAATGGGATTTTGTGAGGGAGTGCTCTTCAGTATCTGAGAAAGCCAGAACCCTATACTGGCCAATCAGTCAGACATTGATAGCTCAGGTGAGGCATTCCCTGGATCCCCTGGCACACTCTCTTAACTAATGACATCCTTTCCCCCTTGAATTTCTTTAGTTCTCACTTTGGCAATATTGTTTTTTATCTTTGTGGTCCCATTTTTCTAACCTCATGCTCGGCTATTTTCTTCTCCCCGTCTTCGGTCTGCTTGTCTATCTGTCTGTCTGTCCCTAGATGGTGGTATTTCCCCAGGGCGATTGCAATTCACCTTTCTGTTTCCTCCTGACAGATTGCAAATTAAAACCAAACTTTAACTCCTGATAACTTCTAAAGTGGAAAAGTACCTTAGAAAATATATGCTCGCTCCTTCTCTCTCTTCCTCTCCTATTTTCACTGTATGACAGTTTATGGAGAAATTGGATTATAAAAATTAAAAAGATGCTCCTTAGTCTTTTCAGTGCTTCATCTGAGAGGGAGGTGGGTGGGAGACCATTAGATTATGAGGAAAATTGCTTTTTTTTTTAATTGTTCACAGCCTCCTCTTGTCCTCGATCCACTTGAGGTAATTGATAACCTTGGTGTATACACCTGGAACATCTTTCTCTCCGCATCCTATGCCCCAGCTGATGATCCCAATCAGATGCATACGGTTGTCCTTCATGCACACTAGAGGACCTCCTGAGTCACCCTGCAACAGGAGGACAAATTAATCAACCACCTTTGCCAGCCAAGTGAGTACTGCCACCATGTCTACAGATTGCAAGCAGTGTTGTGGAGACCTGGATTGTTCTTAATAATAATAATAATGACAATTACCTTTGTTTTTTTCAGTTAATTTACTGAAAAAATACTCTTCATCTTTTGTAAAGTCCTGGAGGCCCTGCCTAAATAGCTAAATTGTTACTAAGTGAAGGTTGAGGTGAATCAGACCCCCAACCCATCCATTTTAGACTTGATATAGAAAAATGATTGAGGTAAAATATTTCCATTTCAACATATAATAACAATATATAGTATTGTGTGCCATATATCATTATATATATACACATATATGCATATATATGTATATATAACACTAATATATATTATAGTATTATGTGTCAGACACTATGCTAAGGGCTTTACAAATCTCTCATTTGATTCTCACAACAATGCTGGGAGGTAGGTTGTATAATTATCTTTATTTACAACTGAGGAAAGAGAGACAAACAAAGGTTAAGTAACTTGCCCGAGGACACATGGCTAGCAAAATATCTGATGCTGGATCTGAACTCAGGTCTTCCTGACTCCAGCCCTGTGCTCTATCCACTGTGCCACTTAGCATTCACTCACCAAAAAAAGTGTCTTAAAATGCAAAAATATCTTTTAAGCACTTACTATGTATAAAACACTTTTTTGGTCCTATAACATGTATTTTTTTAAAATTATAACTTTTGCAGCCATTAGATCCGGTGACAAATCAGCAGTGTTTAAACAATTAAGCATTTATTCAGGCCTCTAGCTATGGGAAAATGCAAAGAATCCTTTTTCCTTGATGTGTTGAATTGGAGCCTTCCAAGACAAGCCCATTTAGCACGCTTGGTCAATCAGTCAACAAACTTTTTAAGTACTTATATGCCAGAAACTGAACTAAGCACTGGATATACAAAGAAAGGGGCAGCTAGGTGGACAGTGGGTAGAATGCTGGGCCTGGAGTTAGGAAGTCTGGAGTTCAAATTCAGCCTCAGACACCGACTAGCTGTGTGACACTGACTAGCAAGTCACTTAACCCTGTTTGCCTCGGTTTCCTCATCTGTAAAATGAACTGGAGAAAGAAATGACAAAAGCAGTCTAGCATCTCTACCTAGAAAACCCCAGATGGGGTTACATGGAGTCCAACAAGACTGAACAATGACAAAAAAACAAAAAGAAAAGCAAAGCCACAATCCTGCCTTTGGGAAGCTCCCGTTCTCTCCCATCAGTACCTCCTCAGGGTCATTATGAGGTTCAGATGGGATAATAACCAGAAAGTGCTTAGCACATAAACCTATAAAAACATTAGCTATTATTATAGTAGGGGAGACAGTGTACAAACTATGGTACCTACAAGACGCATACAGGGTGAACGCGAGCCTCGAGGGAAGGCCCTAACAGAGAGGCAAGAATGGGAAAGTCCTTCGAAGGAGAGAGTTAAGTTAGGTCTTGAAGGAAGCTAGGGAAATCAGGAGACAGAAGTGTGGAGGAAGAACACTCCAAACGTGGAGGATAGAGGGTGAAGAGTGACAGATGCAGGTGGCAGTGTCTGAATCGGGCAGTGTGTGGGGAGGAGTAAAGCTTAAGAACTCTGGAAAGGTAGGAAGGGGTCAGGATGCAGGTCCCACTTCAGAAGTGGGGAGCAGAGGGCTCTCTGATCACCCCCATTACTTAAGAAATGATGGCAAGATGCCTACTTGGAAAACCTTTCAAAGAAAAAAAAAGGCCTGTTTCCAGTGTGATCTTGGGCACATCATCTAACTTCATTATTGTCTTAATCTCCTCATCTATAAAAGGAAGTCATTGGATCAGACGGCCCGAATTGCTTTATGTGCCATTAAGTAATGTAATTGGGATTTAAACCCAGGTATTTTGTCTCCCAAGTCTAGGACTAGCTCTACTGGAAAGCCATCAAGGTGAAATGGGAAGGGTCAGGGGAACTAAGTTTTAAACCTTACCTCTGCCTGTGTGACTTTGGAAGGAAAGAAAGAAAGGAGCAAATGTTAAAAATGTACCTACTTTTCAAAAGCTTGTGGAACTGAATGTTGTAAACTAAAAATAGATCAATATTTTAAAAAATGTACCTACTATGTCTTGGTAGCGCAAGAGCTATTATCTCATCTTATTCTCACAACAACCCTAGGAGGTAGCTGCTTTTATTATCTTCATTTTACAGTTGAGGAAACTGAGGCAAAAAAAGGTTAAGTGACTTACCCAGAGTCACAAAGCTAATACGTGTCTGAGTTAAAATTTGAACTCAGATCTTCTGACTCCAGGCTCAGCATTCTATCCACCTCACCACTTAGCTGTCTCTAATTGTCTAGGGAAATTAAAATTACCTCCCTCAGCTTCAGTTTCCTCATCTGTAAAATGAGAGAGTTGGACTAGAAAAGTTTTATGTCCTTTCCAGCTCTGATCCTGTGATTCTATCTTTTGGAATTAAAAGAGACCTCAGAGATCACCTCGTCCAATTCCCTCATTTTACACATAAGGAAATAAAGATCTAGAAAGAAGGGAATTGGCTGTGGTTTCACAGGTAATAAATAACAGAACTGGAATTCAGTCCTCAGGCCTCTGAAAACAAAGCCCGAGCTCTTTCCATATGGAGTACATACTCACATTCTAAGCCGACTGCAATACTCAGTTTTTCAGCTGGCAGGTCTGGTTTGTGCTCAGCACCATGTTACTACAGAATGTGAGTACTCTCACATAGGAATGCCAGCCCATTCCTCCTAGACAACTTGTCTTTTATAGAATTTCAGTTGGTTGATTGTGCAATGTTGTTACTACTGTTCCCAAATGAACTGTTTCTCTAGGACATAAAATCTTCCATATCCTATTTCCCAGTCTCCTAACTTCCTGGAAGTTCTATGAAAAACTTTGTATCTTATCTGGTGATTGGCATGGTGCTTTAAATATAGTTGGCTCATAATCAGTCAACAAGCACTTATTAAGTGCCTCCTGTGCCCATTTTTGTCTTTACAAAAATGAAATATTCTTTGTTATTTTACCAAGTAAAACAACATGTAAGAGACAGCTAGGTGGTACAGTAGATAAGAGTGTTGAGACCTTTATTAGCTATGTGACTCTAGGCAAATTTGTCTCCCTCAGTTTCCTCCCCTGTTAAAAACAGCACCTACCTCTCAGGGTAATTGCACAGATCAAATAAGGTAATATTTGTAAAGTATTCTAGGCAAGTCTCTGCCTCAGTTTCCTCACCTGTAAAATGGGGCTAATAATATTGTCCACTTCTAAGGCTCATTGTGCAGATCAAATAAGATAATATTTGTAAAATATTGAGTACCATGGCTGGCATGCAGTAAGCATTTATATTGGTTCCCTTCTCCTTAATAAGCACTATTTCCAGGAGTAATGGCTAGCATTTATATAGCAACAGAATGGTGCAATGGATAGAACGTGGGACTGAGTCAGGAAGACCTGAGTTGGAATCTGGCCCCAGACACTTACTAGCTATGTGACCCCACACAAATCATTTAACCTCAGTTTCCTCAATTGTAAAATGAGCCTGATAATAGCACCTATCCCCCTGGGTTGTTGTGAAGATCAAATGAGATAATATTTATCAAGTGTGTTGCAAACTTTAAAGTGCTATATAAGTATTATTATTATTTTAATAAGTTTTTATTGACATCTTCTGTTTTTTACATATCATAAGTTATTCCCAGGATCCCTCACTAACTATAATTGTTAAGCGCTTTAAAGTTTATGAAGCAGTTTACCTATGCTATCTTAATCTTCACAACACACCAGTTATCATCCCCATTTTTTCAGATGATAAACCTGAAGCCAAAAGAATGTCCAGGTCGTACATACAGTAAATGTTGCAGGCAGGATTGAAGTCAGGTCTTCCTGACTCTAAGGTCAACATTTTATCCACTATACCACCTAGCAGCCCCCAGGTGAATACAAAATATGTTGGGGGTTTTTTTTGGAGGGGGAGGTACCATCAGTTCTGGGAGATCAAGGTGGGTTTCCCAAAAGAACTGGAAAATGAACTGTGTTTTGTAGGAGGTAAAGGTGAGGAGTCTATTCATAAATGTTTTTATTCTCTTTCCTTTCACTGGTTTCAGTCATGTCTGACTTTTTTCTGACCCCATTTAGGGTTTTCTTGGCAAAGATACTAGAGTGGTTTACCATTTTCTTCTCCATCTCGTTTTAGAGAGAAGGAAACTGAGGCAAACAGTGTTAAGTGACTTGTCACACATCTAGTAAGGGTCTGTGGTCAGATCTGAACTCCTGACTCCAGGCTTAACACTAAGGTGTAGCTCCTGCCTCTTCTCAGAGGAGAGGCCCATTTCCCAGCACCTATAGAAATCAGGAGTTTCTCATATAACTTCCGGCATATTAGAGCTAGTAGAAACCTTAGAGATCATCTAAGCCAAACCTCTCATTTTACAGAGAATGAAACAGAGGCCTGGAGAGATGAAATGATAAATAATAGCTATAATCATAGCAAACGTTTATGTAGTGCTTACTTTATTCTAGGAACACTTTATTATTTCATTTGAGCCTCATAACTAGGTATGCAGAACGGCTAGCAACTGAGCCAGCTGGAAACTGAGCCTTCACCCGAGGTTCTCTGACTCCTAAGTCCAGCCCTCTTTCCACTGGACCACGCTGCCCCTGTTTTCCTTTGTCATTGCAACAGTCGATTCACTGAATGGGCTTGCAGGAAATCCAGCAACAGGTGGGGTTTCCTTCCCAGAAACTAAGGAAATTTCTTACAATTTATTTAGTTTAGGACTCTTTGGTCTTTCCCTTCCACTAGTCTCAAGGGAGCTTACCTATCGTCCCCAAGGTTTACTTGGCTTCTAGAGATTAAATGCATTTATTCCATTCTGACTGATGTTTTCCTTGGCTCAAACCTTCTTTTCCTCTATCACAGTAATCTGAATGATGGAGAAAAACCTATTTACCTGGCAGGCATCGTGGAGGTTTACTTCCTTCCCTCCACTTCTTGTGTCCCCAGCACAGAGCATATTCTCTGTGATCGTTTTATTAAACAGGTGCCGAGACGTGCAGCGGCTGGATGGATACAGACGTACATGGCCCTCCTTTAGTCTCTCAGAGTAATAGGGAGAAGCTGCAAGAGATAGAAATGGTTTCATGGTTTCTGGTACAACCTTAGTTCCTTCCCATAGAAAAGAGATGAGACTGTTTCTCAATCCTTACCACCTGTTCAGTACTAGACATCTCCTATAATTACTTGTTTTTTTGTTGTGAACTTAATTATCAATGTGAACATTTCATCAGATAAGGAAAAGCACAAAAGGAGATTCTAAGTACATTGTTGATGTTCAGTCACCTCTGTCTCTTTGTGACCCGCCGATCGTAGCACACCAACACTGTCCATGGGGTTTTCTTGGCAAAGATACTGTAATGCCTTCCCATTTCCTTCTCCAGTGGATTAAGGCAAACAGAGGTTAAGTGACTTGGCCAGGGTCACATAGGTAGGAAGTATCTGAGGCTAACTGTGAATTCAGGTCTTCCTGACTTCAGACCCAGTGCTCTATCCCACTGTGCCACTTAGGTGCCTCTGGTAAATGTGCACAATTTGGTTTTTAAAAATGAATGTTAAATTTATCAAAGTTGTAACAAAATTGCTATGTTTGTGTCCCCTTTTGGACATACTTTTTTCTTCTTCTGTGTATTTTTTTAAAAATGTTTTATTCATGCTTTTTTTTTAGCTCTAGCCTTCTCACTGACTCATCGACCTCCCCCTCACTCCCACTCCCAATAGAAGCCCTTCCTTTTAACACATTGATCAAACATATTGGCACATTCACTATTTCTGAAATTATATGTCTCATCTTGTCCCTCCAGTCTATCCCTTCTGTGCCAAGAGGCCAGAAGCATGCTAAAAATTACTCTTCGCAAAGCATTTTCATATTCATTCTCTCTTTTAATCTGCAAAATTACTCCATGAGATAGGTAAGCACAGTGTCATTACACAAAGGTACAAGTAAAGGAGCAGAGAGCCGACAACTTGCCTAAAGTCCCAGGGAAGGAGGGAATGGGCAGGGACTAGAATCCAGATCTACTGACTCCTTGTCTTTCAGGTTCACTATACTACATTCTGCAGAATTGTTACAGTTGTAAACTTCCTATATCCAGTGGGTATCGTACTTACTCTCCTCGTGTTTGCCATAGCCAGACAGCTCACATTCTGTCCAGTCAGGCATTTGCAGGCCTGCGGGAGGAAGGCAGACGGTCTGGACTGACTTGGTTTCCTGGGCACATTGTAGTGAGTCAGATTTAGGTTTGAGCTGCAAGAGAGCTGAGAAGAGAAACAAGGAAGAGCATGCTAAGTCCTATGTGCAAACACATACACACACACGTACACACACACACACACACACACATACATACACACACACACACACACATTTCCTTCTTCAGAACAGCACTATAAAGGGCAAGGAACTAGAGAGGGTGAGTGTACATGTGTGGACAAGGGCCAGATTTCAGAGGGGGAAAATTTAGAGAAGGTCCATCTTACCAATGTCATTGTCAAAAGTCTCTAAAACAAATTTTTCATGGATGACATATTTTTCCACTTCAAATATTTGCTCATCCTCTTCTTTCTCCTCCCGATAGGTCTTGCCTAGAGCCACCCTAAGTTGATGGACTTCAAACCTGCTGAAGAAAAAGGTCCTTTGATGACTATTGTCACAAAAACTTCTTTAGGTGACCATGAGTAGGAAAGTGAGTTGGAAATTTAATTTAAAAATATTATCAAGTGCCTACTCTGTATATTGGGGCAGCTGATTGTGCTAGAGTCCTGGAGTCAGGAAGACTTATCTTCCTGAGTTCAAATCTAGCCTCAGAAACTTACTAGCTGTGTGACCCTGGGCAAATCACCTGTTGGCCTCAGTTTCCTCATCGATAAAACAAGCTGGAGAAGGAAATGGCAAACTACTTCAGCATCTTTGTCAAAATAGCCCCAAAATGGGGTGACAAAGAGTCAAACATGACTGAAAAGACTAAACAATAACAACAATGAAAGTCATTACCCTCAAGAATCTTACATTCTACTAGGGTGATACAACCTGTATACAAATATGTAAATGTGAAGTATATTCAAAGATACAAGGTAATACAGAATAATTTCAAGAGGGAAAGATAAAACAATTTCATTATTAGAGAGATCAGGAAAACATTCATGTAGGAGGTCTCAGGTAGGAAGAGGACTTAAGCTATCCTTTGAAAGAAGCTAGGGGGTTTTATGAGATTGAGGTGAGAATATCTTATATTTCAGTCACGAGGGATCATTTGTGCCAAGACAAGAAGGCAAGAGAAAATAAATGCTTGTTTTTTCCTTTGGCAATTTTAATTTTTTTTTTTTGCAAACTGTTTCTTCCTTCACAATATGGAAATGGGTTTTGCATGATTACAGATATAAACTATATCAAACTACTTACCATCTAAAGAGGGGAGAGGAAAAAGGAGACAGGAGAGGGCACGGAGAGAGAGAAAATTTGGAATTCAAAATTTTATTTAAAAATGCTAAAAATTGTATTTACATGTAATTGGAAAAAATAATATATTATTTAAAATATAACTGGCAAATATTTAGCCAAATAAAAAATAATGTTTAGAAAAAAAAGAAAATGCTTATTCACTTGACATGGAATCGTGTATACAAAGGAAGAACAAACAGGCCATTTTGGGACAGAAAATATGTAAAGGGGAGCAGTAGAAAATAAGATGGGAATAACACTGATTAGGAAGGGTTTTAAATGCCAGTCTGAAGTGTTTCTATTTCATCCAATGGGCAATAAGGAGCTACTGAAGATTTTTATATAGGGAATGGAATTGAGCAATAGTTAAGGTATATTGGAGATGGGAGTGACTGAAGGCAGAGACCATTTAGAAGGTTAGTTAATGTTAATGCAGGGCTGAACTAGGACGGAGGCTATGAGAGTGCAAAGAAGGGCACAGTAGTGAGGGCTGTCGAGGGAGGATTGACAAGTTTTGGCAACTACTTGAATATAAAGGTTGAGAGAGAGGAATCAGATGACTCTGAAGTTGTGAACCTTGGTACCTAGAAGTATAGTGGTACCATCGGGAGAAACAGAAATTTGGAGTGATTGGTTTGTGAGGGAAAATGAATTCTGTTTTGGACATGCTGAGGATGATATGGGACATCCAAGTGGAGATGTCTAACAGGCAGGTGGAGCAGGCAGTTGGTAAGATATGGGACTGAATTTCAGAAAGGACTTCAGCTTCCTATGCCATTGGGGAGGGACAAGAAGATCCTATGGTAGCGTAGGATCCTTTAAGTGCTCAACCCTTCAGGCAAAACCTTCACTGTCCTACAGGATGGAAGTTTTCTGGAGAGTTGGTCCCACTAGTGAACAAAGACCTTGAAACCAATAGCAGCCCCAGTATATTTGCTTTATTCCTGAACACAATAGTGTGGATCCTTTCCTGGCTTAAAAGCCTATGTATGTCATCACCAGATTGCAATGCAATGAGCATGTCCCATGATCTGGGAATGGCTCAGGAAGAAGAAGAAGAAAACCAACTTATAACTCAGTCTGCCTGACCCCATTGCTATTTTTATCCTTTGCTTTTAGTCTTAAATCCTATGATAGAATCAGGGAAGAGGAGTCAGTCTCTAACAGCCCAAGAGCTCTATCATTTTAACTTCTTTCATTTAAAATTTTGAAAAAAAGATTTACTGATTGATGCCTTTTGTTTTAAACACCATAAGCATTTCCAGCTACACACACACACACACACACACACACACACACACACACACACACACACACTCTGAACCCTTCTTTTTAATAACAACAATTTTAAAATGTTAAGCAAAAATAACCACCAAAGTAGCTATTATCTATTAGGCAACATTCTGTACCTATGATCTTGACCCCTCTAAGAGGAGGAAAGTGTGTTTTACCACCTAATCTCCAGAACGAAGATTGATCGTTGCAAAAATCATCATTTAGCCACTTCTTAGGGTTATTTATATTTCTTAGTTGCTTTTAGGGATTGTGAATTTGAACAGCTCAGTTTCCTTACCTACAAAATCAAGTTATAGACTAGTCTCTAAAGTTCCTTCCAGATCTCAATCCTATGCTTGTATGAACCACTTTCTAATCTCTGAATGCCAATCCATCCTTGATAACCATGTGAATAGAAGGGATTTAACTCCCAAGTAAAATTACAATTAATAAAAATGGAAGAATGGAAGTACCTAGTACCTGCACGACTGGAGTTAACTCTCTAGACTATTATCATTCATCATTCTTTCTTGTCTTCTATTATTTTAGAAAATAATCTAGAAAAAAGTCAATTTACTGATATGAATAGACCAGGGTTGGACTACTTCCACGGGATAATGACAATTGCCCAGTGGTCTGACATCTTAAGCATTTTCAAGAGATTTGGCTTCATTCTCCAACTCTGCAACTTCCCCCACCTTCACTACTCTGCAAGTTTGTTAAGAGATTCCTGGGATCATATGGTTGACACTGATGACTGAAGTGACTGGAAATTTCCCAACATCTCCAAGATCAGTCATAATCTGGGACCATTCCAACCTAGGAAATAGAATAACGGTCTGGCTCTGCACTCTCATGGCTAGCCCAGAACTAGACCATCTTCAGGCATTGCAAATGGTTAAGCTGTAGAAAGACATTTTGGCATAGTTGAGAGAGAGGTAGCCTTAGAGTAAAGAAGACCTGGGATCATGTCCTACTTATGACTTATCCTGGCGGTGTGTCTGGGCAAGTCACTTAACTTCTCAATACCCCTAAACAGTTTCCTAAGACTATACTTTAGGGAATGGTTTTCCAATTGAAGTAGTAGAAGGAGTTTCCTCACCATGAATTCCCTACACATCAATGAAATCACAGGTCTAGACCAACAAAATAAAATTAAGAATGCCTGCAGCCAAATCACCATTCCCTTAGATGAATATTTCCTTGCCTGTCAGACTTTCTATAAGAGTTTCCTCTGGTTTCAATGTCTAGAGAAGAATAACTTGTGGGTTTTCCTCATTCTTACTTCTCTTGAAAGCAGTGGGCTGCAGAGAGAACCCAGCAGGAGTCAATCAGTATTCCTCCACACAGGAAATTTGTTTTCCCAGGGGATTTCCGGTCCATGTATGTGATGGCAGCCTGCCAGGGATGAGAGGTGATGTCAGTGAAGAAGCCTCCTTTAATTCGAAACTGGCTTTCTTTAATCTGCCGCAGGCCACAAGTAGCTGGGAAAAAGCAAAACACAAAGCAAAAAGAGGTCAGACCTTGCAGAGGTCTGCAAGGGTTCTTGCAGTCATTTTGGTTCCCAATTTTAGTATTCTGAGCTCTGGCAAAATAGATAGTCTCTATAAGCATACAACATGATGGAGAAGACTACAGGAAGCATGTTATTCACCTCCCCTCCCCTCCCCTCCTCTCCCCTTTCCTCTCCTCATCTCTCCTCTCCTCTCATCCCCTCTCCTCCCTTCTCCTCTCCTCTCCTCTCTTCTCTTCATTCTACCCATCTTTCATGACCCAACATGAATACCACCTCTTCCACAACTACCTCAGATCACAGCAATCTCTCTCCTACCCTCAAGGAGTTTACATTCTATTGGGGAGAAGGGGGAGATAAAATGTGATTGCAGATAAGAAAATATGGTCTATATAAAATAAATCCAAAGTAATTGGGGTGGGGGCACTAAGAACTGGGATAAATCAGGAAAGGCCTCCTCAAAGAGGTGGCTCCTGAGTCAAGACTTGAAGGAAACTAGGAGTAACAAGAGGAAAAGTCCCTTGTAATATGGTGCCAGCTTACCTTTCCAAGGCTTGTACCCTACCCTTCTTCACGGGCACTACATTCTAGATAAACTGGTGCACTTTGCTATTCTCATCTCCCGCCACCATGACTTTGTATAAGCTAACCCCCATATCTCTTAAGTGCTCTCCTCTCCTCTGCCTCTTAGAATTCCTAGCTGCCTTCAAAGATCACCTCATCCACCCAGATATTAGTGCCTTTTCACCAGAAATTACTCACTCTCTCTTTATCTCTCTGTTTATCCATCTGTCTTGCTCTCTTTCTCTCCTGTTTCTCTGTCTCTCTCCACCTCTGTCTCTGTCATCTTTATATATATGTATAGATACATATACACACATACATATATGTATGTATACACATATACACGTGTGTATGTGTATATATGTATAGTATACATACATATATATGCACTTAATTTTTTATGTACATTTCCCCCAATATAGCACAAGCTCCTTAAGGCCAAAGACCATTTCATTTCTGTTTTTGTATTCCCAGCACTAGCATAGGGACTATCATTAGAGTTAGGTCTCAATAAATGGTTGATGAATGAATAGTAAAGACCATTCTTGACATGAAAACAGCTTGTGAATAATTGCAGAGGCAGAAGATGGAACGTTGTATTTGGGGAATAGCAAAGAAGTTGATTTAGCTGGAACATAGAGCATACAAAGGACAATCCGGGAAGGTTAAGGGGGCAACTCTTGATTTTCCTCTTCTTTATTCTGTTTTCACCCACTCCCTCTCACTGACCTAGATCTTCTGCACAAGCTGAAGCACATGATAAAAACTGAAAGGAGACATTTTTGAGGGAGCGAGGGGACAAAGTATTCTTGGGGGTGGGGAAAGACAGATCTGCTTGAAACTTTTCCTGATACTGCCACCAGGAGACTACCGATACCTCCCACCCACCCAACTCCCTGGGCAATGGAAACCTGTGTTCACTCTCATTAATTGTCAGGTTAAGGAACAAACATGACAGAATATTTTTTAGCTTCATCCAAGTTCCTGACCCACTGGAGAAGTGGCTGCTATAATCACAGACCAACTAGAAGGGAAGAAAAAGAGCTAGAGAAAGCGACAAAAGAAAATGCCCAAAGTCCGCCTCTTACAGCATTTGGACACGTTGCAGTATTCCCATGTCAGCTGACCACCCTTCAGCACATGGCACCAAGGTTTTCTGTCATTGTCGGGATTCCTGAAAGCAAAGAGGTTATAGAGTATTTTACCTATCTAGATTTTCTCAATGAGCAAGTCATAGAACTTTTACAAATCTCACAGTTGGAAGGGAACTTGTGACTTCTACAGTGATGTCAAACTCAAATAGGAATGTATTCCTTCTGGCAACATACTGACTTAGAAAACCACAAATTCATGTAACCAATGGAGTATTTTTATTCATTTGGTTAAACATTATGAAATTGTCTTTCCATCTGGTTTGGATTGCATTGGGGATTGTATGGAACCTACAGGCCCTAAGTTGGACCTCTCTGCCACAGTGTGCCAAACATGTGGCCCTCTAGTCTTTACTTGAAGACCTCAACAATGGAGAACTCAACATCTACCAAAGCAGACTATTCCACTGCTGGACAACCTGTAATTATCAGGAAGATAGGAACGGGGAGTCTCCCTGGAACTCCTATCTGCTGTTCTTTGTTCTGCCCTCTGGTTTCTTTATCCATATGATGGTCTGATAGATAATGGAAGATAGCCATCCTTCTAGCTTCTTCAGTTGGTCTTATGACATGATTTCAAGTCTCCTTCATCGTCCTTCAAATCTTTCCCATTCTTCTATGACGTTGCTGTTGTTCAGTCATTTTACATTCGTGTGCAACTCTTCATGACCCCATTTGTGGTTTTCTGGGCAAAGACACTGGAGGGATTTGCAATTTCCTTCTCCAATCCATTTTACAGTTGAGGAAACTGAGGCAAACAGGGTTAAGTGACTTTCCCAGAGTCATAGTGCTGTTAAGTGTCTGAGGCTGGATTTCAGCTCACAAAGATGAGTCTTCATGACTCCAGGCCTGGCACCCTATCCACTGTGCCACCTAGATACTCATGCCTTAAAGAAGGTTTGCATCCTCCTCTCATCCATTCTACCTCCAACATTCTCAAATCTAGTGTAGAGCTCAGAATGTGAAAGGTAAGATTTTGAATGTCTCCATAATATCTCCTCTCTCAGGAAAAATTGTGTTAGTTTTTATATTTTAAAGTTGTTTTTAATTAAGATTATGATTTTTAATTAAGATTAAGAAAAATTGTGTTAGTTTTTATATTTTAAAGTTAGTTTTTAATTAAGGTTAAGCAGGCTGAAATGCTCTTTTTTCCACTAGCTAAAAAGGTCCAGAGAAGTCCAACTGGATAGGAGAAACAACTGAATTCCCAAATCCCTTCTAGGAGCAGTGTTCACAACAGAATTTTGGAGAAAAAGGAAGTTTTAATAATAATTTGACTGATATATATTGGTAATTCTGTAAAGCTATTTAGGGCCCCTTCAGGCTAACTTGAATGTTAGCTACCTCTAGATAACACACTAATGAATCATATATAATCTAAAAATAATTCTTTTAGGAATAAATTATATTGTTATATAATGAATGTTGGGAAAACTATCACAGACCCATGCATTAATCTGCTTGCTTGTTTATTTATTAGTAGAAAGAAAATTTCTTTATTTATAGAAGTAGCTTGATAGCTAAGTGGATAGAGCACTGGAGCTGGATTCAGCAAGACCCAAGTTCATATCCTGCCTCAGAGACTTATTAGCTCAGAGAGCTAAGATAGGATCTTAACCTTCCTCTGCCTCAGTTTCCCCATTTGCAAAAAAGGATAATAATAGCACCTACCTTCCAAGGGTGTTGTGAGTGTAAAATGAGTGAATATTTGTAAAGTGCTTTGCAAATCTTAAATTGTTATGTAAATACTAGCTACTATTCTTAGAAAAGGTTTAGGGGAAAAGAGGAACCTGGGAAAAAATACGTCATAGAGCAGTTTAAAAGTCGAGAATCACGACACCTGTGTTCCACATTTTATTCTTTGAATGACAATGTGAGTTCAAGAGAATTATTTGATCTTTCTGTGCCTGAAACTTTTTCCCCATCAAGAAAATGAGAATAGAAATATATTTTCCCAGGAAATTTGTGAGGATATGGAAGCTATGTGAAAATTCTTGGCATTCTCTGATAGACAAGGTCACAAAAATCTACTAATATTTTAACTTGAAACATCAACTATTACCCCTATTCTCTCCTCCCCCCCCATTAAAGTCAGCCTCATACATACAAATACAAACCTACCGGCAAAAATTATGACTGCCCAGGCCCAAGTAACGTGCATCCTCCCTCCAAGCTGTGTAAGATCTAATTTTCAGAAGCAGGGAATCCCACTTGAGGCAGGGAGTGTTTGATTCAGTTTTGCTCTGAGTACCCCGGTAGTACGTGCCCTTTCCAAAATAGCAATCTTCAGCGGTACCTATATTAAGGAGGGGGAAAAAAGGGTAAAACAAAAAATTTATTAATAAATCAAATTAATAGTAAGTCCTTTCTGAGAGGGCTTGGAGCGAGTAAGACAAGATGGGATGCTAAACTTCTTTTCAGAAGGATCTGAAATTTTATCGCTTCCTTTTTGTTCTCTCAAGTTCTAGGAGAAACTGCTTCCTTCTCTCTCTAATTGAAACAGTTGACAAACTGTCCCATTTAATATTATCAGTTGGCATTTGGAGCTAGAAGGAACCTTAGCAATCACTTTTTCAAACCCTTCTATTTTGCATCTTGGGAAATTGACCCAGAGAGATTAAAGAATGTCCCTCATAGCTGCATAACAAATTAGGGGCAAAACTGATGGGGTGCTTGGGTGCCTGTGCTTGGACCCCAATTCCAGAACTACATTTCTTTCTAGCCTCAAAACACTGGGCAGTTTCTCCCCAGTCCAAGAATACTATGCCTGATCATGAGTGGGCCCCAGAAAAACCCTTATCTCTTCCTGGTACAGTAGTAAACTGCACATATAGGATTTATTGGTTTGAACTGGCTTTGTACCAACTCATAAAGATATTTAATACCCACTGGACTACGTATACCATCTCCCTACCTCATTATATGCATCCTGGACTCCTCATTATGTGTATCCTAGACTTACACATATGTATATTCCCTACATCTATCTTGTCTAATAAGACATTGATGGGTGACAGCCTGGGCATTTCTCAGGTAACCCTGATCATTAGCTGACTTAGTGATGTTGCAGGCCTAAAATCACACCTCTGTGGGTGATTTCCCAGTGAACTCTGGGTAAAATGCCTTGGCAGTAGATACTAAAAGTATGTGTTCCTTTAAAAACTGACCGTTCCCTAATCCTGCCCTGAATCACCTAGGTAGCATATTTGGCATATGTTTTACTATAGAATAGCCTACATAAACTTTAAATGTACCCCTTTTAGATTGCAAATTCCTTAAGAACTTTTGCCTGCTGTATAGCATAACAAAATTTTTGCCAACTTGACTTAAAGAATGCTTGAATCCATGAATTCATTCCACAAGACCCTGTCCAGGAACTTCAGCCTTTGGGGTTCCTGGACATCCTTAACCCTATCAAAACCAAGACTGGAAACCATAGCTTCTGAAGTATTAGTAATGCATGGAGTGAGGGACACTGTGATATAATGTAGTGACCTATTTCCCCCTTGAGTTCCTAAGTGTTTTGAGTTCCTATCTTAATACACTGTCAGATTCCAGAATAGTTCTGTAGTAATAAATCATGCTTCTATTAACCTACACTTTCTTCTTTCAGACTTTACTATTTCATCATTATTCTAGTTATCTAGACACTTAAATCCTTATGTAGAGCTCTTTACTTTTCTTTACCACCACCCCAACCTATCAGTTAAAATTCTCCCTCAACATTATCTCTTATGATGTTTTTTTCCTTTCTCTCCACTTACATTACTTCCCCTCTAACACAGGTACTCCTCTCTTGCCTGGATGCCTGTATTGTTTGTGGTTGTTGTTCAGTTGTTTAAGTTGTGTTCAGCTCTTTGTGACCCCATTTGGGGGCAAGAGATAGTGGTTTGATATTTCCTTCTCCAGCTCATTTTGCAGATGAGGAAACTGAGGCAAACAGGGGTATATGACTTTCCCAGTGTCACACAACTAGTGTCTGAGGCTAGATTTGAATTCAGGATGATGAGTCTTCCTGTCTCCAAGCCTAGTACTCTATCCACTGAACCCTCTAGCTGCCCAGATGATTATATTAGCCTCCTAAATAATCTAATGCTTCTCTGCTTTAAAAATTTCAATGACTCCTCACTGCCTACCAAAACTCTATAATCTGGTATTCATAGCCCTCCACAATCCAGGCTCAGTCTTATTTCAAACTACTTCCCTTAACATAGTCCTCATTCTATCATTCATTTCTCACTATTCTCTAATTTGGCCTTTTCTTGCCTTTCTGCTTTTGGTTGGAATAATATTGCCCTTCATCTCTGTCTGGTGAAATTCTTCTCTTCCTTCAAAGACCAGCACAGGAACCATCAATTTTAAGTTCTTCCTAGAAGTGATCTCTTAAAAAAAAAAAGCCCTACCTCTCTCCTGTGCACTTAATATTTCTCATACTTCTTCCAGAGTCATGATTCACCCATACAAGTCTCCTTTCAGATAATGCAGATGGCAACCCCCCCCTTATTCTTTAATGAAAGGTCTCCCTGAGTTGCTATTGTAAAAAAAAAATTAAAATCATCACTTGCTTATTAGTATTGTGGTAAAAAAACATCTCTAAACTAAACGAGGTAGATTTTTGGATAGCTGGCATAGTCTATTACCAGTTCATACTCATGGTTCAAAAGGACCTGCCAGAAATTATGCTCTCTTAACCTAGCCTTTGAGAGCCCAGGGTCACCTGTCCGTCACTACAAGGCCTTGGTAAAGAAAAAGGCTTTGATAAAAGATTATAACATATGCTTGCAAACCCGTCTTCTGTTAGCCCATTAGATCACATGACAAGGTCTCTAGGTTTTTCTTCTTCTTTTTAAATCTCCATCACCTAATACAGTACTCTACATATAGTGGGTACCTGACAAATATTTGTTGAATTGAATGAAATTATGTAGAAAGCCTGCTCTTCCCTTGCCTCGGAAAACCAAAACAGCCTGGAACTTTGTTTCCACTGAAACAAGTCAAAACCATCCTATACCCCTTTTTTGCCAAGGGCCATCAGCCTTGTCTTCTCAGCCACTTAACCACGCCCCAACCTGGTGACTTTTTCCCTCCATCAAGGCCAATGGGAATGTTCAGATCAAATACACCCCTCAGATACTCACTCTTTGAGCAGGATGGGATGCTGCAGTACTCCTCGATATAAAATCCATTCTTGAAGACATAACACCAGGGCTTGGAACTTTTGTCTGGGTTCCTAAATGTCAGAGGGCAGAGGGAGGATTAGGAATTCTCCTGATCTCCAAAATTACCAAGGTTTTCCCTTCTGTGGGGCCCTTCCCAGAGAAAACTTCCAAGAGTCCAAACAAGTCTCATTCACCTGCAATAGTTGTGGTTGCCAAGTCCCAGCTTGAGGGCATCTGGCCTCTTCCCATTATATGGTTGGGAGTACAGTCCACTCGACCTCCAGTTGACACATTCAGCCCCACTTTTACTTGTGCTCCATGTACCCCTATAGGTGAAGCCCAGGTCTTTATAGCACACAGCATCAGTATCTGATTAGAAAGAGGAACATAATAAAATAATGCATTAAATAATCTGATTTTTCTGGCACCATTTTTAAAGCATTTTGCCTCTTATCTTTTTAAGCTGGAAAGAACCTTGGAGATCATTTAGCCCAGCATTCTTATTTTAGAGATGAAGAGTACCTAAGAGAGTTTAAAAGACTTGGCCAAGGTCACTCGGGTATTACGTGGCAGAAATCAGCAGTTGAACCTAGGACCCCCAACTTCCAACCTATTGGCTTTTCACTCAAGACTATGCTAATGTCCACAGGAAACTGAGACCTGGAGTACTTTAAGCAACTTGAGTAATGTCATACCACTAGCTAATGGCAGAGGTGGTGACTTAACTTCCTGAATCTATAGATCATCTGCAGAATTTCTCTTGTTGCAGAACACATTCTCTTATCAGGATAGACAGAGGTGTGCCTGACCCAAGGATTTTTGTCCTTGGCTGGCCCAGGGACTCTCCCTCACACCAGATTCCCAAGGTCCATGCCTCTGACACCTCCTTCAATGTCTAGTGTACTCCCTACATTTTCCCATCCATAGCTTCCAAACTACCTGGACCCCCAGATTACCTAATGGCATTCCTTTCCCATGCCCCTTTTCTATATAAGCTCTAGATTCACCCCCATTAGGTTGCAAGTTCCCCAAAGGAAATTTGCCCACTTGTATTGGTGTTACAATAAACTGTCTCTTGACTGAAAGATGGCTTGAGTATGTGAATTCATCACAGGCAACTCTGCCTTGGCATTCTCGGGGTCTCAGCACCCCTGACCTCTATCCCAAACCTCTTCAAGCTGGAGAAGAAATGGCAAACCTCTTTGGTATCTTGGTTAAGAAAATCCCAAATGGGGTCACAAAGAGTCCAATATGACTAAAAAACAACTGAACGCCTTTGCTAGCTAGCTATATCCTCACTCCCTCCTTTCTCAGTTCTATTCACATTATACCTTGGACCTAGCAAAAGAACTCCTTCTACTAGGCCCTATAGCCTCTTACTCCTAAAACCTCAACGTTACCCTCTTTGGTCCCCTGACAGGACCTTGGCTTATGCCGACACTCTGCTTTCCTCTGTAGAGCTGGGGTTTAGTCATTCACTCAACCACTCACCTATTTCACATTGTTTTCCTTTAAAACCTCTGGGACACTGACAGATAAAATCTGTGAAATACAAGGGCTCCTTGCAAGTGCCCCCGTTGAAGCACTTTGTTTCTCTGCAGCCTATTAAATGCAAAGAAAAATGGAGTTAGTTTGCAAAGCAAATCTAAGGGGGAGTAAAGAGGAATAGTGTATAACCAAAGACAACTCCCTGACCTCTAAATTTCATCTCTTGCACATCATCTTGTCCTTCCTCCTCTTTCTTGTCCCACTACATTTTCAACTCTCTTCAGGTCCAATCATTCTTGCTTACTTTAGATTTTCCATCAAGATTCAATTATTCCATTTGTCACCAACACTTTGACAGACATTTATTGAGAACCTACTATATTCAGAGACCTGTGGTTGATACAGGGTACGATGCAAAGCTTAGCTAAGGTATAGTCCTTTGTACTTATAGAACATGTGATCTAGGCAATCAAGATCAGCTTCCTGGAGGAGATGGCATTTTACCTGTCTCTTAAAGGATAGAAAATGTTTCAATAGGCAGAAATGAGGAGGGGAAGCATTTTACAGAGGCTCTGGGAAGAACTTCCAACACGTCTCTATCTCTCTGTCTCTCAAAAGGGCTGGAGGAGGATAAGGGAAGGATCTTTAGAGGGGAGGGTGGGGGAATAGGGCATATAAAAGAATGTTTAAATTTATGGAAATGGGAGAAAAAGGGAGAGATCTCCCAAAGTAAAAAGTACGCAGCAGAGAACAAAAGAAAACTTACAAGGAAGTAAAGATCGACAGCTCTCAACACAACACATAGTATTTAATATATAGACTTTCCTGAAATGGAAATTTATTGCTATATATTTTGAACCCTCTCTTACATTCTACTGTGCACATGACATGGTTTTTTCTTTTCTTATTTTATATTTATATTTAAATATATAGGTTTCTAATATATTTTCTTTTCTTATTATGCATTTAAGTTTTGGTACTGAAGTCTAAAATTAAAAAAAGACTTTTTAAAAAAGTGCTATGACCTTTCTAGGACAGAATTCCAGTGAGTGAGACTGTGTGTTTGGAGTGTTAAGAGCACGCCTCAATAACGATACTTACTTCGGACAGGTACGCTATGACACCGAGGGTAGCCACTCTCACACCTACAGTATTCTACCCGGTTACTCCTGAGAGCAGGACGCAGCCATGATTCCTGTCCCTGGTAAACCATCTGGGTTTCTTCATCTTTGCAGGTACCTGTGACAACAAACCGGACAACTCTCGTTAGTGTTTTAGGCACCAAATGGTGCCCATCCCCCTCTACCCTATGAAGAGAAGCCCCACAGTTTCAATCCAATGCCCCCACAAATGATAATGATGGTGATAATAGCTGGCGTTTACATTATACTTTAAAGTTAGCAAAGCACTTTCAATTATGTTCTATCAGTTAACAACTCTGTGAGACAGGTACTAAGACAGGTATTATTACCCCTGTTTTACAGGGGAGAAAACTATAAAGTTCTCTTCCAAATGGCATCTTGGGCTTTTTTCTTAACTGAGGTGAGTGATCACAGTCAGAGGTGATAGCTAAATTTTACAAATGGAAAGAAACTGAGGCACTGGAAGGTTAAACAACCTCACACCAAAAAGTAGTTCCTAGCGGAGCTGGGATTATAGCCCAGGAAAGAATATTGGACCAGGAGTCAGAAGTTCTGGATCAAAAAGGGTTTGAGTTCCAGCTTTGACACTAATGAGCTATGTAGACTTGGGCAAATCTCTTCCCTTCTCTGGACTTTGGCTCCTTATCAGACATTTGCCTAGATGATCTATAATCCCTAATCTCCTTTAAGATTTATGACTTCATGACTATCTTGCTCTTTGGACAGGAACCATGCCTTGGGCATACCTAGTACAATTTCTTGTACCTAGTAGATATTCAATAAGTATTTATGGAATGAATGAATTGATGAACAGTGCCAGATGCTTATACATGCTTGTTGAAGAAATGTTGTAATGTCATACCACTAGCTAATGGCAGAGATGGTGGCTTAACTTCCTGAGTCTATAGATCATCTGCAGAACTTCTCTTGTTACAGAATACATTCTCTTATCAGAATAGACAGAGGGATGCCTGACCCAAGGATTTTTGTCCCTGACTAGCCTAGGGACTCTCCCTCACACCAGATCCCGAAGGTCCATGCCTCTGACAACTCCCTCATTATTTAACAATCACAAATAGCATATAGAGACACATAGATAAACATATGCAAATATCTTTATACATCTATCTCCATGGACTTGCTCTCCTTACAAAACATAACTTTTGCATAGTTTGTGCAAACAGGGTTGTGTGTGCATTAAGAACATCCTTAACTGCCCCTTCCTGCCTCTCCCACAGTTTGACTCCTTACATGCCCTCTGTTTTCTCAAACCTCTCTTCACCAACCCCACCTCTTACTCACCTGTGGAGGATCTAGCTCCTCGTTTGAAATGGTTGTGAAGTTGCTGCAAAGAAACGAGGGGAGAGAAGAAAGATATGTGAATGCTGGCTGTCTCAGGAAATAACTATTTAATAAGCACCTACCAAACCAGGCAGCCACCCAAGACAACTTCTCCAATGAGAAAACTATTTATTAGCTCCTGTTTTTCTCTCCCTTCAAGCTAATTTCTCCTTATTGGGAATTCTGTTTTACTTCTCCCACCTCTCTAAATCCTACCCATCATTCCAGATCCCAGTAAAGTCCACCTTCTCCAGAAAGCCTTCCCTGATCACCTTGCCCCCACATGGATGCCACCTTTCTATGGATTCTTGTGTTGCTTGTTGCCTAGGTCACACCTATATTTGACATTTATACCTTGTATTTGTAAGTATCTTTTCCAGAATAGTCTATGGTCTATTTCACCAGATTGATTGATATCCTTTAAACAAGGGACTATAACTTATACTTCTGTATCTCCCCAAAAATGTAGGCTTTGTGAGAGCGTGTTGTAGGTTCTCAACAAATATTGGGTTCATGATATAAGAACACTGGCCAGGAGTCAGCAAACCTGGGTACATTTCTTATCATGATCTTGCCACAGACACTGGGCAAAACACAACCTTTCTGGGGCTTAGTTTCCTTCTCTGCAAAATGAGGGGACTGAACCAGATGTCTCTAAGATTACTTTGTAGGATGACTCCTACAGGAGGAGATCTGCTGACTCCCCATCTGGGGCTCTTCCATCACAAATCAAATATTTATTAAGGGCCTACTCCATACTCTCAAATAAAGGGGTTAGCAGTCTTCTAATACAAGTTATAACCCCAAATAAATCTCTAGTGCAACACCCAGAATAAGTAATGCAAGGGAGAACCAACTACCTCCAAAGGCAATCCAGTCGGCCACTTTGTAACTTTGGGAAATAGAGATGGACCAGATTACTGCCATGGGCCATTCCAACCTAGTTCTATGATCATATCCTTTTGGATAGCTATAAATAGAGGGCTATTCCTGACATCAATTTGCCTCTTTGCAACTTCTAATCATTGCTATGGATTCTATCTTCTGTGGCCTAAGAGAACATGCCAGTTCCCTCTTCCACATGATAAGCCCTCAAACATACCCAGTTCCTTCAGCTGACAATGTATACAACGTAGGTGAGCAGGCTCCTTACCTGGCTAGAGAGAGAGACTACTCCACACAGCAACAAAAAAGCAAAGAATTCACCTGTCATTTTCACACTTCCTTTCTCTGATTTCCTCCAAGTCCTTAAAAAAGAAGAGAAGAATGGGATTAATATTGCGAGATGAGGACTGGAAGACAATCGCAAAGTCCAATAAATCAATCAGTATTTGTTCGGCAGGTACAAGATGCTGTAGCTCTAATGTGACTGGATCTTCTTTGTCTGGATCCGGAACCAAACTGAATTAAATATTAAATGCTTATTAAGCACTTACCGTATACACAACACAGCTGAAAACTTTAGGAAAGATAGAAAGTTTAGAGATAACACTGTCTCTGTCCTTAAGGATCTTATAATCTAGTTGAGGAAACAGATTTGAGAAATGTCAAAGTAGAACTGCCAGGGCTTGGAACTTGATTGGATATGAGAGGCAAGGGAGAAGGGAAAGTAAAAGATAACTTCAAGATTTCAACCAGACCAGGTATATGATACTACCCAGTGACCCAAGCATTGATGTCAGACAGAGATGGACATTGATGCCAGTTAGAGGGAAGATGAAGAAGAATGGAAAACACTGGCATCAATGCTCGGAAGATATGTCCATCTATAGGCTGAAAGAGGTGTTCAATGGCATTTCTTTAGAGTCAGTCAAGCACCCTAACCTGAGTTCCTATAGAAGTGATTCCTGACTGCCACCTGAGGCTAACTAAAGTATTCTCTCTCTCCTCTCTCTCTCTCTCTCTCTCTCTCTCATTTTTCTACTAGAAATCATGAAGTTATTTAGATCTTACTGCTGGCACCTCAGCATTAGTTGAATCTCAATTTGTCCTCAGTGCCTTCCCCATCGTTGCCACTGACACAGATTCTAGAGCCATTCCTGATGCTTACCAGCAAATGTCACTCCTCTCCCTGCCCCCAAGCCAACCAACTGTCTCATTTTCTGTTGATGGAGTCGAGTCCAGCACTGTGGGAATGTGTAGAAATGAGAGCCAGCATCCTGTTTGCAGGATTCAACTCATCTATTCCTGGATTCCAGTCTTCCAGTTTCCATTTGCCTTTCCCTCCTGTCTTTCCCTTGGCACTTAAAGTAGGTTAGTTGGTTGGGGTGTTATTTTGTGGTCTGGCAAGCCATCTCACTCCTTCATCCACCAGAATTAAATCAATGCTTTTCTTCCTTTGACTCATTTCCCTTCAGTCACAACAATCTCTTGATCCCATTCCCCTCCTCTTTATCTCCCCTTTCTTCCCCAAAGCTCTAAGAAACTAGGCTTCCTCCATCTGTGCAGAGACAACTCCAGCTGAACCTTTACTCTCCAAGCCTTTATTCCTGCCTTTTATTGACTTCCTCTTTGTTCTTTTATAAAACTCCTGCCAAAGTTAAGTCATCTCCCACCTTCCCACTTGATCTTTTCAGGGTGAATGAGAGACAAGGAGGCTCATTGTACCTGACTGAACTTTTCCTGGGTAACCAGCAATTGGAAAACAGAAGAAAAACTAAGGCATGAAGGGCTGATAAGAATAAGGAGCTGGGAGGGTGAATAGGAGGATGTGCAGGGGTATTTGATCTAGAAGGACTCCCCAAAAAGCATATATTGGATGAACTCAAAGGTATTTCCTGCTTATGGTGTCTGTCTTCACTCTCAGTTCCTCTCCTTACCTTGAAGGAAATAAAAGTCCAGTTGTTTGGGTCTTTGTCTGACTTGGGCAGCTCAGAGTATGACCACTTCTATCTGCTGCTTTTTGGAATGATTTTACTTCATACATAGGAAAAGTCCTATGATTTTCATTTCTTGATCACTCCAAAAGAAAGGAGGGAAAATTCCAGGGTATCTCCAGACTGGAACATACTTTGGAATATTCTGAGCACAGGGAATTTCTCCTGCTTTCCCTAAATTTCCCCTTTCTCCACTTTCCCCTAATTATTCCTTTAACTTCCTCTTCTTGATTTCATCTCATTGCTAATTTTTCAAGTGGTGGTTCTCAAATAAATTTCTCTTAGTATTTACAAATTTCACATATTTATAAATTGATATCCCACTAGGTTATTATCTTAACCACAAAGGCTTAATGTCCATCACAGTATGTAGGATAATGTCCTACACATTCCAGCTATCTCAATAAATTTGGAATAAATGAATGAATGAATTAAACTCCTTTATTTTTCCATCCTAAATTTAACAGCCCTTTAATTCTGATTACTCCCTGCTCATCTCCTCCTCACTATCTTGTCTTTCCTGAATGAAATATGAAATAAGAAAAGCCTTTGAAAACCTTAAAGCACTACGTAAATGCTATTTTTTTCCTGGATATGATATCCAGTTTCATCTTCTCATCCCTAACATGGATCACATACATAGTACATAGCCCATGATAGGTGCTTGAACTGAGTTGGCATCCATTAAGTTCCATATTTTAGTAGCCCCAAGCACCACCAACCAAACACAATCCTAAGAGCTGGAAAATGAAGGAAGAATTCACTTTTTGTTCACCTGTCAGCTTGCCTCCGCTAAAGCACCCCTCTCATGCCTCACTGGAGTGTGGAGGTCACCCTGAGTTTTCAAAGTCTCTGAGTCAATGGAGCATAAGGCCTGGCAGATCCCACCAAATTGGAAAGGAAAACCTGACTGCAGACTGGGAAACAGACTGTGTCTCATCCAAGTACTAGTCTAGCTAAGCATGGAGAAGGTCTCCATCAGGAGGTTGGACAATAGGAGTTAAGGTTTTTTTTGGTTTGGGTTTTTTTTTTTAGCCACAACAACCCAGGAAACCACCTACTAAACTATGGAGGGACTGTGATCTATTTACAAAAATGGAAGGAATGCCCACACTTTCATCATCGGTTCATTTGAAGTGGGAAAAAATCAGTCTTTCCTCAGAGGAAAAGATTCCCTCTGTCGAGTTTCAGCAAGGAAATTTAGATGGGAATGTCCAACAGCACTGTGGACACAGGGCCCTCTTTGCATTTAGGACACAAGAAAACAGGGTAAGGGGAAGTTATTGTCATTTTCTGCTGCTACCAAGGTTTGGCATTTTCCTGGGTTTTTTTTAAGCTGACTGTCAATGAAGGTACCTCCCTACTGACTCCCATTCCCACTATCTCCCTATTAACACTCCCCCTCCTCAGTAGCCACACATACAAGCACACACACATGCACACACAGAGCTAATCCAGTTCAAGCTAGTCTCACACACAAACAGAACTGTGGCTGAACCCATGCTGCATAAACAGAGCCCATTAGAGCAGCTGGAGGGGCTGGTGGGATGGAAAGATGACAAAGGACTTAGTCACCAGACCAGCAGAGTGAGCCAGTGAAATTGATGGAAAGGAGACAAGGGGAGGGGGGATGGTACATGAAAAGTTTCCTTGTCTGTCCTTTGTCAGAGAAGTTGGGGGTAGGTAGGGGTCAGGGACAGCTGCCTGGGTAAAAGAAGAGGAGAATGCAACACCCCCCTCAGAAAAACAAAACCCAGTAAGCCACACAATAGATCTGTGGGATCAATTTTGAACATTTCTTAGTTCCCTTGCTGGTATCGATGGGAACTCATGAGATTGAAGGGAGGGAGAATAAAGCTGATTCAAAACTGAAATTTTCAAAAAGACAAGCTTAGAAAAATGTTTTCAGGTGTTTGTTTTACAAACAGTAAGATGATTCCCCCCCCCCCCCATTTGATTGTACTTAAAGGATCTCTCAGATTTGAAGTGCCCCAAGAAAAAAGTCACTATGTTGTGATATGGATTCCTCATGTTTTTCTGCAGAATCACCAAATATATAGCTTTGAGGACACAAGGGAAAGGTGCCACATAGTGAGAGGGCAGTCCAGACTCATGGCCTTTTTTTTTAAACCCATATTTCCACATTAGTCATGTTGTGAAAGAAAAGTCAGAAGAAAAGTGAAAAACCATGAGAAAGAAAAAAAAAAAACAAAAAAAGAGAAAACAGCTTACTTCCATCTGTATTTAGATTCCATAGTTCTTTCCCTGAATGTGGATAGCATTTTCCATCATGAATCTTTTGGAATTGTCTTAGATCAGTGAATTGCTGAGAAGAGCCAAGTCTATCAAAGTTAGTCATCTCACCATGTTGCTGTTACTATCTACAGTGTTCTCCTGGTTCTACACACTTCACTCAGCATCAGTTCATATAAATCTTTCCAGGTTTTTCTGAAATTCCAGGCCCATGGTCTTAAAAGATACAATGCTGTTCCAGGAATGGGAAGTAAAGATTTTAGAACTGAAATGATAGAATATTTCCAGCCTTCTAATAAACCTGTTTCGTTCTTGTTGATATTATTGGCACTATTTTATAATAGGCGGTAATGGAAAGAGCATAAAAGTAAAGTCAGGACAACTGGGGAATTTTTCCATTAACTCACATTTATCTAGTCATTTATGGTTTACAGATCACTTTCCATATAGTATCTCCTTTGATCTTCTTAACAATTCTGCAGAATTAGGTATTTACTGCACAGGCAATTTAATTCTCATTTATGAAGGAAAAGCAGTGCACCAGAATGGTTAGAGAACTGGCCTCAGAGCCAGAAAGACCATTGTACAACTACCTCCCTACCCCGACTCACACACCTACATGCTGCCCAGAAGACCCTGGGTAAGTCAAACTGACCTCTTAGTCTCTACACAACTCTCCATGTTGTTGATACCTACTTTTGTAAAAGGAGTTTCCTCATCTGGAAGAGAAGTTCCCTATAACAACAAATTGCAGGGCCAGTCCCTGTCTCCTATCTTTTCTAAACTGAGTTTTGGAGAAATTAGATGACTTAATAAGGATCTTGTAACCATAATGAGTCTGGGTATTTCTATAGGAACAATCAACCATCAACAAGCTTGTATTAACTATCTGCTATATACTGAGGATAGACTCAGCTAGATGATACAGTGAGTAGAGTACTGGACTTGGAATTAGGAAGAATAATGAGTTCAAATCTGGCCTCTGACACTTAACAGCTATGTGACCCTGGGCAAGTCACTTCACCCTTTCTGCCTCAGTTTCCTCCTCTGTAAAATGAGCTGGAGAAGGAAATGGCAAACCTCTCCAGTGTCTTTGCCAAGAAAACCCCAAATGATGTCATGGAGAGTTGGACACAACTGTAGAAATGACCCAACAAAGATCCAGGAAGCTGTCTAGTCTAATCCACCACTCAAGACTGAAACAACTGAACATAATAAGCACTGTGATGGGTGCTGGGGATGCCCATGTAAAAGTAGGACATTCAGCTCCTGCCCTCAAGGAGCTTCCCACAGGTCCACAGACATCCAGAATACATACAAAATAAATGCACGGTGATTTGAGAAGGACACAGGACACTAATGACTGGGGGAATCGGGAAAGGCTTCTGGAAGGAGCTGGCACTTTGGCCAAGTCCTGAAGGGAGCTAGGGATTCTAAGAGATAAAGGTGAAGAGAGGGTTTGGGAGGCATTCCAGGGATGGGAGGAGCCTATGCAAGGACACAGATGGAGAGCAGCAAGCAGACCAGTTTGACAGGAGGAAAGAGCCTGCCGTGGAGTCAGCTTGGAAAGATAAGATTAGGGTCAGCTTGAAGAGCCTTAAATGCCAAGAGGAGGAATTTGTATTTGACCTTTAATATCCATAAATCTTAGATCTGGGGCCAGAAGGGGTATTAGAGGCTACTTAGTTCAACCTTCTTTGGGGAGGAGGGAACTGAGGTCTAAAAAGGTTAAGTGAATTTGTCCAAGGTCACATAGCTGGGAGTTTATGCAACAGAGGAGTGATGTGATCAGGAAATGATTTTAGGAATGTCACTTTGTGAAGAATGTATTAGAAAGAGGAGAGACTTAAGTCAAGATGACCAATTATGAGGATATTTCAATAGTCTAGGTGAGAGAAGATGATGGCCAGAACTAAGATGGTAGATGTGTGAATTGAGAGGAAATGGAAAGGAGAGATGCTGTGGACACAGAATACCACATTCAGCAACTGATGGAATGTAAGAAATCAAGGAAAATGGGAAGTTGGGGCTGATTCAAAGTTTGTGAATTTGAGTGACCTGGAAGGACATTGATGCCTTTGACTGAGAAAGTTTGGAAGAAAGAAGGGCTTAGGGGGAAGGATAATCAATTCCATTTTGAAGATGCCAAGTTGAGAAGCCTATAGGATATCCAGTCTGTGGAACTAGAGTTCAGGAAAGAGACTAGTGCTGGATGTATAGACCTCAGAATCATCTGCATAGAGATTATCGTTGAACCCATGGGAGGCAAAAATGTCACCAAGTGAGAAAGTGTAGAAAGAGAAGAAGGATCAGAATAGAGCCTTGGGGGGAGGGGTATACACCCATAGTTGGGGGGGTGAGAGATGGATGGTGATCCAACAGACAGGAAGGCAGAGGACCAAGATCGAGCAGCATCAGGAAAACCCAGAGAGGAGAATGTATCCATGAACAGAGGCTAGCCAACAACCAAATGCACCAATTTTGAGGCAAAAGATACAAGTTTTGATTTGAACTTGTGGAATTCAAGATGGCTCCAGACATTCCATCTGAAATGCCCAATAGGCAGATAAAGATGCATGACTAGAGCTCAGGAGAGAGACGTTAGATCTGGGAGTCATCTCTATGGAGATGGTAATTAAGCTCAGAGATGTTGATGACACTACCAAGTAAGAGAATGTAGAGAAAGAAAAAGACTCCCAGAGTCTTGAGAGAGACCTACAGCTCAAAAAGAGAATTTGAAGGATAAGAAGCAATGAAGTGTAGCAAATAGAGTCCCAGACTTGCAATCAGGACAACCTTAGTTCAAATCCTACCCAAGTGATTTACTTCTTCTTTTACAAAACTATTCACCTAAAGTAGAAAGGGGGCAAAATTTTCTCTTCCTCTCCCAAAATTCTTTAAAGTTTTGTAGTGAAATATGAAATTAGCCAAATTGTCATGGAAACATTAATTCTTGACATGCTCTATTACCATCAACCTAGTCTCCAGGGCATCTGGGATTGGTTGTGGAGAAAGAAATAGACTAGATCTCAGGGCAGCTAGGTGGTGCAGTGGATAGTGCACTGGCCCTGGAGTCAGTAGGACCTGAAATCAAATCTCACCTTAAGTACACTTTAGTTTCCTCATCTGTAAAATGAGCTGGAGAGGAAAGGGCAAACCACTCCAATATCTTTGCCAAGACCATCCCAAACGGGGTCACAAAGAGTGACTATAACTAAACTAGCTTCACCTAGACTTGGAATCAGTAGAAATTTGGGTCTGAATTCTAGCTTTAACACATACTATGGGCAATTCAAGTAACCTCTTTGAACCTCAGTTTTCTCCTCCCTAAAACAGGTTAACAATACTTTCACTACTTATCTCACAAAGGATATCTTGGGGAAAATACTCTTCAAATCTCGAAGTGCTATAAAAACATGAGGTATTATTTAAATGATTAAGACCTAGCCTAAGCTTGTTAAATGGAGTGGTCCCAACAACACCACCAAAAATCTAAAACAAGAGGAATTTAACAATCCAAGTTCCTTCTGAAAACTCTATTTAATCTATTCATTGAATTGTTAACATTGAAGTTGGAATTTAAATAAATCCTGAAAACACCATCAAATCGGATTCTTGTTGAATAATAATTATTGCTCTTCAAGGATACTCCACCCTCTGGCTAAGAACTGGAAATCAAAGAGATGCCGATCCATTGGGGAATGGCTAAACAAGCTGTGGCATGTGCTTGTGATGGAATATCTGTGCTATGATAAATGATAAGCAAGATGATTTCAGAAATACCTGGAAAAACTTACATGAACTGATGCATAATGAAGTGAACAGAACCAGGAGAATGTTGTACAAAGTAACAGCAATATTGTTCAGTGGAGAATTGTGAATAATTTAACTGTTCTCAGCAATACAATGATGCAAGACAATCCCAAAGGAGTAATGATGAAAGCATACTACCAACATCCAGAAAAAGACCTGATACTGATTGAATGCAGACTGAAGCATGCTATTTTTCACTTTCTTTCATTCTTTTTTTGTTCTCGTCTTCTTGTACAGAATGACTGATATGGTAATGTTTTCCATAGTTGCACACTTATAACCTACATCTGATTGCTTACTGTATCAAGGTGGGGGGAAGGGGAGGAAGAGATAGAATTTGGAATTCAAAACTTCATATAAAAATATTTTAGTTTTTTTTTTTTAAAGGATGCTCCACCCTCCCCACACAAGTGGCATAATCCGGGAAATGAAATACACAATAATACAACAATGCTCCATTTTACTTCCAAGTTTCCATGTGGACAGTCAGGAAATAAAGAACTGAGGCTTTTCATAGTATGGTAACAAGAGCTCTCCTTTTTTTTTCCCCCTTCCATTATGTCACACTGAATGTGTGACTAATGTGCAAGGAGGAAGAGGGCTTCAGTGGAAGGAGATCCCTGAATTTGGAGTCAGAAGACATGGCCCTAAATCCTTACTCTGCTGCTTATTCCTCAAGCTATGGACCCTCATTTGCCTCCTTTTAAAATGAGAGGATTGGATTAGGTGATCTCTAAACTCCCTTCCAGCTCTGATTTTGTAAATTGCGCACTGGAAAATAAAGCCTTGCATATGTGACTTTTAATATGTTCCAAGTTATAAAGAATGTTTATCAGTTAATGATGAAAAGCAGATAGGCGTATTTCCTACTACCTTCAAATACTCTGTGTCCTCTGTATCAACTTGTAACCGGTTCTATTGATCCAATAAACCTTTATCTTATGCTGTCTACCAGTTGTCTACACTCATAGCCTTTTTAATAAGTAATCTTATTTCCTGCTCAGGGAAGTTACCTTAACTTGATTTTATTGGCTTTTTATTTATTTTTCACTGCTTCTATGATTCTGATACAGAGGTATTTGCTCTGCATGTGCTGTAACCTTGTGTCCAATCTTTTTATTATTTTGAGGGCATAAGGGGAAGGTGATTAGGATCTGTAATTTCGTCCATATAGAAAACTTTCTTGGAGAGGAAATTCCCCAGCTACCAATGCAGGTCTGCACTGTTCTGTAATTTACAGCCTTAGAGAGAGTGACTGGGCATGGAAAATTTAAGTGGTCACCCTTCAATCATAAGAAACCAAAATGAGAAGCTGACTTTTCTAGAATCTCACACCTGAAAAGATCCATTTTAAGGACTATAATACGGCCAGGCTTGGTTGGACACAAGACTTTACATGAATAAAAATGCAAGGCTGGAAAATAAGGTAACAGGAACCTTCCAAAAAACACCTTTGTGTGACCTAGATGGCCGTCCCTAGCTTTTGGCATAACCTTAGCTATAAGCAAGCAAAAATAATATATTTCCTTTTCCTATAATCATAAAAAACAGGGAAGAAAAGAGAAGAATAACATTTCCTGTGTGGTCTTTTTTTTTTTAATGATCCATACCTTGTGGCCAGATTTATAATCTGCCCTCCTCCCCTCCCTAGCTATTTTTGAGGCTCTCCAGAGTAAAAGGATTTAGAACTTCCTTTGATATATTGTCACGCCACTCTAATGTCTAACAAACCTGCCACTGCCCAAAAAGATTTAAATACCCATCTGAAATCATTCTTTGGCTTAAGCTATTAAAACTTCTATTTCTTAGCTCCCTTGCAATGAAGACAAGCAGACCCAAAATCCACCATCTCCTAAGAGGTGCCCAAGAGCTCAATGTTTTGCTCTAAATAGCAAAGTAACAATGAGCCCACAGGTAAGAGTGGCAGTTCAGGGCAAATACCTTGGGGGATGGTACATTACTGAGGAGGGGAGTAGAAAAAGTGCAATGCCAACAGGTAGAACTCAAAGACACCTGGGGATCCTCCAAGAAGCAATGCGGTTCTGGAATCCTCAGCAATTCCCAAACACTTAGCAAATTGTTGACTGACTTCAAACTAGATTCCCTGCTACCTTCCGGCTCATATGGAGTTGAGGCAAAGTCCCCAATAGAGGAGTCCTGTCTTATCTCTGGTGTCAACTCAAGCAAATGGTGGACCCCTTGAAGGGGTCACAATTCAAAGTGGATTGCCAGGTTCATCCTACCTACAACCCACAACCCTGAAGGCTCCCCAACTGTAAATTTATAAATCAGAAGCATAATAGACCCATTTTCAGTGCACTTTGCCCAAGTCATCCCTCTTTTCTATTCTCAGTCATCCAATTAGAAAACTGCCATGCAGATAATCCATAGTACTATTACAGCTGGGTATTTTTTAGCAGTATATACTTGTGCAATTAAGTACCTATCTATTAACTTATAATAGGATTCTAGTCCCAGCTCTTTTACCAGATAGCTATGTGACCAAACCTCTTTTTCTTTGACAGTAAAGCAAAGGGTTAGACTAGGAGATTTCTAAAGCCATTTTCAGCTCTGAATGGCCAAGCTGGGCTAGGTTAATGCGAGGATAGGCCATACCAGGCTAGGTTTGCACAGGCGACTCAGGTTCAGATCCCACATCTGAAACTTACTAACTAGCAAGGCAAGTCACTTAACCTTGCTTAGTCAGTTTCCTCCTCTGTAAAATGGGGAGAATAAATAACAACACTTATTGTTGTGTGATTCAAAGGAAACAATGTATGTAAAGGGCTTTGTAAACCTTAAACTAATAGGTACAGTAAATGTCTACTGTTATTATCATCATTATATTAAAGTAGACCATGCTTAATTAATTAGATGATGTCAGACCATACTAGCCAAAGGCTAGACTAAGCTAGCCTAACCTAGACTGAGCCAAGTTAGGCCTAGGGTTAAGGGAATGTTTTTCCTCCTTCCCTTCAGATCTCACTCTCTAACTAACCACAATCTTCTTGTTCCTAGTCACTCAATTATCTTGGGAGAAGTCTATTTCTTTTTTTGGGGGGGGAGGTCTATTTCGCATGCAGATTAATGAAATTAATAAAATTTTATTGTCCTTTGTAAATGAATAGTCCACTCACTAGAATAAGAAGTCTGGATCTCTGTGCTTTGTTCTCCAATAACAACGATGGTTCTTGATAACCATCTTCATCCTTTCACCCAGTCTCCCATGAGACTGACAATACTCATAGGCTCACGTTGCTAAGGGAGAGAAGCAGATTCTGTGTCTGAGGGCTTATCGTATAATCCTAGTGGATAAAATGCTGGACTTGGGAGTCAGAAAAACCTGAGTTCAAAGCTGACCTCAGACAATTACCAACCGTGTGATTTCAAACAAGTGATTTAATTTCTATCAGTCTCAGGTGCCTTATCTATAAAATGGAGAGAGTAATAGTATCTATGCCCAGGGTTGTTGTGAAGAACAAAAGAGATGTTATTTATGAAGTGTTTTGCAAACTTCAAAGTGCTATATAAGTGCAGCCATCATCATAACGATGATGTTAGTAACATGCTCTAATAACATGAACTTACAAAATGTTATAGTAGAACTTAAACACCTTTGGGGGCCCCTAGGTGGTGCAGTGGATAGAGCACCAGGCCTGGAATCAGGAAGACTTCATCTTCCCAAATTTAAATCTGGCCTCAGCCACTTACTATCTGTGTGACCCTGGACAGGTCATTTATCCCTGTTTGCCTCAGTTTCCTCTTCTGTAAAATAAGCTGGAGAAAGAAATGGCAAACCACTCCAGTGTCTTTGCCAAGAAAACCCCAAATGGGGTCATGAAGAGTCAGACATGATTGAAAATGACTCAACAACAGGTAGGAGTTTTCTTCTGTTGTTATCAGAAGTGTTGGGTTTTGAGTTCAAATCCATTCTGCATATTGGCTTTTTGGCTTGGTCTACACAAAGTCAAATAACCAGATTAAAAAGGAAAAAGAATTTTTTTGCATATATCCAAATATTTAAGGTCATATAAAGAATTTATCTGAAATCAAAAGCTCTGCCCCATTCACTCCTGACAATATGAGTAAGACCTATAGTAGAAAACTAGTTCCTATTACATAGCTCTGATTGTTAACAACTTGTGAACCTTCAAAGGAACGTACAGGAGCTCCCACTTCCTCCCAGGTGGACAAACCTAGAGACATCATTTGTACATGGCTAAAGAATCACAGAATCTCAGAGTTGACCTCAAAGGTCATCTAGCCCACACCTGTACAAGAATGCCTTCTACAACATACCTGAGAAGTGGTTAGCAGGTCTTTACTTGAAGACCTCCAGGGAAGGGGAGCTCACAATATCCACTGACAGACAGCCCATCCAGTTTGGGGCAGCTCTAATTGTCAGGGAGGCTTGTAGATAGGTAGGTAGACAGATGATAGATAGATAGATAGATAGATAGATAGATAGATAGATAGATAGATAGATACATACATACATACATACATACATACATACATAGACACATAGATACATAGACACATAGATACATAGAGAGATACATAGATAGAGATACACACACATATCAAGTTAAACCTTCCTCTCTACAGCTTTTGCCCATTGATCCTAGCTAGGTCTGCCCTCTGGGAGCAAACATAGCAAATGGAATTACTCTTCCACAGAATAGTCTTCCAGTACTGGAAGATGGCTATCATATACCCCCTTCAGCCTTCTCTCTTCCAGGTAAAACATCTCCACTTCCTTCAGTCAGTCTTTTTACAGCACGATCTCAAGGTTCTTTGCCATCCTGGTTGGCTACCTAAAATGTCTAGAACTAAATGCAACACCTCGAGTATGGTCTTACTAAGGTGGCATATGGCAGGACTCATCACATCCCTAGTTCTGCATCTCTTAGTTTGACCCCAGATTATACAAGTTTTGTTTTTTTTTAATGCCCATTGCACTAAAAATGCACGCTTGCTACCACTTATTTACTTTTTTCCCTATATAACCCTATTGACTCATACAGAGCTTTACATTCCACTAAAATCCTCAGATTTTATTCAAACAAATTGCTGCCTAGTCATGACACCCTTATTTTGTCCTTGTAGACTTAATTTTCTAAACCTGACTCATCCCAATTAAATGTAATTTTGTTAGATTTGGCCCAATGTTCTAGTGCTTAGCACAGTTCACAGTAGGCACTTAATAAATGTTTATTGACTAATGACTGACTAAACTGCTCTAGCTTCTACAGAGTTTTCTAATGCTTTCCAAGTCTTGTGCTCTTTGAAAATTTCATAAACTTGTTAAGCTTCATTGAAGTCACTGATAAAAATGTGGATCAGCACAGGACCAAGTACTGATCTTGAGGAATAATAACGGAAAGAACATAAGCTTTGCAGTCAGGCAAACTGGGTTCAAATCCTGGCTAGGATATTTACAACCTAGATGACCTTGGACAAGTCACCTATCCATTCTGAGCAGGCTAGAAACTGAAAGCCTTCAGGTAGGGGAAGGGGCCAGATACATTTTTTGGTGGTTGAGGAGAGCAGGCTGGCATTTGGCAGCACGCACCTATTATCAATGAGTGTACCCCAGGGCTTTGTCCTGTGCTTTTTCTCTCTCTACACTCTCTGTCTTGGTGATCACAACATTATCTGTGGATGCAAAGATCATCTCTGTACAGATGACTTCCAAATTTACATATCCAGCCCTCATCACTCTCTCCTGAGTTCCAATATTTCATCAACAACTGTTTGCTGTACATTTCAACCTGATGTTTAATAAATACATTGAATCTAATTATAGAATTAATCTCTTTCTTCAGTTTTCCCCCAGATGTTTGGCCTCATGTAGACTTGACTTTAGCTGATCGTACTTAAACACCAGATGAGAGAGCTGATAGCACTATTATAATCTGCTCAACTAATCAACATTCATTTACTCAGTAAGGCTCCTCTGACCAACAGGAATTTACAAGGTGGTGAGTCAGACTTCCTAAAGTTCTGCAGTGCCTGGCCGTGTCTATGTTTCATGCTCTCGAAGCTGCATCTCTCTATCTCAGATGATACTGCACCACGTCCCAGAGGAGCACAGATCACTTCCACCAAGGCCAGACTTACAAAAGAGAAATTATCTCGAGTATCGAGAGAAACTGGCTCCAGGCATTTGGAGATAAACTGAAATGGCCTAGGGGAGACAGGACTAAGAAGGAGCAGTGTGGGCTAAAGAAAGCTACTATTTGCTTGGGTTAAATTTCTGAGACTCTAAAGCTGGAATCTTTGAAAAGGAAGGCTAGCCCACACCGAAGGGAGGAAAGGTGCTATTTATAATTCAATAGCCAAGGTGTCCTGACTAATGCACCAATAGGAAGCATTTTTTTTAAGCTAAGTGTTCACATATTGATTCAAGACCTTCCAAATGTCTAGATCCTCAGATGCCCCCAAATATCCATGGGAATGGGAGAGTATTCTTCACTGGGTTGAAAATATAAAAAACTATTAGCAGACTATTTCCTTTTCTCCTGTTCCTCTTTTTTTGTTTTTTTTTTCTTTGGAAGAGAATGAATGAAAGACCACATTAGTGGCTTGAGCTGTTATCAAGTAGTCAGGAGACCTCAGCTGGCAGTCCAGATCTACCACCAAGTTAACTGTTTGACCTTAGAACCACTTGAACCACTGTTCTCCTTCATGCTGTTCGCCACCAGTGGTCTGAGGACTGAGGTATGTTTGCCTCCTTTCCTCCTTGGGAGGTTAAGAAAATGAAAGATTACAGGAGTGAAAATCTAGAGAGGCTTATAGGCTTCCAGGGGGTAAGTGCTATATGATTAAAGGCTATTCAGCTTATTTTTTTTTCCACAATTAGAGAGAGAAATCCTTAAAGTACCCTGTCTATCATCATCCAGGTAAGAAAGTTGGAGACAAAAAGGAGGGAACATGAGGAGGAAATCTGGGGAACGAGCCCAGAGGTCTTTGTGTGTACAGATCACTTCTCCTGCCCACCCCTCCACTCCCAACCCCCTCACTCCCCTACCTAGCACACCTCAGCAGGAAACTCCAATCATGCAAAAGAGATGTTCACCTTCCCCCTTTACCTTCCAATTCCTTCTGCTAATTAGGAGACACCCAGCCAGTATCAGGCAGGTAAACTGGCATCATGTTAATGTCCCGGAGGAAGATGACTTCAGGTTCATTAGTCATCAAGTGTTTGCACATCATTTTTGCAAACTGCTTTTCACTTTTTCCTGACTCTGCATATCAGAGGCTTCTTCTCCAAGGGTTATACCTATTAAACTCTCCTACCCATGCCACAGAACTACTGGAAAGTTGTGGACTGGCTTTGTGCTTCTTTCTTCTTTCATCCCTTCTTTCTTCTTTTCTCTCTTTATCTCCCTTCCTTCCTTCCTTCCTAATGTAAACAGCACTCTCTATTACCCCTACTATGGCCCCAACACTGCATTAAGTAAGCCCCAGGGCAAATGGTGAGAGCTGTATGAAAGAGGTCCCACTTCAGCCTCCTTCTATCCACAGTGCAAAGCTAATACTAACTTTCAGAAATCCCTTTATTGTTGGGGTTTCCTCGGGATGCCTAGCAAAGGGAAAAGAGGAGCCCAGCTAACAGACAGTGGATATGTAATACATAAGACCTACCTCTCCTGGTCTCCTGTACCTCTCCAAGGACTTTCTGCCAAGTTCCAGGCTCGTGGCTGAATCTCAGCTCTGAGTTCCCTGAACAGCTCCCGGCTCCTTTAAATTCCAGTGACAGAGGTGGGGTCTGTTGCATGGAGTGGGCGTGTTTCTCCCCTCTAGGAGAATGCCCAGTGGAGAGGCTGGAGAGATGGAGGCAAGCTGGGGCGGGCCTGCTTTTATTGCTAAGGAGGGGGAGGAAGTATGAGATAGCCAACCTAGCCTGCTCTGTCTGGCCTTGGGCCAGTCTGTATTATTCACTGGGTTTGATTTTGTAAAGACACACTTGGATTTCTAAGTAAGTATATAAATAAACAAGTGCTGGGAAGTTTCTTTGTCCAGACCTGGGGTCCCACTGCAGTTACCTGGCCTCCACTGACATGTGGTGGAGGGTTGGACAGGTTTAGGCCCACCAATTCAAGGATAGGATAGCAAGCAAGGCCAGATGGAGCCAAGGGATGAGACCACCGAGAGGAGGGGCAGGCAATGGTCAGATGACAACTGGGAAATGTTGTCCTGCCATAGAGTCATAGACTGGAGGGGACCTTAGAGGTCATCTAGCCCAATCATCTTATTTGGCAGAGGAGGAAACTGATGTCCAGAGGCAGGAAATTACTTGCCCAAGGTTACTCAGAGGGCAGGACCACCCAAGCCTAGTGTTCTTTCCATTACACCACACTGCCAGTCACCTACGACTAAAGCAAGGTCCCCACCCCAAAGTGTCTCCCACCATCTGTCATAGTGCCTAAAATGCCACCCTTTGAGTTATTCTATTTGTTCTTGGCGGCTTTTCAATTTTCCAGAATTTCACATTAAAAATGTGAATACCTCTGGGATTAGGTTATCTGGTTATCAGCCAATACCCTAAAGGGGCCTGTACCAGTACTGGAAAGAGACCATAGTTGTGGGCTCAGGGAGAGGAACCCTGAAAAGAGACATAGGAGAGATAAAAGGATAAAAAAAAATTGTCAACGGCAGACTTCTTTGCCCATTTGGCAAGATCTGCTTGTAAAGAGCCATCATGAAAAGGGGGCACCTTGGAATAGAAGGTGTTTAGCAAGCTGGAGCAGCCATCCGAAGTGAGCTATGATGAGCTTTTCACAGGAGAGAATATTATCTATTAAGTGACTTAACAATTAGCATTTCAGCAATTAGAAGAACTGACCTTCAAGGTCCTTCACAATCTGACCCTTGACCATCATTTTAGCTTTATTTGATAACTCCCCTCCACACCTCTACACTCCAGACAAATTGACCTATTCTCTAATAGCTTCCAGACAAGGTTCATGGTTTTCCCTATGCTCAGAATGCCTTCCCCTCCCCTTCTTCAGTTGCTGAAGATCTACCTATCTTACCAGAACCCAACTTAAATGCACCATGAAGCTAGCAACAACTTTCTGTCTGAGACTCCTCATAGCACCTTATCTTATACTATCATGTTATTTAGAGTATTATGATTGACTCTACAAATCTATAAGTTTGATGAAGGCAGGGACTACATCTCATCTAAAGCTTGTATCTCCCCCTCCAGGGCCTAGCACCGTGCTCACACTCGTAAGTTGTTCATTAAATGTTTGTGCAATTGAATTTACCAGATGCTGCTCATGCAGATCTCCGAGCAGCTCTGTTGGCTAAATCAGGAAAGGGAATTACTCACATTCCAATGAATATGAGATGGTTTTCCCTACCCCCAGCAGAATTCCAGGAGCACTTTAGAATAATACTGAATTATTAGCTACTGGATTAATAGAAATGAATCCTGCTTTTAATTGTGACAAAGAAGGAGAGACGAGAAGAAAAAAATGAAAATTAAGCCTAATTCAATCACAGTCTATGGGAATTTCACTTTTAAAAAACCTTTTTGTGTGTGTGTTATTGCTTACTAGCGAAATTACAGATCTTTTTTAAAAAATTTTTTTTGGGGAATGACAGAGTATGTGGGAGGAAAGCAAAAGTACACAGAAAAGAGGTTAAAAATGATAGGAACCAGGTGTCTACTCTATATGTGATTTGCAGGATGTCGACATAGCCCCTTCCTGGCCTCTGTGACCTTGAAAACAAATCCCCAGTGAGAAAGAATGATTTTTCCAGAGTCAGACAATACATATTTCAAATAATCAAGGATAATTTTATGAACAAGACCAAATAGAATCCTAAGGAGTGCTGGGACAAAGGATAGCTGGCAAGGAAGTGCTCTCTCAAGAGTTCCCAAGTTTGGCACTGTTTCTGTGGTTCCATGACCTTCCTCTCCACAGGTCCCATGAGTCATAGTCTCAGAGCAACATCGTGGGGAACAACTAACAGTGATGGGCCCCAATTATCAATTAAATAGGCAACAGGACATGGCATTAGAAAGGAGAACTAAAATCAGACCCTAATCATCCGAAAAAGAAATGACATCATGTCTACTGCAACCTGAAGGAGAGAAGTGGGTAAACCAAGGGGGCTGAGACAAGGTGGCTTAAGACAGAAAAGGAAGAGGGAAAAGAGCGTTTGACTTCAAAGTTTATGGAGTATATTCTGGTAGTCAATGGTGTTGAGGGGAATGGATCTTTATGGTTCTGAAATCTCCTTAGTATCTTTCTAGCATGGATTTTCCTAAATCTTTATCCAGACCAGTGACAAACAAGGAAGAGGGATCATATTAGATCCTTGAAAACAAAATTAAGACCAATAAGTAGAAGTTACAGTAGGCAGATTTAGACTTCATAAGAAGGAAAACTTTTTAATGATTAGAGTTGTCCAGAAGTGGCAGAATAGGCAGTGTTAAAGGTAGTGAGTTCCTCATCAGTGAAGGTTTTCCAATGGAAGCTGGATGGCCACTTTGTTAGCAAGGATCCTCTCATGAACTTATTTATATTTTCAATATGCACGTCTGCTTCAAGGTGTCAAATCCCCTAAGGCTACTATCTACTGTGTAAAATAATATTGCTTTCTATCTTCCCACCTCTGCTTTTTCCATTCCATTCTTTCCATCCCTGCCAGGTTAATACTTTTCTGATCAGGTTACTCCTGTGTTTAAAACCATTCACGGAACATGATGCTATAGAAAGTACATTAGACTTGGAGTTAGGGAGACCTGGGTTTCATTATTACCTCTGACATTTACTAGTAGCATGTCCATGATCAAATTATTTAAACTTTCTTAACTCTGTGTCTTCATCTTATAAACAGGAGTAATAATACTTCTGATACCTACCTCATAAGATTGGGGGATAACACGTAGGAGGCACTTTGCAAACCTTAAATATAAGTGTCAGGAATTACTATTGTCTACAAATAAAGTTCAAGTCCCTTAATCCCTTTAGGGACTACCATGAGCTGGCACCATCTTTCCCTTTCCTGGTTTATTTCAATCTGCTCTCCTTTAAGTACCTTATTCAGGATTGTGCTGGTAAATGCTTGACAACTGGTTCTCAAAAAAATGTATACAGGGCACACTTTGGGGGTGGGGTAAGTGGGGTTAAGTGACTTGCCCAGGGTTACAAAATTAGTAACTGTCAAGTGTCTGAGGTTGGATTTGAACTCAGGTCCTCCTGACTCCAAAGCTGGTGCTTTCTCCACTATGCTACCTAGCTGTAGCAGGACATACTTTCAAATTTAATTTGTATTATTAACATTTTCTTTATCACTTTCTTAAGTCTATTAAATCAATAAAACGAAATCAAGACTTGGTTTGTAGTGATTTCTAAGGTATTAATCTCACTTTGATATTTTAATAATAATATAATAATAAGATCTAGCACACTCCTGTCTTTGATACAGATGAAACAGGTTGCTCACCATCTTCTGTACACACACCATGCTGTGCCTGCTCTGTGTCTTTGCTCATACCCTCCCAGCTCCTGGAAAATTCTTCCTTCATCTTTGTCTGTTGCAATCCTACCTGTACTTTGAATCCCTGCTCAAATGCTTCCTCCTCTAAGAATACTTCTCTGATTCTACCAGATGGAAATTCCTCCTTCTACCTCAGATGTCATAAACTATTTTGTTATTGTCTTGTGCACTCATCATATATTACACTGATTTTATCTTGTCCTGCAACTCTTCTGAAGTTATTATTCCAATTAGTTTTCTGTTGACTCTCTAGTTCTCTAAGAAAATCATATCATCTGCAAAAAAAAAATAACTTTCTTTCTCTGTCTATATTTAATCCCTAAATTTCTTTTCCTTGTCTTACTGCTATAGTTAGCATTTCTAGTATTGTGTTAAATAGTAGCGGTGATATGGGTCTCCTTGCTTTACTGGAAAGACCTATAATTTTTTCTACCAAATATAATGTTTGCTTTTGGATTTAGATTAAAAACTATTAACACTTAATAAATTAAGGAAAGGTATGTCCACTCCTATAATTTCTAGAATTTTTAATAGAAATGAGTGTTAGATTTTGTCAAATCCTTTCCCAGAATTACTTATGTAATCACATAGATTTTATTACATGTTATTAATGTACGCAATTATATTTACCATCTTCCTTGTGTTGAACTAAATTTGCATTCCTAGTATAAACTCATTGTGATTGTAGTGTATAATCTTTCCAATATGTTATTATAGCCTACTTGCTTATGTTTATTTAAAAATTTTATATCAATGTTTATTAGGGATATTGGCCCATAATTTTCTTCTTACACTGTGTCTCTTCCTGATTTAAGTATAAAGACCATATTTGCATAATAAAAAGAGATTTGAAGGGCACCTTCTTTTCTTCTTATTGTAAGCAATTTGTATCACATTGGAACTAATTGTTTTTGAATGCTTGATAGAATTCTAAATCTATCTGGTCCTAAAGATTTTTTTTTCCCCTTTGGGAGTTCATTTATAGCTTATTTGATTTAGTTTTCTGAAATCAGGTTACTTATACAGTCTATTCATTCTTTTGTTAGTCTGAGTATATTATGTTTATATGAATATTCATCTATTTCTTCTAAGTTTTCAGTTTTGTTAGGAACTTTATTAATCTTAATTTTCAGAATTCTACTTTGCTATTTAGTTCAATATTTTTGATTTGCTGTTGTTGAAGACTTTGCAATTGGATACCCAATTCATTGATTTATTCTTTTTCTCTTTTATTAATGAAAGCATTTAGAAACATAACATTTCCCTTCAGAATCACTTTAACTGCATTCTATACATTTGGGTAGAGTATCTTGTTATTATAATTTTCTTTAATGAAATATTTTATTTTTTCTGTAATTTGTTCTTTGACTCACCAGTGTTTGACAATTATGCTATTTAATCTATAATTTTTTACCTTTCTTCTTTCCTTCTTTCCTTTCAACTAGACCTTCCTAGTTCCCTCAGGTTGGAAGCACAGCAACCACTGAGACCAACTGCAGTCTTGATCAGCACAGAAACTTTAACCTGTTCTGTTTTCAGTCTGGGCCATTTCCTATGTTCTTAGGCAGGAGTTTACCATACTTGTATTGAAGCTACTGTATGTACTTTTAAACTCATTTAAAACTCTACTTCTGCTCAGAAGTTCTGAGTTCAATCTATCCACTAGCCTCAGCCTTCCAGTAACAGGGATTACAAGTGTGTATTACCATATCTGGTTAAATTCTTTCCTTAAAGGACCTTTATTTAATATGATTGTATTGCATTGTCATCAGTAAATGATGTGTTTAGCATTTATGCCTTTTTATTCTTTTTTTTTGGTGAGGTATTTATAACCTAAAACATAGTCAATTTTTCTACTCGTGTCATATACAGCCCGTAAGTATGTAAATTTTTTCTATTCCTATTTAGTAATCTCTAGGGGTCTATCATCTCTAATTTTTCTAAAATTCTATTCAAGTTCATAACTTCTTTCTAATTTATATTTTGTTTAGGTTTGTCTAGGTCTGAGTAAATTAAAATCCTCCATTATTATAGTGTTGCTTTTTATTTCTCCTTCTAATTTGATTAACTTTTCCTTATCCAAGTAATTGATACTGTGTTATTACATGTATCTATAAAAAATTGACATTAATTAATGGATAATGGTACTTTTTGGTATAACATCATTTCCCTGCTTATCTTTTCTATCTTTACTATACTTCCTGTAGCTTTATCTGAAATCAGGACTATTATTTTTGCCTTTTTTGAGTTCAGCTGAAGCTTAATAGATTTCATTTCAGCACCTCATTTTAACTCCATGTAAATCTTTGTGTCTCAAGTTTGTTTCTTGCAAACAGTATTATTATCAGAGTCTGATTTCTAATTCATTCTGCTGTCCTCTTCAGTTTTTTTGTGTAAGTTCAGCCCATTCACATTCATGATTATGATTGTTAATTGTATATTTCCCTTTATTCTGCCACTTGTACTTTCCCCTATCTTAACTACTACCTTCCTCTTTAGAAATAATTATGACTAAAGTGAAAATGTGTTTAATAGGAATGTATGTGTAGAGCCCATATAAGATTGCATGCCGTCTTGGGGAAGAAAGAAGGAAGAAAGGGGAGGAAATTTGGAACTTATGGAAGTGATTGTTGAAAACTGGAAACAAATTAATAAATTTGAGGCAAAAAGAAATAATTAGGTGTTAAAAGAGAGGAAATTTGCCTAATAACTGTGACCTTATGAAACGGTCTCTTTCCTCCCTGTTTAGCTCTTCTTTTCTCCCTGCCCCCATCATTTCTTATTCTTTTTCCTTACATTTTAATCTTCCCTTCACATTTCTCCCTCCAGCATTTGAGATTGTTTGGTTTATCACTATGCCCTTACCTATCCTGCTCTCCCTCTTAAGTCTTTATCTTTCCCTGCCTTGTTCCTATTCCCTCCTATTTCCTTTTTGAATTTAACATATTTCCACACCAAGATTTCAATGTGTTTTCATGGAGGTGAGTAAAGAGTGGTCTTCTTTTATCTAATTCAGATGGAAATGAGGTTCATGAGATACCCATTTCCTCTCGGTCATCTTCCCTGGCCATATATTTTTCATCTTGCATATCTTTGTTATGCAATAGTGATTTCTTCCTTCTTTCTTCCTAGTTATTATAGTACTCTGTCCTTCCTATTTTTGTATTTTCCTAAAATCAGAAAAGTAAAACAAACTACCCACAGACTTTCTATTATTTTAACTTGTCTCTGTTAACCTTAAAGATATTTGGGTTCTGAGAAGACATTTGTTTATTTTCCCCAATAACATATAAGCATTTCATCCCTTAAAATTCCCTTTTGGTTATGAAATTTTATGTTCTTTTCTATGTTTATCTTCATGCCTACATTTATCTTTCCAAATATCTACACAATTCTGGTCTTTTCATAAAGAATGCTGGGAAATCCTCTATTCTATTAAAGGTTTATTTTTCCCTTTTAAAATTATGCTTAGTTTTGTCAGAATTTTTTCCATTTTTTCTATTTTTTTCATTATTCATTGTAAACTTGATTGTAAACTTTTATTCTTGCCTTTTGGAATATCATATTCTAAGCTCCCCTCTTCTTTACATTAGTAGCTGTTAAATCTTATGTAATCTTTTCTATAGCTCCTTGGTATTTGAAAATCTTTTTCATTGCTTGTAGCATTTTTTTCTTTCTGGAAGTTTTAGATTTTGGTTATAATGTTCCTGAGAGTTTTCATTTTGGGTTTCTTTATGGAGGTGACTAGCAGATTCCTTTTATTTTTAATTTAACCTCTCATTCTAAGAGTTCTGGATAATTATCACTTTTAATTTTCTAAATATGGTATCTAGACTTTATTTCTGATCATAATTTTCAAAGTCTAATTATTCTTAAGTTGATTTATTTTCTTGATTTATTTTCTGGGTTAGCAGTTTTTAATGCATTTCCTAGATTTTCTTCTATTAATTTTTTTTTTGAATTTAAAAATATTTCTTGAATTGTTGAATCACTATTTTTAGTCTAGCTCATTCTAATTTTCAAGGCATTCAGTTCTTGAGTAAGGTATTCCATTAGGTGTTCTAAAGTGTCAATTTTCTTTAATATTCTTTCCTCCCTAGTTTTTCCATTCTGTATCTCTTCTTTCATTTCCTCTACATATTCCTACAATCCTCATGGCCAGGAAATTTTTTTTCTATAAATCCTTACCTTGCCTCTCCCTCCCTCTCCCAACTCAGCTATCATGCTGGCCCTCCTCAAAGTGTGGTCTAGACCTCAAATCATACCTATCAATGCCTCCCTTGAGCTACACATTAGCAACCCATATGGACTTACATATCTTAAGTGACTAGCACACATTTTGCTGGGTTTCACCTATTTACTTTTTTCCCATAGCTTTTTTGGTAATTTTCTTTGAAGATTTGAAAAAAAAAACAAACCCAGCAATAATTAAAGTGAAATTAGGAGTGATAAACCAAACAAGGGCGATATCTTGGCAAATCTCTAGGGATTAGAACATATTCCATGCCAGAAAATTTCACAGGGAGAGCTGCCAAAGTCAATTTCATCTTAACAGTAAGGTCACCTCTGATACGGGAAGCAGGCCCCCGCTGTAATGGCTTATGCAGTGGGCAGTTTATATCAGTAAAGGATGTGAAAGCAGTGGGGCAAACTATGAGAAGATAGATGGCGACAAGGGAGTCATTATTTCTGCCGGGACTCATCATTCCACTAAAGCATCAGGAAGCTATGTCTCTTGCCTTTTTCCTGTGTCAAGAATTTTTGCCTAGTGAATGAACCTTAGCATAGTTTTCTTAGCTCCCCCCTCTTCACCCTAAGGAAGTAATGATGACTATTTTAAACTGATGCTCTTTCAATGCTTCCCTTTCACCAGTTTCATCTGATAGTGTTTCTCACAACAAGCATGCTAATTCTGGAGCTTACTAATTGTGAGGTTTACACCAGTTCCTTTGGAGCCCATCAGCTGTTCTGTAGCTTCCCTCATAGGAAACACTTCTGTCTGTGCATCTTTACATTTCCTGCTTAACTGAAGTGGCAGATTGGTCTGATGGGCTGAATCACATTGTAAAGGTCACATGTACCATCTTAATGGAAACTCATGAGTGACTCTGTATCTATCCATAGCTTTGATTTGGATCATAGGATCATAGACTGAGAACTGAAGGGAATCTTAAAAATCATCTAGTCCAGCTTCCTCATTTTGCAGATGAGGAAACTGAGGACCAGAGCACTTAGAGTTAAGAATATATCAACAGGAGCCAAAGGACTCACTGGACCCCTAACTTCAGCAATTCTGAACAATTTATCTTGTCCGGCTGAACATCAATGGCATGAAAAAAATTATGTAAGGTCAATCTAATTCTCACTCCAAAAATGAATAGTGCCCACAGGTGGTGCTCTTCCCCATCAGCTAATCTCTTCCACATTAAATTAGAATGGACTTTGAACAAGATACATAACTGCTTTATAATTATCTTTTGTAAAACTATCTAACTTGAGTAAGCAAAGAAGAAACTTGCAAAGAGTTGACAAACTCAAATACAAAAAGGTAGGCTGGTACAAAAAAATATATTTATAGTCATCTTTATCAGTGAAAGTAAGGACAGTTTAGTGACCCAACAGATAGTATACCAGGACCTTGAGTCAGGAAAATTTATTTTCTTGAGTTCAAATCTGACCTCAGACACTTAATAGGTCTATGACCCTGGGCAAATCACTTAAGCCCTGTTTGGCCCCATTCCCTCATCTGTAAAATGAGCTGAATAAGGAAATGGCCAACTACTCCAGTATCTCTGCCAAGAAAACCTGAAATGGGGTCACAAAGAGTCAGATGCAACTAAAACAACTAAGCTGCAACAACAACAAAAGGGTTGATAATGCTGTTGTTTTGTTTTCCTTTCTTCTCGGTTGATAGTGCTGTTTCTTCTGAAAAGGGTGTTTTTTATATTTTTTGTTTTCTTTCTTTCCTGGCTTGGAAAAGAGCTTCAAGCATACTCTCCCCAGTCTTCTCCCTCTATTCCCTTCTCTCTTTATGAAGAGAGTTTTACTAATGTGGAAATGTGCTTACATGATTGCATAGGTATAACCTATATCAAATTGTTTACCATCTTGGAGACGGAGGAGAAAGGGGGGAGAAAAAAACTGAAACTCAAAATCTTATTAAAAATGAATGTTGAAAACTATCTTTACATGTAATTGGAAAAAATAAAATAATGTTTACAAAAAAAAGATAAACATAAAGAGAGTCTTAGTAGTTCTCTTACTTATCCTGCCTAACCAAGAGCTCCAACACACCTCAACAAGAATGATCCAAAGGTACCCTGGGAAAAGCTTCTTGGTGGTTGTGGTTCTGTCTTGTTTTCCAAGAAGGACTTTCACCAGGAGCTGCAGCCTCCACTTCTGAATTCCGTATTCTATAGCTATATATATGCAAGGGTGGGATTGATTGAGAAAACTCCATTTAAAGTAAGATGTTCTGATATCTTAACAAGGTGAGAAGTCCCAATCAATCAAACAAACACTGAAGAATAATTATGAAATGTCCTTGGATAAACTGGAGTGATGTTGACTATAAGAGAGTTCAGATTGGCTAAGGAAACAGCCTTGAAGAGATATCACATATCACCTCAAGGTACCATTGTGGCAAGCCTATTGGAGAGATTCTCCACTAGGACTTCAGCCAGTCACTGCTATCCCAGTGGATGATGCTAGGAGATCAAGAGAAAGTAATAAGGATGGAACGCTCCCATGAAGGAACAATAAGAATGAATGTAAGCTGAATTTAAGTATTTAAAAATTTAAGTAGTAGGAAATAGGCTTGGATAAGTTGAATATAACTTTGAAAAACAGACAAAGGATTTGAACTTGATCTAACAGGCATTGAGGAGCAGTTGAAGGTTTTTGAACATGAAAGTAATTTAAAGAAAATCATATTTAAAAGGAATCAGCAGATAGCATTATACAGAATGGAATGAGATTAGAGAAAGCAAGCTAAGTTAGGACTTTACAGGAAGTGTACGGACATGAGATGCTAAGGACTACTGTGTTGGAAATGGGAATAGAAAAGACTAGAAAAAATCATAAAGGAAAGATTGACAGGATTTGATGACTGATTAGATATGAGTGATGAGGAGAAAAGAGGAGTCAAAGATGGCTGAAATTTGGAGCCTGGGTGGTAGGGAGAATAGTAGCACCATTAGCAAAAAACAGGGTGAACTAGAGGAGGAACTTGGTCTGAGAGGTGGGGAAGGAGGAAAATGATGAATCTAATTTTAAACATGTTGAGTCTGAGGTTTCATATGTAAATGGAGACATCTAGAAGGCAGAGAAAGGTGAAGAACTAAGGAGAAAAATCAAGAGAAATTTATAATTGGTAGTCATGCTCATAGAAATAAATCAAAACTGACATGACCATCAAAAAATTAATATAATCAAATATAATTATAGTCATCATTGATTCAATCAACATGATCAATAATCTAAGAAAAAATTAATATAATAATAAAATAATTAATATAAAACATAATAAAGTAGTTTTGTGTCATAGTGTCTAGAAGGAGGAGCCACTATTCATAGCGTAGTGTTCAACATGCAGAAGGTGGCAGTCCCCTATACTTTGCTCTGGTCAGATAAGATATGGAGGATTGTGTTCAGTTCTGGGCACCACATTTTAGGGATGACATTGATAAACTGAAGCTCATACAGAAGATGGCAATTGGGATGGTGAAGGGCCTCAAGATCATAATATATAATGATTTTTTGAAGGAACTGGAAACATTTAGTCTAGAAAAAGAGGAGAATGAGCAGAGGCACAATAGACATTTTTAGGCTTTTGAAGGACTGTCACTTTGAAGAGAAAATAGATTTGTTCTGCTTGTCCCCTCATGGGATAGAGTTAGCAGCAATAAATGGGAGCATCAGAGAGACAAATTTAGTTTGGACAAAAGAAAAAAAACTTCCTAATAATTAGTTATCCTGAAGTAGAATAGGTAGCCTCTAGAGGTGGTGGTTTCACTCTCCCTAGAGGCATTAAGGAAAGATTGAGCTATTTGTTAGGGATGTTATGGAAACAATTCTTGTTCAGTTAAAGAATGGAACAGATGACCTGTGAGGGGCCTTCCAACTCTGAGATTCTGTGATTTTTGAAGCCAGGGAAGAGGATGCGATTGCCAACAGAAAGGGCATTGAGAGAGCCAAGGGCTGATCCTTGGGGAAATGTCCACATCTAAGGATGGAAGGAGGAATCAGAGGTGGAGAGACAGAGTAGGCCCCTTCAGAAAAGCAGGGAAAGAAGCTTAATAAGTGTACTCTCAGTGAGACCAAAGAATCAATAATTTTTCAAAATGGCCAGGAGAGGTAGGGAGAGGAGTAAATGTTGCCAAATGGTTTAGATCAGTTAAAGTAAAATATAAATGAGAAACGGACATTGAATTTGACTTTTAGGTGATCGTGGCACTGGTTTAGGAAAGAGATGAGGACCATACACCAATAAGAATGAAATAGTTGGATGGAAAATGGAAACAGCAGATGGAGATCATCCATCCAGGAAGCATGGTGGTGAAAGGAAGGAAAGAAATCAAAGTTTCACTTAAGGAGGTACCAAGGCCAAATGGGCACATAAAGGAAGAAAAAGGAGAAAGATCCTTGAGAAAGAAATTGAAGATGCAATGTGGGACAGCATGGCATCATGGATAAAATATTGTCCTTGGAGTTAGGAAGGCCTGGATTCAAATTCTGCCTCAGACACTTACTAGCTTTGTGAACCTGGACAAGTCACCTAGCCACTCTGTGCCTCACTTTTCCCATCTAGAAACTTGGACATGATGGCTTCTAAGGTCTCTTTCAATTCTTGATCTGTCATTCTATGACTAGAAATAACTGAGAGAATGAACGCATTCTGAAAGGGGATTGGAAGCTTTGACAGGAAAAGAATGGCCATCTGTAATGAGGTGTGGTGGATAGAGAACTAAGTGATTTTGGAAAAGAAAGGGGTCATCTATTTTTATCAGACAGAATGTGGAGGAGAGGTTCTTAACCTGGTGTCTGTGAAGTTAGTTTTAAAAACTATTTTAATAATTATTTCAATATAATTGGTTTCTTTTGTAATCTTAAAATTTTTTTTTTAATTATTCATTCAAAAACATGATTCTGAGGAGTCAGGAGGGAAGATGCAGAAACTCAAAACAAAAGGCACTGACTTTCTCAATAATATCAAAGACCAACACACCTGCTGAGAGTCAGGGAAGGATGAGGAAGAGTGAGATTAGATTTTGAGGGGAACAGTCAGTCAGTGGAGACTGAGTTAGAGAATCAATGAGTGGGAAAAGCACTGGATTTGGAGTAAAAAATCCTGGATTCAAGCTATAATACTAATAATTGGCATTTATAGGATGAGTAATGAGGGATTGGTCACTGGACCCAATCCTTATGAGCATGCTCAGGATACTGCTGATTATATCCCCTACATGGTAGAGGCTGGGGAGCCTGCTTCCAAGAGAGTTATGATGCTGCGTAATAGAAATGCCTTGGAGAAATTTGGAATATGAATAAATATTCTGTAACTGGTTCTAGTCTGCTAACCACCTGGTAAAGAGGAACCTCTTTGATTGGCTACGTGGTTAGAACTGGAGATGCACTCCAAAGGCAGTAATTGACTTAGTTTTCTTTCTTAATTTGACATCCTCAGCTATTTTTTTCCCCTGTGTGGGTACTTTCTGTTGAGAGAAGAGCAACAGTGCTCTGAAGGGAGAGGCCTCTGGTCTACTCCGTTGGAGATCAACATGTGGTCTTCTGAATAGAGACCTCAGGTCTTTGCTTCAGTATTTATTCTCTTTACATATAGGTAAAAGAAAAGGAGATTAATCTGGAGGCTACAGCCTTGTGAGTTTTGAAAGATCATGAGAGCAAGTTTACTGAAAGTCCAAGGATTTGGGTCCATGCTGGACTTTACAGTTATCTCAGCATTGATGCCATTAGGAAGAGAAGAGCAGCCCTTAACCTTTAGGATCCTAACCCAGAGGTAGCTGAAATAAGGACTTACCCAGCAGCAATGATAATTTATTTGGATGTAAACTTGTTGGGATAAATGCTAAGTAGAAACTGTGCTAAGTCTGAGCCACTCTCCCCGGAGACTGAACCAGTATAGTAGAGAATGTGCCTCTGAGGTACTGGGGAAAATATTGATACTTCTGTTCTTGCTCTCTGTGAAGTAAATATTCCTTTGTAAAAGCTAACTGATGCTAATTAGTTAAAAAGGAACTGGAATGCTAGCCACTCATGTCTAGCAGAGTGGGGAGCACCTCTGGAATAAAGGATCAGGCTGAAGGCATTAAAAAAGAACCTGTTCCTCCCAACCTCTCAAGGTTACTCCTAAACCCCAAGTGGCAAATATAGCTGGCCTTGCTCTGGGAAAGTGAAGCCAGAGAGTTCTCACTCTAGAAGCTCCAGTGTTTGCAAATTATCTCATTTGATCCTTCCATCCATTCTGTGAAGTGCCACAGGTATTAACAGTCCGAGAGAAGTCAAATGACTTGATTAGGTCACATAGCAAGGAAGTACCTATGGTAAGATTTGAGCCCTAGTTTTCTCATCTCCAAGGTCACCACTGTCAGGGGTGGAGAAGCTGCAGCCTCAAGACCGCATGTGGCCCTCTAGGCACAGAACAAATCCCCTTAATAAAAGGATTTGTTTTGTAAAACTTGGACTCAGTCAAAAGGCCACACCAGAGGACCTAGAAGGCCACATGTGGCCTTGAGGCTGCAGGTTCCCCACCCCTTCAACTAGGCCATATAGTTCTGCCACTGTGAAAACTTAGAACAAATTACACAGTGAAAAACAAGTCTGGACCTCGATTTTCTCATCTATAAAATGAAGGTATTGAGCTAAATTATGAATTAAATATTAAATCAATTTAATTTTAAAAATAAGTATGAATTGAAAGGTCTGTTCCAGCTCTAAAATTACAGGGCTATGATTTTAGTAAAAAGGATGCCTAGCAAGGTCTATCTGAAGTTAGCATTTAAACTACAGATTTGTACAATCTGAGACCTCCCTACCTTTGAAGCTTTAGCTAATACTATATCCCTCAATTTATACACCAACCAAATAGAGCCACCCCCTCCACCTCATTCCCATTCTATCCTACGTTTACTAACCTCCATCAGTTTGTTTACATCGTTCTCTATGCCCAGAATGTCCTACATTTAAAGCCCAATCCAAATGTCCCATCATTCATGACGTCTTCCCTGATCCCACCATTGATAGTAACTTACTCCTTGGGGATTCATATAGCATTTTGTTTTGCATCTTTCTAGGAACTTAAAACGTAATATGAAGTATTATGGTTATCTGCATATGTGTTAAAGGTCACACTACATTATAAATTCCATGAGAGCAAGACCTATCTCATTTAAATTTTGTAAATCTCCTAGTGCACTTAGGTGTTTAGCAAATGTTTGTTGAATTGATGCAAATGCATGAATTTCTGCTTTTTCTCTAGCAAGCATCAATAGAAGGAAAAGTAGAAGGTGGGGGCAATTTATGGACTTTGACTTGACATAAAAAGCACAGTTGAAACGAAAATTTTATCGCTCTTATCTTAGCAAAGTTGTCATTGAAACAATATCCCTGAAAAAGTAGTCATACTGTCTGTGATTAAATACCTCGAATGATAGAGAACCTACTATTCAATGAGGTAGTCCTTTCCGTTTATGGACAGTTAGAATTGTTTGAAATTTTTTTCTTATATTGAACCAAAATTGGCCCCAATCTTTTGACCTCAATTCTATACTTTGAAGCCAAGAGTAATTCTTATTTCTCTTTAAATTTGATAACCCTTCAAATACAGACTCATAGTTTGGCATACTGCTAGAACTGGAAGTTCAACCCCTTATTTTAAAAGTAAGAAAAATGACATTTGGAGAGGTGAATGCCTAAAGTTACAAAACTGGACAGATCCAGGACGCACACTCTACTTCTGACAACTTTTAACCATAGTGAAGAAAGCCATCCTTCCCCTGACCAAAGCTCCTGTTGAAGAATTGTTCAAGGATCCTTTGTTGATTAAACAGTGGTAAAAATCAGTTTATACACTTTGCCATCACTTAAAACCATTCAGCTCTCTAGATCCTGAACTCCAACCCCAACTTCCTGTCCTGACATTTTTTCCATGATTTCAGTCTTCCTGAACCTTTCCAGGCCCTTCATCCCTCCCTATTCTCCTAGGCTACCATCTCTGTTCTAGCTTTACTTCTGTCCCTCCCAGGTCCTGACTCTGTGGACAGCTATTTCAATTATGCCCTTTTCTCCACCCCTGAATCCCTGGTTTTCTTATCTTCTGCTATTGCTATGCTAGTTCTCAATTCCACATGACTCCTTAGCCCATCCTCTGTCCAAGTCTTGAGTCTTTTGTAGAAGAAGTTACAGAAGGATGCTGACTGGCCCCACTGCCAATTATGCTAATTAGCACCAAGTGGGCCATTACTGTTTCAGACTAAGCTTTTATTCCTCTTTTATTGATTTATCCTATTCTCCATAGCAGCTATTCTAATTCTACTGTTCTTTCCGTAAGTTTCCAATTCCCCTCTCATCCCTTTCTCTCTTTCATCTTCAAGAAATTGAGGTCATCTGATAAGAGTTCCCTCATCTCTCCTCCTGCTCTCAGGTCCTTCCATTGGCCCCTCTCCTCTAGATATCCCAGAACAGGGTAAAAACTGCTAGATATAATCAGAAGACATGGATTCTAGTTTCTGATTTGCCACTATCTTGACTTGTGGTCCTGGGGCAAGTCATTCTCTGACCCTTAGATTCCACTAAAAAAAGAGGGGTTGTTTCACACCCTTTTTCCCAGCAATACTGATTCTAGGTCTGTATCCCAATGAGACCATAAAATTGGAAAAGGACCCACATGTTCAAAAAATATTTACAGCAATTCTTTTTGTGGTAGCTAAGAATTGGAAATTGAGAGGATGCCCATCCGTTGGGGAATGGCTGAACAAGGTGTGATATGTGCATGTAATGGAATACTACTGATCCATAAGAAATGATAAGCAGGTGGACTTCAGAAAAACTTGGAAAGACTTACGTGAACTGATGCTGAATGAAGTGAGCAGAACCAGAACATTGTACACAGTAACAGTAACATTGTGTGATGACCAACTTTTAATAGACTTAACTCTTCTCAGCAATGCAAGAATCTAAGACAATTCCAAAAGACTCATGATGGAAAATGCCATCCACATCCAGAGAAAGAACTATGGAGTCTGAATGCAGATAGAAGCATAATATTTTCTCTCTCTTTTTTTTGTTTCTTCTTTCTTGTGGTTTTTTCCCTTTGGTTCTAATTCTTTATCGCATGACTAATGCAGAAATATGTTTAATATGATTATACACGTATAGCCCATATCAAATTGCATGCTGTCTTGGGAATGTGGGAGGGGAAGGAGGGGAAAAATTTAGAACTCAAAATCTTACAGAAGCGAATGTTGAAAACTAAAAACAAATAAATAAATAAATATCTTTTTAAAAAAGGGGGTTGGATTGCAGTATGTCTAGAGTGGGGCTTCTTAACCTTGTTCACATTATGGACCTCTTTACTAGTCTGGTGAAGCCTACAAACCCCTTTTCACAATAATGGTTTCAAATTTGTAAAATAAAATACATAGGATTATGAAGAAAATTAATTATGTTGAAATTCAATTATCAAAATACTAAAAAAAAAAAACAGGACCCCAAGTTAAAAGCCCCTGACATTGCTATGACTGCAAACAAGAACAGGTTTACAAGCCAAACACCTGCTGGGGTCACTGTCTGGAACACAGTGTCTATGAAGACCAATAGTACACTGCTGTTTAATTCCCCCAAGCAACATATATATAAAAAAAGGCTTCTCATTGTGAACGTGGCCATATGTGAACCCTCCATTCAATGAGAAGATTTTGTACCAACATCTCAAACAGACAATAAACAGACAAAGAGAAGGGCGTATGAAGAAACAGGAAGGAGCGTTGGTTCTTGGCATGTTTCACCTAAAGTTGGTGCAATCTGAGAAGGTGAGATCCCTCTCTTACCACCTTGCAGTATACCTCATATTCTTTTAGACCATGAATGACCTCTATAGCCTCAGGGTTTTCATTGTCTAGAGTGTAAAAGAGTTTCAAGTTCCTCAATTATTCTTGGAAGGTCCTCCTCTGGATACACTCCAGACAGGTGATGTCCTTCCTGAACCATGGCTTCCAGAGCACAGTAGATTCAGAAATGGACCTAATTTGTTTGCTTTTTTCCAGTGGGGGAAAGAGGCAAGTGTGAGGAAGAGAAGGATATGAAAGAGTTGCCAAAAGAAAAAAGAGGGCATTGAAGCCTTTTTTTTCCTTTTTGGATGCGTGAAGAAAACAGAAGATCATAAGGAAACAGACAAGAGGTACAGCTTTGAACATTACGTATTGAGTTTGTCATATACTTGGAAGGAAAAACAAGCTATTATATGATGAAGAGTCAATCAATCAATAAACATTTATTACACACCTACTATATGCCTACTATGTGCGCTATTAGTGAGGGTAGCTAGGTGGCACAGTAGATAAAGCATTAGGCTTGGAATCAGGAAGCCTCATCTTCCTGAGTTCAAATATGGCCTTTGACTTTTATTAGCTAGGTAACCCAGGACAAGTCCCTTAATCTTGTCTGATTTGGTTTCCTCAACTATAAAATGAGCTGGAGAAGGAAATGGCAAACCAAGATCTTTGCCAAGAAAAACCCAAATGGGCTCATAAAGAATCAGAGGAGGCTGAAATGATTCAACAGCAACAAAATATTCCAGGCACTGCGGTAAGCCCTGGGGATACAAAAAAAGGCGAAATCCTTGTCTTCAAGGAACTTACAATCTAATGGGAAAGATAACACACAAAGAAATATATATAAAATAAGCCATATAAAGCATAAATAGGAAATAATTAGAGAAGGAAGGCACTAGAACTAAGAAGGGTTGGAGAAGTCTTCTAATAAAAGATGACATTTCAGTTGGGACTTGAAGGAAGCCTGACTTTGCCTGACTGCAAAGGTCAGGTTTGCAGTTTGTGTACAAATTTTCTTTTTCTGTTATGTTTTGTTTATGTAAGGGCTCATTTTATTTGGTTTTTATCACAGCAATGGGGAATTTTTCAAATAAAATATTTTTAAATGAACCTAAGGATTTAGCATTTGAAGAAAGAAACAAGGTAGAGGAGAACAGGATAGTGAGAGGTAAGGATGCTTCCCTGTTTCTATTCTAAACCACAAAATCCCCATATCTCTCTCCATCCCCTGAAAGTAAAGCATTCCCCTACTTTTCTGAAAAAATCAAGACCAAAGAGCCAGAGTTTTTCTGCATGGGGTGGGGATGGGGGCCAAAAAGGGGGAGGGACTGCTCAGTGGAGGTCTAGTCCTCAGAGCATGCATGGTGGTTTTGCCTGCTGTTAATGCATATGGTGGATTTGGTGAGCCAGCTTCTAGAAAATGGTGATGACAAGTAAGAGAAGGTTCTCTGTTTCCTGTCCATTTACTGCACTTGTGGTGTAGAAAAGCCTTAACTGACTGTCAAGCTAGAACTAAGAGTGTATCTAGAGAAACTCAATCTTTCTCTTCCCAAATGGAAAGCAAAGCAAAAACTGCTGAATGCCTCTGTGTGGAGAGAGATGGTGCCAGAAGTCTACTCTCTCCACCTGGGCTCACATATGGCCTTGAACAAACGTGGCTACTATTTCTTCTTTCTTCCATTTAGGTGAATGAGTAGTAGATAGAACAGTCCAGGGTGCAACTTTGTGAGTTTCCCAAAAAAAAAAAAAAAAAAAAATTCAGACGAGGCAACAGATGTCCAGCAGCTGAGCCCAGCAGGGAACTAGCCCTGAGGAGTGGCCTGCTTGACTCAGACCAGCAATGATCCACCTGGTAGCCAAGACACAGTGATTAGCAAACAGAGAAGTAATTCATACATCAGGCATGCCATACTCAGATAGGAAATATTTAGGTTGGAATCTCCTTTCCCCAGGGACCAAAGGGTGTTTAGAGGGGAGAGGACACCTTAAGTTTCACAAGTAGTTGCAATTTGGGTTTTACTATATTTTTTCAGTAAAAATTCCCTTATAAAAACTAAGGTGTTCTTCACAGTCTGGAAAGAAACACTGGTTGAGAGCTCAAACTACACAGAAGAATCCCACTGCCCCCCAGAAGTATCCTTAAAACCCTGAAGGGGAAATGTCTCTGTGTTACTAGTGAAGCTGCAAGTGGGGAATTTAAGGCCAGAGTCCAGATGCATACAACCAGACCAGCTAGTAACAACTTCACTAGACCCAATTGTTAAAAGTTCAGTATCAGCGTTTGTACCTGGGAAATTGGTAAATGCTACAAATCAACACTTGACTTGTTGTTTTATTGATTTCTAGATTTAATAAAGAGATGGGGAAATGTCAGTAATGTAGATTAAACTTAAAAGTATAGCATGCTCTTCAGAAAGCTAAGTATTAGTCATTTACCAGCACACTTCTGCACCCATTTCAAAGTATCTCCCTCTAAATTCACCTTATCCTTTCCTTTCCAAGGCTATCTTCCACATGTATGGAAAGGTTCATAATTCTCCAATATCTTTTTTTAATTAATAAAGCTAACTTACACCAATTGAACAAACACCAAATGAAACGTGAATTTCCTTATACAAAATAGAAGAGAAAAAGAGGATTGTAAATGAGACCACAGATCAGTCATTGCATTGAACACAGTTCTTAAGTCTTTTAATGTTGATTTTTCCCCTGTTATTGTTATTATGTAAATATTTCTACTGGTTCTGCTTACTACATTCTGTAGCAGTTCATATAACTCTTCCTGTGCTTCTCCAAAACTGTCCCTTTCATCATTTCTTAGGGTATAATAATATTCTGTTACATTAAAATACCACAATTTTTAAAAAATGATTTTCAATTGATGGTCACCCTTATGGTTTCTAGTTCTTTACTATAACCAAAAGAGCTGCTATAAATATTCTTTCCTTTTTTTTTTTTTATCTCTTCAGGATATAGATCTAGTAGCTATATCACAAGGTTAAAAGGTAGGCTCAATTTAGTGACTTTTGAAGTATAGATCCAAATTAGTTTCATCCAGGCTCCCAACCAAGGTATCACCTCAATTTATGTTACCTATTCTCAATTTTACCTCACTGCAAAGCAATCTTTTTACTCTCTTTCAATCTCTATGATACTCCCCACCAGCTGTTCCAAACATCTTCCCCCCCCTTCATTCTCTTTCACCCCCATATTTAATCTATTGCCAAGCCCTGCTGATTTTGCCTTTATAGCATTTTTCTTATATACCCTCTTCTGGCACTCTAATAACCCTAATATAGGGCTTCATCCTGTCATGCCTGGTTTATTCCAATAGCCTTCTGGTTGGTCTCCCTGCCTCAAGTCTCTACTCTTTCCATTCCATCCTCCATTTAGCTCTTAAAGTGATCTTTGTAAAGTGCGTTCTGACCATGTCATACCCTATTCAATAAACTCCCATGGCTCCCTATTGCCTCCAGAATCAAATATAAAATCCTCAGTTAGGCTTTTAAAGCCCTTTATAACCTCGCTCATTCTTACCATTCCAAACTTCTTGCTCCTTACTCGTCTTCACATGCTCTACATTACAATGGTCTCTGTTCTCCTAGCTATTGCTCACATAAGACATTCCACCTCCTGACTTGATGCACTTTCATCTTCCTTCCCTCTGTCTCCTGATTATTTTTGGCTTCCTTTACATCTCAACTAAAATCTCATTTTCTACGAGAAGTCTTTGCAATTTCTTCTTAATGTTAATGCTTTCCTTCTGAGATTAGCTCCAATTTATCATAATCTGTATATGTGTATGTATAATATACATGACATAAATATATGTAAATCCCAGTCTTCCATGATCCTAAATTCTCAATCAAGAAGACTTGACAATTGAAAAGAAACTAATTAACCTATTTCCATTACTTCCCATTCACACGTCACTGCCACTATGTGACTTTCTCTTCTCCAACCATCATGCTCCAAACTGACCACTCTTTTTCCAGTGGCAGAAGTAATGGAAAGACACTTCCCCTTTTACCCTGCTGATGCCTGCCCAAGGCCCCCAGGAAGCCCCAAATATAGTTTGTCATTCTCTAATACATAGGGTAACAGAGGTCAGAGTGGGTTATGAGGATCTGTCTTGTGGAAGCAGCCTCACTTTCTGTGTACCTCTACAACGTTCATTTCCAACTGAGGTTTAAGCAGCTGGATGGAACAAACACAATTATATTCAGAGTAAACGAAGCAGAGAAATCTATTGTAGTATCAGAGCAAGAGACCCTTGAGTTTCCTGGTGGTCCAGGTCAGGCAGAGGATGACTGAGGATTTATTTCCCTGAGCAGTAGATAGCCTCATAGGATGTGCCAAGTCATACAGAATGATAGCCCCTTGGCCATCTTTCTCTTCTATGATTGCCCTAGACTATACCCCACCCTCTTCTTGCTCCGCTCCTACCCATATTCAGGACTCGAAGAAGTCACTCAGTCAATAATCAGGTAACTATAAATTTATGTTACCTATTCTCAACTTGACCTCACTACAAAGCAATCTTTTTACTCTGTTTTAATCTCTATGATATTCCCCACCAGCTGTTCCAAACATCTCCTCTTAAGCCTCCTACACCACTCCTTTCTACTAGCCTCTCAATAGAAGATCTCAATTCACACTTCAATGAAAAAGCAGAGGGTACCCACTGTGAGTTTCGTTTTCTCCAGTCTTCTTCATCTCAAAATCTTGTTACATCATCTCCTGTTTTCTCCCTTCCTTCAGGCTCTGTCTAGAGGAGATAGGAGCAGGGTGACAGGTAAAGGCCAACCCCTTTATTTACACCCTGATACTCTTCTCTTTTTCCTTCTACAGATTACCCTAGTGATCATTTCCCCCACCTCCACCCCCATCTCAATCTCTTCATCTCTTCCTCTCTGTTGGCTTTTGCCCTGCCCTCTGCAAACAAGTTCAGCTCTCCTTGATCCTTAAAATACCCTCAGTTGATCCCATTATCCCCTCAAGATATCACTCTGTATTCTCCCTATCATAGAAAAAAACTATTTAGATATTTTCTTCTACTTTTTTTCCCCTCGTTCACTTTTTAGCCCCTTGTAGTCTGGCTTCGGAGCTCATTACTCCACTGAACTGCTCCCACCAAGTTACCAGTGATCTCTTGGTTTGCCAGATCCAATGACCTCTTTTCAGCTTTCAGCTTTCTTGAATTCTCTGGGGCATTTGACACTTGACAGTTCCTTCTGGATATTTTTTTCTTCTAAGAGTTTTCCTAACATTGTTTTCTCTTGATTCTCCTTCTACCTTTCTGGTCACTCCTCAATCTCCATCTAACTGTGGGTATAATCCAAGAGTCCATCCTAATATCTCTTCTCTTTTCTTGCAACACTTTCTCTCAGACATTAGTAAAAGTGTGTGACCTTAGACAAGTCACTTAACCCTGTTTGCCTCAGTTTCCTCATTTATAAATTGTACAAGAGAAAGAAATGGCAAACCACTCCAGTATCTTTACTAAGAAAACTCCAAGTGGAGTCATGAAATTCTGGACACTACTGACAAATGGCTGAAAAGTACATCACATAATGTATTTAGGCCTCATTTGGACCTGTGTTGTTTCTTAGGACCACTCCAGGTCTAAATTCTGTAACTAAAAGAAAATACCAGTCATAGAATCATAGATCTTCAGCTACAAGGAACTCAGAAGCCATGTAATACACTCTCTTATTTCACAGATGGAGAAATAAAGACCTCGGAAAGTTAAATGACTTGGTCAAAGTTAGACAGGTGGTGATCCTTTGAGCCTGTCCTCTGACTCTGGACCTAAGCTGTTTTCTTACTGCTGAACAGGCTATCCTGTCAATGAGATACAACAGGAATCAAGTTTCCTCCAGTGTCATTCACCAGATGCTGAAATTGATAACTCAATTTCAGTGAACATTTATTAAGTGCCTACTATGTGCCAAAAGTGCAAAGTGCTGGGGATACAAATACAAAAAAGACAGCCTCTACCTTCAAGGAGTTTACAATCTGAGGGGAGAAGACAACACACAAAGGAAAAGGAAAATTGCTGAGGTGACCTGGGAAGGTCCCCAACAGGGAGACATGGAGGAAGAGTCAAGAGTCCCAAAGCAGAACAGCAGATGAGAAATGAAGAGATGTTACTAGTATTAGAAAATTTGCTCTACATGGAGATTTTGCTTGCTTCCGTTTACAGCCATTACATGACTGTTTCTTCCAGACACTTTGCTGCTCTTTGAAAGTATTCCATGAAGATGAGTGAGTCTGGCTTAGAAACCTGAAGCACTTTTTTCTTCTTTCTTTTTTTTTTTTTTTTCCAGAAACAGGTCTAATGTGGAAATTTCTTTTGCAAAACCATACACATTTGTAAAAGGTTTTGTTTTTCTTTCCTTCTCACTGGATGGGGGATGGGGTAAGGGAAAGGAAAGAATTTGATAATCAATTTAAAGTTATTTAATTTACTCATTTGCTATTTAGTGTAACTACTGAATTTAAGTTGTTATGCCTACAAAAGCAAATTGAAATGAAGAACGGAAATAAACTAATTTCTGAAAAATCCTTTTACTTGAATTATCTGGATATTTCCCTTTTGGTCTGATACTATCACATAGAATATGCATATTTGAAAATTAAAATAAAAGATGTATGAGTCTAACTTCAAATACCATCAAAATCAAGAAACCTATTTCACAGTTATTTAGATTTGGATAAATTAATTTGAGCAAGAAAATATTTATATCAACTTCTGCCACTACTGATCTCCACTAACATATCTATATTTATGAATGTACTCACCCCAAAGAAAGACCTCTATTCTTTGGAATGTATCTGGAAGAAGACAGATATCTTGAATGAAATAAGAAGGCTGTTGGGTCAAGATCCACAATGATGGAAGAAGTAGTCACATCAATGGTCAATGTATTAAAGTACTTTAAAGTGAGCCATGCAGTTAAAGTACTTCACCTGTGGATGGTGTAGTGGATAGATAGCTGGCCTTGGAACCCCAAAGACTAGGATTTAAATCCTGCCTCTGGTATATATTGCTTATATGATCCTGGGTAACACTCAAAGCTATTCATCTGTTATCCTTCAGTCTCCTCATGGAAACCATCTGACATTTTTGTCTTCTGATAATGTTTCTTTAATGTTATCTTTGATAATACCACTTCCCAGTGTTGTTTTAAAGTCAAATGAGATACCATATATAAAACACATTGAAAAACTAAAAATGTATATATAAATTTTTTTAAAAGGAAAGAATTTGAAACAAAAAAAGAGGTCTTCTTTAATCATTAGAAGTATTTTTCTTTTTTAAAAAGTAAACTTATTTTTAATATTCTTTTCTTTTTAAATTTTGAGCTCCAAATTCTCTCCATCTCTCCTACTTGCTCTCCTATTCACTGAGAAGGCAAGCAATATGTTATATGATATATACATATATATAATATATATTATAAATGTGAAATCATGTAAAACATATTTTCATATTAGCCCTATTGCCAAAAAAGAGGCAAAAAAATAAAGAAAATGAGAAAAGCATCCTTCAATTTGCACTCAGAGTTCATCAGTTCTCTCTCTGGAGATGGATAGCATTTTTTCATCATAAGTCCTTTAAAATTGTAGTACTGATCAGAGTAACAAATCTTTCATAGCTGATCATCATTATGACATCATTGTTATTGTGCACAATGAGCTCCCAGTTCTCACTTCACTTTGCATTATTTCGTACAGGTCTTGCTATATTTTCTCTGAAATTAACACCCCTCTGCACCCCCATCGTTTCCTGTACCAAAATAGTGCTCCATCACAATCACATAGTACTACTTGTTCAACCATTTTCCAATTGGTGGGCATCCCTTTGATTTCCAATTCTTTGCCACTACCAAAAGCACTGCAATAAATGTTTTTGTAATGTGTAGATCCTTTTCCTTTTTTTTCATTCACTTGGAAATACAGATCTACTAGTGGTATTTCAGGGTTAAAGGGTATGCATAGTTTTATAACTCTTTAGACATAGTTCCAAATTGTTCTCCAGAATGGCTGAACCAGTTCACAGTTGATACCTCAGAGTTGTTTGTCTTTCTCTAATCAATAGTGATTTAGAGCATTTTTCTGTAAAACTATAGTTAGCTTTGGTTTCTTCTTCTGAAAACTGCCCATTCATATCCTTTGACCATTTATCAATTGGGAAATGGCTCTTATGTTTATATATTTGACTCCTTTGTTATGGATATAAGAACAGCTTAGTCACTCACATTTTTTGAACAATAATATTGTTACTATATACATTGGCCAATTCTGTTTTATAAGGTATTATTTTCTGCAAATTTGTGTCTTTTTTTACCAAGCTATATTTGTCTTTTCATAATTTTCCCTCATCACTCTCATTTATTTTCTTTTTTTTATTAAATTAATTTTTGTTACATTTTAAGTTCTGAATCATCCCCCTCCCTATCCCACACTAGAGAAGGCCACCATCTGATGTGTGTGTGTACGTGTATGTGTTTGTGAAACCATACTATGCATACCACTATTTATTAGTTCTTTCTCTAGAAACGGATAGTGTCTTCCTTCATAGGTCCTTTGTAGTTGATGTGAGTATTTATAACACTCAGAATAGTTTAGTCATTCATAGTTACTCTTTAAGTAATAATGATGTTTTACTACATACAATGTTTCTTTGGTTCTGATCACTTCATTCTTTGTTATTTCAAGTAAGTTTTTCCAAAAATAAACTTGCTCATCATTTTTTACAATAAAGAAGTATTCCATCACAACTGTGTACCACAACTTGTTTAGCCATCCCCCAATTGATGGCCTCAATTTCCAGATCTTTGCAAAGAGCTGTTATAGATATTTTAGAATATATAGAATCTTTTCCTTCTCCCTTGATCACCTTGGAAAATAGATCTGATAGTATAATATTAATAATAATAATAATAACTAATAATAACAGTATCACTATGTCAAATGGCATACACAGTTTTATAATTTTAGGGGCATAATTCTAGATTGCTCTCCAAAATGGTTGGACTAGTTCATAGTTCCACCAACAGTATATTTGTATCCAGTTTTTCCACATCCCCTCCAACATTTGTCATTTTCCCTTTCTATCATTTAATCATCAATGGAAAGAGTGGATACACCTAGGGATATTCTCATGGAATGTCATTTACTTAAGAACACAGGTGGGTAGGGCACATGTGTAGAAGAGCAAATTCATAGGGAATGTTCATTGCCAGGTCACATACATGAAGGAATAACTCATTCCTCTTACAGTGAAGAGCTGCCAATGTCTTCTGATGATGTCATAATTCTGGTCCTGCAGGTCCCCTTCCCTGGTGAACATGGCATGACATGTCTGCCAGATGTGCTCTTTTCTAGGTGTGTGGATGTGGCATGTCATCTGTGCCAGGCATTATCCCCAGTTAGTCTCACATGACCATTGCTGGACGATGCTCTGCTGCCAAACAAGCCTCTTCTTGGCATATGATTGTAGGATTACTCTTTGCTTTTAGCTCTGACTTTAGCTGAAGTCTTCAGCTAAGGTACTATCTATCTCCCCTAAGATGAAGAGTGGACTCTACCATCTCTCTTTTAGTTTAAAGCTCAAAGAATTAAATTTCAACATTATTGTATTAGTGAAAAACTCTTAGCTTTCTTTCTATTCTCAGAGCATACTTTTCTTCCTCAAAAGGTGAATTCTCAATTTCAATGGCCAAGCTCTCTTAAAAAACAGAGCAGTGAGCCAGTTAATTAGCATATGCTAGGACTAATTGTTTTTTAATCTTAACTTTATGTTCAATGATCAGGGTCCCTATTCCTGACTTAAGTTTAGAAAGCCCTTGTGTGGTCTAGCTGTACCAGATCTCGAACTGTATTATAAAGTGACAATTGTCAAAACAATCTGGTACTGGTTAAGAAACAGAGTGGTGGATCAGTGGAACAGATTAGGTACAAATTGCATCATAGTAAATGATTATAGTAATCTTCTATATGATAAACCCAAAGATCCAAGCTTTTGGAACAAAAACTCATTATTTGACAAAAACTGCTGGGAAAACTGGAAAATAGTATGGCAGAAATTATGTATCGATCAACATCTCACACCATATGCCAACATAAGATCAAAAATGAATACATGATTTACACATAAAAGGGTGATACCATAAGCAGATTAAGAGAGCATGGAATAGTTCATTTGTTAGATTTATGAATAAGGGAAAAATTTAGGACCAAAGAAAATACAGAGAGCATTACAAAATGTAAAATAGATAATTCTGACAACATGAAATTAAAAAGTTTTTGCACAAACTAAAGTAATGCAACCAAAAATTATATGGAAAGCAGAAAACTAGGGGGAAATTTTTGCAACAAGTATCTGAAATATATGTCTCATTTCTCAAATATATAGAGAACTGAGTCAATTTTATAAAAATATAAGTCATTCCCCAATTGATAAATGGTTAAGGGATATTAATAGACAATTTTCAGACAAAAAAAATCAAAGCTATCTCTAGTCATATGAAAAAAATGCTCCAAATCACTATTGATCAGAGAAAGGTAAATTAAAACAACTCTTAGGTACCACCTTACACCTATCAGAGTGGCCAGTATAATGAAAAGAAAAATGTTAGATGTTAGGGGGAATATGGGAAAACTCAGACACTAATGCATTATTGATGGAATTGTGAACTAATCCAACCATTCTAGAGAAAAATTTGAAACTATGCCCAAAGGGCTATAAAACTGTGCAGACTCTTTGATCTAGCAATACCACTTCTAGGTCTATAGCCCACAAACTTCCAAAAAAGGGGAAAGGACCTATTTTGTACAAAAATATTTATAGCAGCTCTTTTTGTGGTGGCTAAAAACTGCAAAACAAAAGGATGCCCATCAGTTGGGGAAAGGCTAAACAAGCTGTGGTATATAATTATAATAGAATATAATTACCGTATAAGAAATGACAAGCAGTTGGACTTCAGAAAAACCTGGAAAGACTTACATGAACTGATGCAGAGCAAAGTGAGCAGAACCAAGAGAACATTGTACACAGTAACAGCAACATTGTTGCAATGACCAACTTTAATTGACTTAGCTCTTCTCAGCAATGCAATGTTCTAAGGCAATTCCAAAAAACTCATGATAGAAAATGTTGTCCACCCCCAGAGAAAGACCTATGGAGTCTGAATGTAGATCAAAGCATACTATTTGCTGTCTTTTTGTTTGCTTTTTCTTTCCCATGATTTTTCCCTTTTGTTCTGATTCTTCTTTCACAACATCACTGAAGTGGAAATATGTTTAATATGATTGTACATGTATAGCCTATGTCAGACTGCTTGCCATCTTAGGGAGAGGGAGGGGAGAGAGGGAGAAAAATTTGGAACTCAAAATCATATAAAAGTGAATGTTAAAAACTACCTTTACATATAAGTGGAAAAAATAAAATACTATTAAGTAGATGGAAATAAAGAAATGACAAGCAGAATATTTTCAGCAAAACCTAAAAAAACATGAACTGATACATAGCGAAATGAACAGAACCAGGAGAATGTTGTAAGCAGTAACAGCAATGTTTGATGAAGAATTGTGAATGTCTTAGCTATTTATAGCAATACAATCCCAAAGGACTAATAATGAAGCATACTATCCAGCTCCAGAGGAAGAACTGATACTGATTGAATACAGTTTGAAGCATGCCATTTTTCACTTTCTTTCTTTCATTTTTTCTTTTATTCAAGTCTTTTTGTGCAAAATGACTAACATGGAAATGTTTTACATAATTGCATATGTGTAACCTATATCTGACAGCTTAGTATCTTGGGGAGTGGGGAAAGAAGGGAAGAAGAGATACAACTTGGAACTCAAAACTTGAAATAAAAATATTTTTAAAAGGTGGAAGAAAAAAAATCCTTGTAACTCTAGTTTAATTTCCATACAGGAAAACTGATCCTATGTGTATTTCAGGTAGAGACTCTGCCCCCCTAAAAAAAAAACTACAAAACTGACTCACAGATTGCCTTTTCTTGAGTACCCAAAGTCCTTTGAGCTGTACCATACAAATGAATCTAAGAAAGCAAAAAAAACAAAAACCAAAAAAACAAAACCTAAGCCCAGAGGGCAAGGTCATTTTTCCTCTCCCATTTGACTGCATTCCTGACTCTGTTATGTATGTGCAGCTGGCAATGAGTTGCCTAATTAAGAACAGTGTCAAGTTTGCTAAATCTTAGAATAAAATGAGGTTGGGAGGAATATTGAGGATAACAACTATGAAAATTTGACTATATTGGAAGAAAGATGAGCCTCAAAGAAGGGATAAGGCCTCCATCTTGAGGTGAATGGAATGAAAATAATGGATAAGAGAGAGAGAGAAGGTAGAACTACTCAATTCTTATTTTGATTCTGTTTTCTCTGCCAAGAAAAATTATAACTGTATTGAAGATGACAGAATAAAATATAACTAGCTGATAGCAATTTGAAGAGAGATAGTAGAGAACTGAGTCAAATTTATAAGAATACAAGTCATTCCCCAACTGATAATAGTCAAAGGATATGAACAAGCAGTTCTCAGACGAAAAAATCAATTATCTATAGTCATATGAAAAAATGCTCTAAATCATTATTGATTATTGATTTTGAGAGGAATGAAAATTAAAACAACTCTGAATTACCACCTCACACCTAGCAGTTTGGCTAATAAGACAAAAAGAAAAATGGTAAATGTTGGAGAAGATGTGGGAAAATTGGGACATTAATGCATTGTTGGTGGAATTGTGAACTGATCCAACATTCTGGAGAGTAATTTAGAACTATCCCCAAAGGGCAATCAAACTGCGTAGCCTTTGATCCAGCAATACAACTACTAGGACTGTATCCCAAACTTCCCCCAAAAAAGGGGGAGGAGGAGAGATTTGCATGTACAATAATATTTATAGTAGCTCTTTTTATGGTGACAAAGAATTGGAAATTGAGAGATTGCCCATCAATTGGGGAATGGTTGAACAAGTTGTGGTATATGAATGTAATGGAATACTATTGTGCTATATGAAAAGATGAGCCAGAGGATTTCAGAAAGACCTGGAATGACTTATATGAACTGATACTGAATGAAATGAGCAGAACCAGGAGAAAATTGGACACAGTAATAATAACAGGTATGATGATCAACTATGATTGACTTAGCTCTTCTTAGCAATACAATTATCCAAGATAATTCCGAAAGAGTCATAATGGAAAATGCTATCCACATGCAGAGAAAAAACTGATGGAGTCTGAAAGCAGATCAAAGCATACCATTTTCACTTGTTAGGGAGGGGGAAATTTCCATGTTTTTTTCCCTTTTGTTCTGTTTCTTCTTTCACATCATGATTGCACAAGTATAGCCTGTATCAACTTGCTTGCTATCTTGGGGAGGGGGGAAGAAAGGAGGAGGGAGAAAAATTTGGAACTCAAAATCTTTCCAAAAATGAATGTAAAAATTTGTCTTTACATGTAATTGAGGGGAAAATGCCGCAATTTTTTTTTTTAATTAAGAGTGTAGGACAGTGGATAAATGACTAGCTGAAAAGTCAAAAAGATCTGGGTTCAAGTCCTGCCTGTGATACATATTGTGTGACCCTGGGAAAGCCACAATCTTTCAGTGTGTCCAGTAACTCTCTAAGACTATAAATTGCTCACCTATTACTACTAGACTTTGGTAAAGGGACTTTCTTCATGGGGAGTTCTCTATACAGAAGAAATCACAAATCTAGACCAAAAAAGGGCAAAGAGAGTCAAAACCCAAGATAAATTAGAAAATAATTAGGATTCCTCCTGTCCTTGTTTACTCCAAGTCACCAGGTACAGACATTGAAAGGCTGTGAAAGAATTGGCAGATGTTATCGTTGAGTAACTGTCAACAATCTTCAAAATATCATGTGGAATGGGACTACGTTTTCAAAAGAAGGAAAGAAAGTCTAATTTTGCACACTATGACCCAGGGACCTTAATCTTCAAGTCCTGGCAAGATTCTAAAATATATTGTTAAATGGTAATTGAGCTTTTAGATACAGAAGCAGTGATCACCAAGAGCCAGCAATGGTTTTATCATGAGAACAAATAAACCTAATGTAGTTAAAATTACAAAAGAAACTGGTAAATGGGGGTGGGGGTGGGGGAACCTTGGCACCGAGTTTCTCTAATAAAGCTCTGATTCAAATAAAGCAGCTGATTCAAATTTATAAGAATAAAAAACATTCCCCGAAGGATAAATGTTCAAAGGTTATAAACAGGCAGTTTTCAACAGAATAAACCCAAACTATTAATAACCACATGAACAATATTCTAAATGACTAATAATTAGAAAAATGCATCACACCCATTAGACTGGAAAAGATGGCAAAAGAGGAAGATACAAATGTTGGGGGTCACGAATGCACTGTTGGTGGAGCTGTAAATTGTTCCAACCATTCTGGGAAACAATTTGAAATTAAGTCTGAAAAGTTACTAAACTATACAAACTCTTCAACCCAAGCAGTACAATTACTAGTCTGTATCACCTAGGCAATGTTCACAGCACTGATGGCACGCTGATGTAGTTCTGAATCACAAAATATAACAGAGTCTCCATATAAAAGGTAGAATAAAAACATTTATTCAGACACCAGAAAGCCATATCCCAACACCAGAAAGGCATCCCTCATAATAACCAAGAATTCAATACACATTATCACAGCAGGGGACAACACCATTTCCAAGCCTTCCCCCACTTTTGCTGGGGCCTTCCCAGAAGCAAACACTCACAACCCTAGCGTATCCTCCTTTTCTCCCTCAGCTCTAACTGCTCTCACAAACTTCTCCCAACTATACTCCACCCTTCCTGTTCTACCCATTCAGCAGCTCCTTCCACCAGATGTGATTTAGGTTTCCGTGCGATTTAAGCAGGTCATACAGGACTATTAATGGGTGGGAAAGATCTTCAAACTAAGCAAAAATACATTAACAATACATAGGTCTATTCCCCAAAGAGACCGAATAAAGAAGAAAATAACATTTATGTATAAAAATATTTATATAAATTCTTTTTGTAATAGCCAAAAATTGTAAACTAAGGGGCTACACTTTTGGGGAAATGACTCAACAAATTATGATAGTGAATGTAATAGAATATTACTGTGCCACAAGAAATGATGAAATGGATAATTTTAAAGGAAATGAAAGATCTTAATAAACATATATAGCAAAGTGAGCTGAACCAAAATAATTTACAATTATAAATATTATAAAATATATATATTATATACAAAATATATAATTATAAAAATTATAAAACAATTTATATAATGACAACATTGTAAAAAAAACTTTGCAAGATTTTAGAATTCTAATCAATGAAATATTAAACTATGAGTCCAGAAAACCCAAAATGAAACATACTATTCACCTCCTACCAGAGAAGTGATGAACTTAAAATGCAGAGAGAGGAATATATTTTCAAGTATAGACAATACTGGACTTTGTTTTGTTGAACTATTTATGTTTACAATAAAGGTTTTATTTTCCTTTCTTATTTTTTGTTTGTTTAATGGGTGACCGAGAAAAGAAACCCCTCCACTTGTTTACCAGTCTTCTCCAGGGGTATGTGGCTAGACTAGTCTTTCAGAGAGCAGATTCATATAGGCCCATACTCCAAGGCTCCTCAGATTGATAGGGCTTTCCAGAGTTTACATCCTATGGGGACAACAGCTTTTGGGAATCCAGAGTCACCTCAACATGACCACAAGGCGAGATAGCCAATGAAGACTTCAGTAAAGTTTCCAGAAATGATCCCCTTAAACAATAACAATAATGAAAACTGTCTACACTTGCCTCTCTTACTCATTTTCTCATTTGATCCTAATAATAATTGATAAGATTTACATAGCACATGTATGCCAGGTATTAAGTACTTTCTAATTTTATCTCATTTGATCCTCACAATAAGCCTGGGAGGTAGGACCTATTATTATCTCCATTTTACATATGGAGAAGTTGAGGTAAATTGGGGTTAAGCAACTTGCCTAGGGTCACACAGAGGCTGGATTTCAACTCATCCTCCTGACTCCAGGCCCAGAACTCTATCTGCTGTGCCACTCCTATACATAGAAGACTCCTATCAAAATAGAGTTAGTGATAGAATGTTAGAGCTAGAAGGGATCATTGAGATCATTAAGTCTAATTCCTTCATTTTACAGAGGAAGTAAACTGTCCCCCTAGAGGTTCAGTGATTTGCCCAAGGTACCACATGTAGTCTGCTGGGAAGCTAGAAATGTGACCCAGATTTCCCAACTTCTAGCACACCCTAGAATACATTCTGGAAATTGTTACTAAATACCAAAGCATACTTTCAAAGAATCTTAAAAAAAAAAAGTTAATCCATTGTTACCTACCGGGAAAAAATGACTGTCTGTTAGGTAGGGATAGAGGTGGGGCTAGTCAATCAATCTTCCTTGAATAGAAAGTTAGCTTGAGTCAGCTGTCTTAACAGCTATTTGTTGGTTTTCTGGGTTGTTGGGTTTTTTTAAACACTTACTGGTACAAAAGCTTATCAAGGCACAAGTAGTGATTAGGGTCAAGGAATCATTCAGTTTGTTCAACTGATGAGACCAGAAGGAAATGGTAGCTGTACCATAATTAGCCTGGGGCAACCAGAGTTTTGTTCCAGAATGTTGAAATTTAGAAAGTACTGACGACATTTACTTCAGTAAGTAGAACCCCTGAGATTAGCACTTAATTAGCAAGAATATTTCATTATTATTGTAAGCTATCAGAGAGTACAATTCCTTCCCCCTACACCCCAGGTAAGTGCCTGCCCAGCCCAGCTCCAATCTGTTTCCTTCTCTCACATCTTTTTACTCAGTAGAAGGTGACCCAGGGTCCCAACCCACAGGTTGGTGAATGTTTGAAGTCTCTCAAGCCAATCCTCAGCTAGTTTATCCTTAAAAATTGATTGGATTTCTACAATTTCACCCCTGTTGGGTTTATTATGTCTGCCTTTGGTGAATTTTGTAGTGTTTGTCCTAAGCATCTTATTTGCTATTTACCACTTGAAATTTATCCATTAAATACCTACTATGTGCAAGGCACTAGCTGCATGCTGGGAATATAAAGGCAAAATGAAAAATAGAACCTGACCTTAGATAGCTTACTGAATGATAGAATGGTTATGAATCATTACTCTGTCCTTCAGCAAACAAAACTGACCATTTTTTCCTATTCCAACTACACCCTCAACTGTCTACTAAAATATATATAAGATCTTAGGTTTTATAGCCGGAAAATCATTTAGTCCAATCCCCTCATTTTACAGAGGAGGAAACTGAGATATAAGGATGCTAAGTACCTATGGTCACACAAGTGGGTATGTTAGGGGCTAGATCTGTGATGTCATTAGTATAGAGAACTCCCAAATGAGGGGACTCCTTTCCATCAATGTGGCTTGTCTGAAACTTTCTCTTCAACTAAGTCTTAAGAAAATGCCTAAATCACAAGATAGTTTAAGTGACTTGCCTAGGGTCATACAGTCAGTATGTCAAAAGCAAGACAAACTTTCTATCCACTACCTCTCTGAAGAAATATCTATGCAAAATTTTCTTATGAAAATTATGTTGTTGTTCAGTTGTGTCAGACTCTCTGTAACCCCATTTGGGGTTTTCTGGGTAAAGATACTACAATGAACATCCAAGGTTGTCTAAAATTAAGCTATTAGGCCTAGGACTTTAGACCAACAACAATAAATTAGGGTCCTTTAAGTCTTAGTAATGCTGTGGAGACAATTAGGTCAAGAACTTGTGAAGTTAGCAACATAAATATTATTTGTGTCTCAGTTGGTTAATGTTTAAAAAAAATTCTTTTGTGGTCCATATTGTAAATACTTTAAAAAGAAGTATCACCTGACCAAAAGTTTGAATGGCTTTATCTGTTATAAACTGTGTTAAAAATAAATAAAAAAAATAAAAATACTACAATGGTTTGCCATTACCTTCTCCAGTTCATTTTATAGATAAGAACACTGAGGTGAACAGGTTTAAGTTACTTACCCAGAGACACACAGTCAGTAAGTATCTAAGGCCAGATTTGAATTTAGGACTTCCTGACTCCAACGCTATTTACTGAACCAACTAAAGAGACTCAAACCAATGGTGAGCCCAGTTCCTGAACAGTGTTCTCTTCTGCATATCCATATGAAGAGTTTTAAGCCTGCTTCTGGCTTAAAGGAAGCCAGTGTGTGCTAGAGGACCCTGTCCCTGATTTAGAACATGCTTTGTATTCTGCGACTGTTTAAATTTGTCTTTGTCATGATGAGAAACCTTTTCAGGGGTTACTGAGATGGAACTAAGAGACATAAACAGATGAAAACTCTCTCTTTCCTGGTAGCAAGAGAGGCAAGAACTGCTATAAGGCTCCAGATGAGGAGAGAAACAGCTAGGGTGCTGCTCTCCTCCTGGGCTACCATGTGGCTATGAATGCATGGTGTTTCTGTTTCTTCTGTTTCTGTTGTGTTTCTTTCTTTCTGATCCTAGGTAAATGAGTATTAGAGACAGAACAACCATTTGAACCTCAAAAGATCAAAAGAGCCTCCAGATATCAAGTAATGGCAGGCTAGAGACACAGAAGTGAAGCTTGATGAACCTGAGAAGTGCCCTGCATGACCAGGCCAGCAGTGGACAGGACAGCAAAGATTCCCTGTCCAGCAAACAAGGTAACTGCATGTCCATTGGTTCTGCCACACCCAGAAGAGAGCTTGGTGGGAGGAATGCTTTGCACTGTCTCTTTAAGTTTGATTCCAGAAACTAAAGGGGAGGGAGGAGGGTAAACCCCAACCTGGGAGGATATTTTTGTACTTCAGCTCTTGCTATATCTTCTCAGTGAATACCCTCTGAAAAAGCAAGCAGATGTTAATTGATTGTCAGGGATATCAAGGATCTCTTACAACAGGCAAATTGGTATTGCTTTGCTAATCTCTCATTAGATGATATTGGGGAAATATTAACTGGCAATGATATTAATGAGAGAAATATATTAGATGGGATCTGAAGAATTATAGTACTAGAGAAAGATATCCCCAGTCACTAACTTTTGCCCCTAGAACTCTGAAGGGAGACGTAGCCTTGCTCTGGGGACCCAACCTAACATTACAAGTGGTCATTGAAAGTAGTTCCAAAGCCAATACAGGTGTTACAAATATAGCCTGAAAATTTTTCAAAATCAAAATTACAGAATTGGAAGGGACCTCAGAGCTCACCTAATGCACTCTACACCTGAAGCAAGAGTTAAGTCAGTCCCAATAAGCAATCATTCAAGATCTGCTTGATTTCCAGTAAAGGTGGGGAAGGAGATATTTTTATTGAAATTAGAAGCAAAGACACTTAATTTCTTACCAATCCTGCTTTCTTCTTATTTGTCCCTTTTGTTGTGGTTCATATAAAGCTGTATTACAGGCAGTCACTTTGTGGATGAATCAGATTTGGAGGGAAAGTATGACTCTTTTTGGATCAATATGGCATTTCTTTGACATCACTGTAAAAATGCAAACATGCTCCAGCTTTTCATTCCTCCTTATCCAGGATGCAGGTCTAATGCAGATTTTTCTACTGCTTTGTGCTCCTCATATTCCACTCTGTTACTCTTGATTCCTTCCAGGACTCTTCCTCAGAGTTCACTGCTATCCAGTCCATATGTCCCTTCATCTATCCTCCACAAGGCTGCCAAAATGATCTCCCTAAAACACAGATCTGACCAATGTCATTCCCTGCTAAAGAATTTTCAGTGCCTCCCAATGCAAACTCCTCCACCTTAGCATTTAATGCCTTTCCAATCTGGTTCCAATTTACCTTTCGAGACTCATTTCATAATACTTTCCTTTATGAAATCTACAATTCAGACAAACTGGTCTCTTCTGCAGTTCATCTCTGGCTTCCATGCCTTTGCATAGGATGGCTGCCATGCCAGAAATGTACTTCCTCCTCACCTTTTAGCTCTCCTCTTTATCTTTAGCTTCCTTCAAGGCCTGTTATGATAGGAAACTTTTCCTTATTCCTATAATAATTCTTTCCAGTGCTTAGCACAGTACCTGGCACACTTAGATTTTTATTGATTCGTTGATTGATTTTTCTCCTCAAATAATCTCATATTTTAACTTATCTGTTTATACACTCTATCTAACTAGGAGAATTGTGTTCATCCTTCATTGCCAAAGAAGACCATGCCATCAGAGAAATAATGACATGACTTGCACTTGACTTTGTTTTGAGTGAAGGAGGGCTAAGTTCCTTGAAGGCAGGGATAGATTTTTAATTTTTGTCTTTGTATACTGAACAGTTAATGCAGTGTTTTGCACATAGTAGACAATTAATAAATGTGTGTTGGAATTAATTGAATTGAAGATTAATGACTCTTATAGAGAATCAAGCTCTTCCTGCCCCAAGTACCATTTTAATGGATTTCACTATTCATTTGAAATAATGATGATGATGATGATGATGATAGCTGACACTTCTGTAGTGCCCAGTACTGAGCTAAACACTTTACAATTTTTATCTCATTTGATCCTCACAACAACCCCAGGATGTAGGGGCCATTATTATCCATTTTACAGATGGGGAAACTGAGATAGACCCAGAAAATACAACTAGTATCTGAGACCAAGTTTGAATTCAGGTCTTCTTGACTCCAGGTCAGACACTATCCACTGTGCCACCTAGCTATCCCAAGTAATATTTTATTTTTCACTTGAAATTAAGATAGAAAGCTTTACATGAAGAAGATAGTAGAGAATATTGCACACTTCCGAAAGAAAGGGTGCCCTAAGGTAGCCTTATATCCATAAGCAGAGGGGGTTTGGTTAGGTCCCTCCTCCTACAAACCCAATTAGTTGCCAAATTTCACAATTTCTACTTTCACAATATCTCACCTCCAACTCCTTCTTTCTACTTATGCAGTTACCACCTTAGTTCAAGCCTTTACTGTCTCTCAATTAGCTTAATGCAAAGGTCTCATAATTGGTCTCCTGCCCCAAGTCTCTTCTCCACTACAACTGCTACCAAAATAATTTTCCTTAAATGTAGATCTGACCTTGTTATTTTCCTCCTCAACAAACTCCATTGGTTTTCTATTGCCTCCAAAATAAAACACAAATTCTTTTGTTTAGCTTTAAAAACCCCATCTAACTTGGTCCGAATGTATCTGTCCAGCCTCGTTGGACATTCTAGCCTTGCTCTTCCACACTGAAATCCAGCCAAACAGATCTTGTCTCTTTTCCTCACGCACAACAACCCTCCATCTTCCGACTCTATGCTTTTGCACTGGCTAACACTCCCTTTTTCTCTCTGCTTCACACCATCCCTCTCTTCCTCAAAGACGCAAGTGTAAGAAGGCGCCATCTTCTGCAAGAAACCTTTCCTGTTCCGCCAACTGCTAATGCCCTCACTCTCAAACTACCTTACATTTGTCTGTTTTGTATATATTTGTACTTTATGTATTCATATCTTATATTCATATTTATACTGCATATATTTGTTCTGTGCTTATGTTATACATTTGTTATATATGCTTGTATTTGTGTGTGTGTATATATATTGTCTCCCTCATCAGAATGTAAACTGATTGTGAATAAGGATTTTTTCATTCTTTGTACTTGTATGCGCCATGCCTAGGATAGTACCTGGCATACAATAGGCTATTAATAAATAAAATGGATTTCTTCATTGATTTCTTCTATGAGTAAGTAATAACTTTTAGGACGGTTTCTTTATTGAAGTAAACACCTGCTATCTCTACCTTGGCCCACGTTCCTCTAGGCTGCATCCAGGAAGCAAATTGTAAAATCAGTCATTCAAAGACAACATCACATTAATGTATTACAAAATGGATTCACTTTGTCTCGATTCAGAACTGGGAAAACATACAAAAATAAGGCTGGAGCCTTATTTCACATTTAGATTCTTATTTCCTACCCCACCTTCCAACAGGAAACATGTTACTGTTCTTAATTAGAATATTTTTGCTGAAATTGTAAATAATTTATAATATTATTCCAAGAGATCTGTCACTTAGGTCAACTATCTCCAGTAATAGTCACCATCTTATTAATGGTTGAGTGTACACACTTTTCTCAATCCAAAAAACCATCGTCAGAGAATGCCAATCATTCCTCTTCATACCACAGTCCTAGAGTAGTGGTATACACAATCTCACCACACCCCAGAGCTTCATTAAAATAGCTCTTTACAAGCTGTCAGGATCTTCTCCCAAGGACAATACTTGCACCCAGCCCCTCCATCTTTGGCTTCTTCTGCATGTGAGTTCCAACAACTCACAGTCTCTGAATGTCCAAGAGAAATGGAGGAGGGAGAGGGGAGAAGTAAGAGGAAATAATTCTCCTAATCTTTTCTTTTTTCTCTTTTAAAAAATGTTATTGATATCTTTTGTTTTTATGTCACTTTAATTTTCAAATATATCCCCCCTGTCTCCTCTGCCACTCAGAGAGCCATCTCTGAGAATAAAGTATAAAAAAGAGAAAATAAAGCACCGTCAACACATCAGTTAATCAGATAACATGAGATGTGTTCTATCTCCATAGCACTCCATTTCTAGAAGAAAAAAAAAGATGGTACCTTTTTATCTCTTCTTTGGGGACTAGCTTGACCATTCTAATTAGTCATTCAGTTTTGATTTTTGTTGTCACCCTTTCCATTCATGTTCTTTCCACGAATACAAGTTGTGTTTGTTGTGTATATTGTTTTCCTGCTTCTTCTTAGTTTACATTGCATTTTTTCATTTCAGTCTTTCTGGTCCTTCCTGTATGTTTCCTATTTGTGGTCTCTTCCCATAGAGTTAGATTTCATGGTATGCAGGCACCACAATTTGTTTAGGCATCCCCCAATCTATGAACATCAACTTTGGTTATAGTTGCATCATCAATATGGTGTTCTATAGGATCTATTTCTCTCTATCTTTTTCCTTCCTGGAGCAAAAACCTAGCAGTTAGATCTCCTCTGGGTCAGAGGGGATGAACATTTTAGTCACTGAGCATAATTCCATACTATAGCCCAGAATGGTCAGACTTCACCAACAGTGTATTAGTGTGCCTGTCTTTCCATAGTCTCTCCAGCAGTACCTCAGAGTTGTTTTGATTTTCTTTTCTCTTATTCTTAGGGATTTTCAGCAACATTTCAGTTATTTCATATAGGTTGTAATGCTTTGGGAAAACCTTGGTCCATATCCTTTGACCACTTACCCATTGGGGAATGACTTGTGTGTGTGTGTGTGTGTGTGTGTGTGTGTGTGTGTACACATACATATATTTATATTGGTTTCTTATACATTTTGGATATCATACCATTATCAGAGATATTTGATGCAAAGATTTTTTCCCCCCAATAAGCCTCTTTCTATCTTATCCCAGTTGTTCATCACTTTATTAGTACAGAAAGCTTTTCAATTTCATGTAAATGAAATTTTCTCTTTTCTCTCGTGATTGCCACTATCTCTTCTTTGGTCAACAAATTGTTCCTCTGAGTCACAGTTCTGAAAGATACCTGATCTGATTCTTTTCAAAAGAATTCTCTGATTACAGTGCAACGTGCATGTGGTTTCTCCCCAGTGTGGCTGCCTCGTCTGCCTTTTCTCTCTGCCTCTCTGTCTTTCTTTTTCTCTGTCTCTGTCTCTGTTTTTCTCTGTCTCTTTCTCTCTTTTCTCTCTCTCCCACTTTCTTCCTTTCAACACTGTTTCTACTCAACAAGCATTTATTAAGTGCCTACTATGTGCCAGGCACTGGTCTAAGCACTGGGGATATAAAGAGGTAAAAATAGTCCCTTCCCTCAAAGAGCTCAAAATCTAATGAAAGTGGAGACCATATGCAAAAAACTATGAACACATAAACTATACATATATGCATATATAATATGTATAATAAATTAAAGATAATCTCAGAGGAAAGGCACTATTTTAAGGAGGCTGGGGAAGGCTCTCTTCTAAAGGCATAATTTTTTTTCTTCTTCAGAGGCTATTGGAGCTAAGTGATTTGCCCAGGGTCACACGGTTAGTAAGTGTGAGATCAGAATTGAACTCAGGTCCTTTCGACTCCAAGGCCAATGCTTAATCCACCCTAGCTGCCCCTGAATGCATAATTTTAACAGAGACTCAAAGGAAGGCAGGGAAGCTAAGGAGGAAGAGAATTCTGGATATGGGAAACAAAGGTAAAAATACATGGAGTCAGGAGATAGAGTGTCTCGTGTAAGGAACAGCAAAGAAGCCAGTGTCACTGGATCATAGAATGTGTGGAGGAGAGAAAGATGTAAGGAGACTGGAAAGACAAGAAGGCACTAACATTATGAAGAGCTTTAAAAGACAAACAGAAAATTTTGATTTGATCCTGGAGGTAATGAACAGCCACTGCATTTTATCGAATGGGAGAGTGACATGGTGGACACCAGAAGTAAAGGAATAATCACCCACGTAAACAAAGAGACTGCACACCTAAGGGACTCAAAAACAATTTCAATTTACTTGTACCCCTAAAATTATACCATACAACACTAACTTACTTGTAGGCATCCTGTAGGCAGCTAGGTCGTGCAGTAGATAGAATAATGGCCCTCAAGTCAGGAAGACCTCTCTGGCTTTGTGACCCTGGACAAGTGATTTATATTACCTTTGCCTCAATTTTCTCATCTGTAAAATGGGGACTTGCCTGATAGGACCTACTTCCCAGAGTTGTGGTGAGGATAAAGTGAGATAATATTTGTAAAGTGCTTTGTAAACCATAAAGCGTTATATATGCTAGTTCTTATTATTATTCAGACTTCATCTATATGTAGAGTTAGACCTACCCCAGGGTAGATTTAGAGGAAAACTAATACTAATGATGATTTTACCTCTCCCCCACCAAGCCCTCAAGGTAACTAGAAAAGGTCCGTACCAGCAGATCTCTCCCTGCCAGACTTTTGTCCTTGTCTTGTGAAGGGTCTGAAAAAGAGTAGGGAAGGAAAGAAGGAAACAAGAAATTATTAAGTGTCTACTATGTGCTAAGCACTTTACTAAGTCCCTGGGAAGGAGAAAGTAAAATCACTGGAGCTAAGAGGAAAGGTCTTATGCAGAGAAGGGAGGAGTGCATTGTCAGGAGTAGGTAAGGGTTGAGTCACCTCTGAATAGTTCAGAAGGTTGGTTCACACATCATTTGAGGAAAAGAATGTTTCTGTAGGAAGGGTTGGGAGGCAGGCAAGGGCTGGTTGAGGGCAAAGGGCGTGTCTGCAATATTTTTCTGCCTTGTTTCATTCAGTACTGGCAGAGGTCCACCTGGAAATGGTGCTAGAGGCAACAGTTACAGCTACTCTTGGGTCTTGGAGATCATTAATTTAGGGGAATTCCAGGGATTCCAACCTGAGGATTCACTCTTCCCTCATCTCCTTTCTGTGTCTGGTTTACTGAATTGCTTAGTTACAGAGAATACTGATTCTTTAACTCTAACCTTTGGAAACATGAATACTTCACACAAGTGGCACACTCCATTTCTAACAGGTCCCTTGGAGACAAGAGGAAACCTGCCACCAAAGTCCTCTAAGCATTCAGTCATGATGAGGTCAAGGTTCGCTGGTCTCACGACTAATTCTGATGCTGTCGAGTGTTTTCTCCGTGGTTACTAATCGTAGCAACTTTCTTTGAGGGAATGGCTATCTTTCTTCTCACTAAACAAAACTTGGATTTTAAGGAAAGAAATTTTTTTTTATTTTTTTTATTTTTATTTTTTTTTAATTTAATTTTTGACATTTATTTTCACAAAATTTTGGGTTACAAATTTTCTCCCCTTTTATCCCCTCCCCCCCCCAAAACCCAAGCATTCTGATTGCCCCTGTGACCAATCTGCTCTCTCTTCTATCCTCCCTCTCTGCCCTTGTCTCCGTCTTCTCTTTTGTCTTGTAGGGCCAGATACCTTTCTTTACCCCTTAACCTGTATTTCTTATTTCCCAGTCGTAAGAACATTACAGTTGATCCTAACACTTTGAGTTCCAACTTCTTTACGACCCCTTCCCTTTGGAAGGGAAGCAATTCAATATAGGCCAAATCTGTGTAGTTTTGCAAATGATTTCCATAATAGTTGTGTTGTATAGGACTAACTCTATTTCACTCCATCCTATCCTGTCCCCCATTACTTCTATTCTCTTATGATCCTTTCCCTCCCCATGAGTGTCGACCTCAGATTGCATTCTCCTCCCCATGCCCTCCCCTCCATCCTCCCCCCCACCCTGCTTGTGCCCTTGTCCCCCACTCTCCTGTATTGTGAGATAGGTTTTCCTATCAAAATGAGTGTGCATTTTATTCTTTCCTTTAGTGGAATGTGATGAGAGTAGACTTCATGTTTTTCTCTTGCCTCCCCTCTTTATCCCTCCACTAATAAGTCTTTTGCTTGCCTCTTTTATGAGAGATAATTTGCCCCATTCATTTTCTCCCTTTCTCCTCCCAATATTTCTCTCTCACTGCTTGATTTCATTTTTTTTTTAAGATATGATCCCATCCTCTTCAATTCACTCTGTGCACTCTGTCTCTATATATGTGTGCATGTGTGCATGTGTGTGTGTGTACTCCCACCCAGTACCCAGATACTGAAATGTTTCAAGAGTTACAAATATTGTCTTTCCATGTAGGAATGTAAACAGTTCAACTTTAGTAGGTCCCTTATGACTTCTCTTTGCTGTTCACCTTTTCATGGTTCTCTTCATTCTTGTGTTAGAAAGTCAAATTTTCTTTTCAGCTCTGGTCTTTTCATCAAGAAAATTTGAAAATCCTCTATTTCATTGAAAGACCATTTTTTCTCCTGAAGTATTATACTCAGTTTTGCTGGGCAGGTGATTCTTGGTTTTAGTCCTAGTTCCTTTGACTTCTGGAATATCCTATTCCATGCCCTTCGATCCCTTAATGTAGAAGCTTCTAGATCTTGTGTTATCCTGATTGTATTTCCACAATACTTGAATTGTTTCTTTCTAGCTGCTTGCAATATTTTCTCTTTCACCTGGGAATTCTGGAATTTGGCCACAATGTTCCTGGGAGTTTCTCTTTTTGGATCTCTTTCATGCGGTGTTCTGCGGATTCCTTGAATATTTATTTTGCCCTCTGGTTCTAGAATCTCAGGGCAGTTTTCCTTGATAATTTCATGGAAGATGATGTCTAGGCTCTTCTTTTGATCATGGTTTTCAGGTAGTCCCAGAATTTTTACATTGTCTCTCCTGATTCTATTTTCCAGGTCAGTTGTTTTTCCAATAAGATATTTCACATTATCTTCCATTTTTCAAATCTTCTCGCTCTGTTCTGTGATATCTGTCTTTCTCATAAAGTCCTTAGCGTCCATCTGTGCCATTCCAGTTTTGAAAAATCTATTTTCTTCAGTGAGCTTTTGAATCTCCTTTTCCATTTGGCTAATTCTGCTTTTGAAAGCATTCTTCTCCTCATTGGCCTTTTGAACCTCTTTTTCCAATTGAGTTAGGCTAGTTTTCAAGGTGTTAATTTCTTCAACATTTTTTTGGTTCTCCTTTAGCAGGGAGCTGATCTGCTTTTCATGCTTTTCTTTCATCCCTCTCATTTCTCTTCCCAGTTTTTCCTCCACCTCTCTAACTTGATTTTCAAAATTCTTTTTGAGCTCTTCCATGGCCTGAGCCCATTGGGTGGGCTGGGGCACAGAATCCTTGATTTCTGTGTCTTTGCCTGATGGTAAGCATTGTTCTTCCTCATCAGAAAGGAAGGGAGGAAGTGTCTTTTCTCTGAGAAAGTACCCTTCAATAGTTTTATTTCTTTTCCCTTTTCTGGGCATTCTCCCCAGCCAGTGGCTTGACCTCTGAATATTCTCCTCACACCCACCTCACCTCCTGATCCTCCCAGCCAGCATTTGGGGACTGAGATTCAAATGCTGCTTCCCGCCTTAGGGCTTTTGGCGGGGGCAGGGCTGCTATTCAGTGTGAGAATTAAGTTCAGATGGTCAGGTTGGGGCAGGGCCGCCTCTCAGGCACAGTTCCCTCAGGGGGTTTATGCACAGACCTTCCACAATGGATCCAGGCTCCCTCCCACTTGGGGAGCCCCTGTCTGCAGCTGCCTCTCAGCTTCTATCTCCCGGGGGGCCCGAGCCATGGGGGCACCCCACTCCCCTCTCGACCCGCCAAAGAGACTCTCTCACCGACCTTTGTCACCTGTGGGTGGGGGGGGCTTGTGCCGCCGCTGGAGATCCCATCCCTGAAGCCTGCTCGGATCTGTACCTCTCGGAGCTGCGGCCGCCACAGGTCTGGGCTGGGCTCTGCGTCTGCAGCGCGACAGACCTTTTGCGAGAGGTTTTCAGGTCCCTCTGTGGGTGGAGGGACCCACGTGGCCGCAGGATATCCCGTCTCCGTAGCCCGCTCGGATCTTTTCCTCACGGTGTTGCGGCTGCTGCAGGGCTGCACTCAGCTCCCAGTCCCAGCGCCCAGTCCACAGCGCGAAGGATCCCCTGCGAGAGGTTTGCAGGTCTCTCCGGAACAGAAATCTCCCTCGCTCCAATATTCCGTGGCCTCTGGGTGCAGAATTCACCGTGAGTTGGTCCCCTCTAGCCGTTCTGTGGGTTGTGGGTTCAGAGCTATGTGTATGTGCGTCTTTCTACTCTGCCATCTTGGCTCTGCCCCAAGAAATTTAATAATATAAACAATAATAATGATAATAGGTAATGTGTCATAGTAAGGAGTTAGCCTCAAAGCCAGGAAGGCCTGGGTTCAAGTCCTACCTCCTACCTTACCAGCTTTGTGACCTGGGGAAATCACTTAATTTTACAGTGGTCTAGGCAACTCTAAAAGTGTGAATTCCAGAGAAGGTGCTGGTATGCATTGGTAGGGAGATCAAAGACCCAGTGCATACTGTTGTGGTTCTGTCATGTCCAATTCTTTGTGATGTTGTTTGGGATACTGGAGTGGTTTTACCATTTCCTTCTTCAGTTCATTTTACAGATGAGGAAACTAAGGCAAACAGGGTTCAGTGACTTACCCAAGGTCACGCATCTAGTGTCTGAGGTCAGATTTGAACCCAGGTCCTCCTGACTCCAGGTTCAGCCCTCCATCTATGGTATCACCTAGCTGTCCTAGCTATTTCCTTATATAATAATTAAAAGAGTTAATAATTAATAACAACTAACATTTACATAAAGCCTTAAGGTCATCAAAGTACCGTATGTCCCCATTCAAATAGATGAAAATGAAAAAGCATTTATTACATTCTAGGCACAATTTTAAGTGCTGGGAATGCAAATACAGTACAAACAAGCAGATCAGTCCCTCACTTTAAAAAGCTTACTTTTTACTAAGGGAAAACCACACATATAAGGGGGAAATAGAAGAGGAGAGAAAGAAAGGAGACTGAGTGAAGGAATGCTCTCGGTCCTATGGTTTGGAGCTATCTAAGAAATGATGTGCTGTCCTGGTTTGGAGCAAGACAAGGTCTGCTGATCTTGGTGGGGAAGAGACTAACTCTTGTCTGTGTCATCTTGGGGTTAGTTCGTTAACTGGATATGTTAATCATCATCTCAAAATTCTCAGCACCATTTGGTGTTCTGTTGGTCTTACTGTAGATGTTTGGAACTTGTCTAAGATTTATATATCGTAAAACCACAAAACCCAGATGGTTTCTTCTGATTTAGCATGTAGTCTCAGGATGTGATTTTTGGTTAACGTGAAACAATTTGCAAATTATGCTTCTTTGGTACACGGAACATCTAAGGGACAGTGACTTTTAGGTTTCCTTTTGCAATCTTACATCCTGCTATTGTTACTTTATACTGGAAACCTATGAACTTATTATCGTGACTAGAAGGAGCAGAGTGGTCATGAAAACTAGAACAAGGTATAATTTTGACACAAGATTCCACTAAACAACTTTAATGTATTTGTTTTCACTCCACAGAAAATGCAGAAAGTAGAAAGGATTCACAGGAGCCTAGAAAAAGAAAATAACACAAAAATCACTCGTAGTAGTTGACCTTAGAAAGAACTGAATTGGAAAGTGCCATCATCTCAATTTTTTTATATTTAGGAGGATCCCTAGTTTCTCCCAAGGGTCCTACAGTCTCCCCCAAACCAGTACTCTCCCCTTCAGGCAAACACACTACAGGGCTGCTGGATAGACAAAAACTTTCTAATCAAGACCTGCACTGTCCAAATAACTCATTGGAATAGCAGGATGGGGGTTGTGGTAGGGGTGGCAAAGCAAGGTCTATGTCCCTTGCTTCCCCAAGTCCCAGATTCATTGGCTTTTCGAAGAACGGAGACCATGTAGGTGACTTTTCCTTCTCTAAGAGCCATGCATGTTCAGGAACTCTCTTTTTTTAATTTTTCTTTTGTCCCCTCATGTGCAAGCAGGATGTAAGTCCTCCTTCCAAAAGCCAGGACCCCAAACTCTCAAAATTACAGTTTCTTGTGAGGCAAGCCTCTTCTTTGTTTAAAAGGATAGATTCTGGCATCTTATTGGCAAGGAAATCAAAATCCCTCCTCCTCAGAGGAGGAGGATATAGTTCAGAAATATTGTCTGTGAATCTCCTCCTTGGACAGAGTGAACAAACACATCTGTTTCTGCTACGCACTTCTACTGGAATTCTACCATTGACCATAGCTGCTGTCATCTCTTGGGCTGGGCTGGGAAAGTCCACTCTCGGGAATTCGCCTTTCAGATTGTGTGGACCAGCAAGTTCATGTCTGTGTTGGCCATGTGCTTCCTTCCTAAGGGACCATTAACTGCTCCTCAAAAAGGCTATAAGCTATCTATTTCTCTCTTCTGTTGGTTCTTGCAAAAGGATTGCTTGCCCCTCCCCAAAGCCCTAGCCATCCAATCATCTTGTTGGAAGCTATTGCCCCTAGATACCTACAAGGAGTGGTCCCTTTTCTTCATAACAAGGTGCCAATAGGTATGCCCATACTCCATGAAGGAAGTGGCATGCTCACGTATATTCATGTTTTATAGGGACAGAGATATACTTATCAAACTGACTAGGGAGAAACCCTGATTAACCCCATTTAAAACATGAAGTACTGTGAGGAAAAGAAGTATGCCATAATAGCTAATAAGATTATTTTCAAATAGCAAGTACCATATAAATGCTTGTTGATTAATTGAATTTCACTCCTTTCTCTATGGCAGTTCACCTTTGTAAGATGATATAAATTGTAGGATGAGAGGACAATAGGATTTAGAGCTAAAAAGGACCTAAGAGAATATGATCACCTTATTTACAGCCAAGTGACACTGTGGTTAGAGCTCTGATTACAACATGGTCAGGAAGATCTGTGCTCAAATCAGTGTATGAGCTGTGTGACCCTGAGCAAGTCACTATACCTCTGCTTGCCTCAGTTTCCTCAACCATAAAATTAATAGCAGTTTAATGGTAGCAGGAGTAGTAGTAATATAATAACAATGGGGATAATAGTAGTACCTACCACACAGGTGGTTGTGAGGATCAAATGAAATAATATTTGTAAAGCATCTAACACAATGCTTGGCACATAGAAGGTGGTTATTCAATGCTTGAAGAAAAATCAAAACTTACCTAAGGTCATGCAGATAGTTTGCAGCAAAACCGGAAGAGAAACCTTAGTTCCTTAACTCTAAATCTAATGCTCTTTCTACAACTCTAATTGCCAAATACATATGTAGTTTTTCATTGCTTATTATCAAGTAGCCTGACTATAAGTACTGCACACAAGGCTATATTTTTGATTATAAGTATTGTTAAGGATCAAAGAAATGTTGCTGAGATGATGGCTTACTACCAAGGAAGTACAAGAGAGAAAAGAATGTCCTTGAGGCTGCAGAACTAAACCTACTGTGATGGAAGCAAAGTCAGTTCCATTCAGACCTCATGTAGTTCTTGGTTTGCCCCTTTTAGACATTTTTATTGTGGTTATTTAGTCATGTCTAATTCTTTATGATCCCATTTTGGGGTTTTATTGCCAGAGACACTGGAGTGCTTTGCCATTTCCTTCTCCAGTTCATTTTAAAGATGAGGAAACTGAGGCAAGCAAAGTAAAATGACTTGCCCAGGGTCACACAGCTTACACATCCCTGAGGCCATATTTGAACTCTGGTCTTCCTGATTCTAGGCCTAGCATGCTATCTGTTGCACCACATATCATTTTTGCACTAGGTTATTTATGTAAGTGGCCTATCCCCTCATATACTGAAACACCATGAGGTTAGGACTTCTGCTTTATCAAAACTTTGTATTTCCCCCATCATCTAACAGTATTCTCCATTCAGTGAATGATTTTTTTTTTAAGTTGAAGGGCCTCTGTCTTTCATTGGAACTTACAATGTAATGGAGAAAAAAACCAAACATGTACAAAATAAATTTAAATATGTTTTATGTATGCAAATGTATACAAAATAAATAGGAAATAATTAACAGAGGGAAGGCACTAGAATTAAGAGGGATTGGGAAAGCCTTCCTGTAGAAGGTGGGATTTTATTAATTTATTTTTAGGAGCCACTGAAGATTCTTTTCCCAAAAAATATTTATTTATTTTTAGTTTACAGCATTCAGCACCACAGACTTTGGAGTTTTAAATTTTCTTCTCCTTCCTTGCCTCCTCTTCCCCAAAGTAGCATGCAATCTGATATAGCATGAAATCTGATATTTTCACATTAATCTGTTGTAAAGAGGAATTATGACCAATGGAATGGACCATGAGAAAGAAGAAGCAAAACAAAACAAAAAAGAGAGAGAGCAAATGGTATGCTTCTTTCTGCATTCAGACTCCATAGTTCTTTCTCTGGATGTGGATAGCATTTTCCATCATGAGTCTTTTGGAGTTGACTTAGAATCTTGCATTGCTGAGAAGAGCCAAGTCTATCAAAGCTAGTCATCACACAATGTGGCTGTAACTGTATACAATGTTCTCCTGGTTCTGTTCCCCTCATTCAATATCAATTCATTTAAATCTTTCCAGGTTTTTCTGAAGTCCTCCTAGAAAGAGAAATTTTAGTTGGAATTTAATGGAAACAAAGGAAGCCAGTAGATGGAGATGAGGAGGGAAGAACATTCCAGGCACAGGGGACAGCCAGAGAAAATGCCAGTCTCTGAGAGATGGAACATCTTGCTAGTGGAACAGCCAGGGGACCAGTGTTGCTGAACTTAACAGTACCTGGAAGGGAAGTAAGATGCAAGGAGACTGGAAAGGTAAGAGGGGACTAGGTTACAAAGGGCTTTGAACACCAGACAGAGGATTCTGTATTTGATCTTGAAGGCAATAGGGAGCCACTGGAGTTTATTGAATAAGGGAGAGGTGACATGGTCAGACCCATGCTTTAGGAAAATGATTTTAGTGACTGAATCTTCCAATGGATTAAAATAGGGAGAGACTGGAGATAGGCAAACCCACCAGCAGGTTATTGCAATAGTCCAGGCATGAGGTGATAAGGGCCTGCACCAGAGTGGTGGCATTGTCAGAGGAGAGAAGGGAGCACATAAGTGAGATATTACAAAGGCGAAATGGACAGGACCTAGCAACAGCTTGGATGCGGGGGATGAGAGATAGTGAGGAATCTAGGATAACTCCTAGGTGGTGAGTCTCTATTGGGAGGATGTTGATACTCTTTATAACAATAGAGAAGGTCAGAAGGGAGTGGAGTTTATAGGGGAAAGATATAAAATGATGAATGTCTTGAATACTCTCTCACTCTCTCTCTCTCTCTATATATATATGGATACTTAATTGTTTATATAATTTTAATCATAACGTCATTTGTATTATAATAAGGAAACATGTCTGCATGTATATCTCGTACTACGATTTTGTTTTTTAAACTGCCTCAGTGATTTCTTTTTCGTCAGTGATCTTAATTTCCTAAAGCTAATTGATTCCATCTGCCCTCATTGTGCTAGAACATAATACATGTTTAACAAATGTGTGTTGGTTGTCTGATTTTCTGTAAAAGCTATGACCCACTGATGACACTCATCTGAAAAATTCCTCCTCTTGTTCTGGGTCTGTGAGCAAAGAAGATATCTCTTCACTGACCCATACCCAAAGACTGCTAAAATAAAGAATTACTGTGGTAATCCTTCTTGAAGCTAAATCTCAAATTTGACCCTCAAACCCACAAATCTCATATGGCATAGCCACATGGTGGCTAGAGAGGGTAGTGGGCAGTTCTCTAGACCTGGAGATAGGAATATCTAAATTCAGATTAGATCCCAGACACTTAACTAGTTGTGTGACCTTGGGCAAGTCACTTAATCTCTGCCTGTCTGGGTTTCCTCACCTATAAAACGAGTATAATAACAGCACCTGCTAGTGTTATGTGAATAAGATAATATTGAGAAGCACTCTGCAAACCTTAAAGCGCTATATAAATTCAGTTATTACTATCTTAGAACCACAGAATGCTGATAGGAACCTCCTAGCCCTGGTGAGGACTAGCTACGTGTAAGGAAAAACAAGGTCCCATCTTTACAATGTCTAAATGTTGGTGGACCTGCTCCTAAGCAGCAAACAGTTTGACAAGAGATGAGAAGATTCGGAACAGCCACTGAAGAGAGTGGACAACAGAGATTGGTGACCTCTGATCAACATGAAGTGAAGCGTAAATCAGGGAGATGAAAACTGATCAAATGTATTTGCCACTATCATGGAGGGCCACTGGGTGGCTCAGTGGATAGAGCACTGGGCCTGGAGTCAGAAGACCTGAGTTCAAATTTGGCTTAAGACAACCTGGGTGACCCTGGGCAAGTCACTTAATCTTGTTTGCCTCAGTTTCCCCATCTGTAAAATGATCTGTAGAAGGAATTGGCAAATCACTCCAGTATCTCTACCAAGAAAACCCCAGATGGGGTCATGAAGAGTCAGACATGACATAAAAATGACTGAGCAACAACAACAAATCATGGAGGATTTCCAGGATAGAGATCTATTTGTAGATGACGTTGTGCTGATGACACTTAGCTTGAGAGCACAGTCAAATCTCCTACATGATGCCTATAATCACTAAAAAGAGTTCAGCCTAACCATTCCTGAAAGAAAAATCAAATGAATGAAAAACGACTATTGTTCTGTCTGTATATGCATTTGGGATTTTTTAGGTTTTATTAATGTTTTGTTTTTATACTACAAACACTTATACACTCCTACTTTGTGAGGAATCTCTGATAACAAAGTACAATAGTTAAAGAAAACTAATAACACGGTGACTTCATCTGAAAGCATATGCGACATTTCACGTATGTTGTGCCCATACCACCTCTGTATTTTTTTAAAAGAATAGAAATCTATTTCTCTCCCTCTCACCTCCAATCCAACTAAAAAAATAAAAACAAATTTCTTGCAACAAATATTCATAGTCAAAACCCACAAATTTTCTCAATATCTGTATGTGTTTCATTCTGTACCCTAAATCTATCACTTCCCTATAATGGATCAGTCCTCTGGAATCATGGATGGCCAGTGTATTGAGCATAACTATTACAACTTTCAAAGTTGTTTATTTTTGCAGAGTTATTGTTATTGTGTAAATTGTCCTCTGATTCTGCTCTAATAATTCTTCACCAGTTCATAAAAATCCACAAAACCGTTCATTTTTGTAATATTGATGTGATAGTATAAGTACTTCACTCTGTATCAGCTCATATAAATTTTCCCATGTCTTTTAAAAATAATCAATTTCCTTATTTCCTATAGCATAATAATACTGTATAAGCAGTGAAGAAGTTGTATCGATATATTTGTATTTGATGGAGTCACATAATTTGGATGAAATACAGATCTGATTCATAAGTTTACATGTCTTGCATGGACATTGCTGATGGACCATGAAGTGGGAGGACAATGATTTTAATGACCCCAAACTTCTTCTTGAAATAAAAGCCCATGTTTTTAATATTAACATCTTCTGATAATTCTAAATATCTGTAAATACTGGAATACCATTGTTTCCAAGATATTTAAATTGTAGGTTATTCAAAGAGCAATAGACACGTCCATTGCAAGTGTCAAAAAACTACATCGTATAACCTAGGAAGAACAGTAGAGCAGAAGCGGTATAAAAGAAAATGTAAATGCAGTGTACAATCAGGAAAAAGATATAGGCTAGTCAAGTAGCAAAATAAGGAATGGATGGTCCGGTTCCACTCATCCTTTTCTGATGCCAAGAACCCTAGAGGAAGGCCCCGAAATACCGGGCAGATCCCCAGTGGAGGATTCATGGAAGAACATGGAGAAGAGTCAGATAGGATGAAAAGGTATAGGTGGTTTGTGACTTGTGCTGTTGGAGGGAGCAGAATCCACACAAGATAGGATCACAGATACATCAAAGTATCAAAGTTAAATGGAGTTTCCAGTTAGTTTTGCTATCACAATACCACATCACTTCCAAGACTGTATTTCTAGAGGTGCAATTTGATACTTTTCCATACAAGAATATGTGTATTATTATTATTTGTTGCTGTTTTGTGTCATTTCAGTCATGTCCAACTCTTTGTGACCCCTTTTGGAGTTTTCTTGGCAAAGATATTGGAGTAGTTCGCCATTTCCTTCTCCAGCTCCTTTTACAGATGAGGAAACTGAGGCAAACAAAGTTAAATGGTCATCCAGCTAGTAAGTGTCTGAGACCAGATTTTAACTCAGCTCTTCCTGACCCCAGAACTGGCATTCTATCCATTGTGCCACCTAGCTGTCCTTTCGATACCTTTCTGTACAAGAATATGTGTATTAGACAGAGATATCCATGGTTACCAAACATTGAGGCCTCTACAAGGCTTCTGATTGTAATTAAAGCCAACAATATCTCAGCAAAATAGATCCTTGGAACACAACTACCTAAGCAAACTTCCCCAGACTGTTGACTATCTCTAGGGACATAATTTCAATTTTCTAGACTAATGGTGATAGCTGAATATTTTGTACAATGTTGGTGCATCATCATTGTATTGCTGGCTATTTTTGCTAGGCAACCACTGGATGAAGATCAAACACTAATGAAATAAGAAGAAAGGCATTCCTCAAGCCAGCAGTGACTTTCACCATAGAGCCTGTCATCATTGCTTCACTCCTTTCTCTGGTTACTATAGACACCCAGATATAGTGTCGGACCTGATTCCACTTTGTACAGGTATACCTTCTGTAGAAAACTTGGCACTGAAAATTCTGGACTTATAAAACAGATAAATGAAGGAATAATTGTTCCCCTTACAAAAGAACTCAGTGAAGGCTTCCTTTAGAAAGCAACATTTCCCCTCATCTCATCTGCTAGGAATAATTTCAACATCATTTGAGCAAAATGAGGATTGAATTTTACAAAATGTTCTATGGTTTGCAAAGTTCTTTAGATATATCATTCCTCTTCCAACTCTGTTTCAACTCCATGAACTCCACCAAAATGCTTCAGCTGTCTTTTCACCCTGGACGATCCTTCCCTACTGTTACCCCCTTCTCACATTGGTGAGTTTTCCCTACAGCCTCCATTTTGAGACCCAAGTCTAGCCATCTGTTGTTCATTTTCCAGGTCTAATTCTGGCTCTCTAGTCTTCACTATCTTTCCATATTTCAACATGGATATCTCCCTTCTCTCCTCATGCTTTTATATGTTGTCTTCCCCCATTAGAATATACACTCCCGGAGAACAGGAATTGTCTTTTGGCTTATGTTGATATGCCACTTGGCAGAGTGCTGTGTATGTGGTTAGCACATAATAAATGAATGTTGATTTATCTTGTTTGAATCTGTTAACAGTCCTGTGAGATAGGAATTAATATCCCTATTTAACAGCTGAGAAAACAAAGAATGAGAGAGGTTAAATAACTCCTTGTGGTCCCTTCCATAGTAATTGTGAAAGGCCAAATTTGAGCCCAGCTCCAAATTAATAATCTGACCATTGTACTACACGGCCTCTCTGAAGTACTGAGTTGTGAACTCCAAAGTGTGTCATTACTAGGAGTGTTATCGTATCCGGACTTAAATCCAGTTCATTCAGGAATCAAGATAACACCCCCAGTGTCATTGGTCCTCTATAGAAATGAAGAACAAACAACAATGTGTTATCAGTTGAAAGAGCATTGGTTCTGCAGTCAGAGGACAGAGGTCCACTCCCTTGACACTACCTGTGTCATCTTCAGCCAATCACTTATCTCACTGGTCCTCAGTTTCCTCATCTGTAAAATGGAAGTGGCACAGGATGTGATGGCTCCAAGTTCTCCAGCTTTAGATTCTCTGAAGCAAACTAAATAATTCTTTCTAGCTTTCAGTGGAACATAAAAGGTATCAAAGTCTTTTTTTAGTAAAGTTTCCTTTCATTATGAATTAAACAATCATCAACAAAATAGACATTTCAGCATACAAAAACAAAAAGGAAGATTGTTTATAAAACCACGTACTTTTGCTGCATATAATTTCTTTCTTAAAGTGTCTATTAAATCTAACACAATGACAACAAAATTGTCCTGTTCGTGTTTCTTTTGAATATTTATGTGTATTTTAATTGTCTTACTGATGTTCCTTTTTTATCTCTCTATCAGTACCCACTAATTCATTTCTAGTGCTCAAAAGAAGTCCTCCATTGTGAGAAAAAGTATAACAATTAATCAAAACAATTTGATACGTTAACTATATCTGAAAATAGGTGTCTCATCCTTGTACTTCTAGCCTATCACCTCTCTATAGGAAGTAGGTTTATTACTTTATCATCAGTTATGAAGTCTTTAAAAGGTGTGTTTTTCTTTACATTTCTGTGCTTATCATATAAATTATTTCTCTAGTTCTACTCATTCTGTTTTGTATCAGTTTATACAAGTCTTTCCAGGTTTTTCTGAATTTGTTATACTTATTCCTTATGACACTAATATCTCATTATTCCACCATCCGAGCACAGAGGATACCCATTTCCCAAGGGAATAACTGCTCTGGATTCACTCTGGACTCCTAGTGAAATGAAGCATATTATGTTCCGTCTCAGGGAAGCCTGAAAAGAGGGAATTTAGACTTTTTTCTTAGTCTCTGACTCAATATGCTCCATCCTACAGTAGAACTTGGGGGGGAAACATCTTAAGTAAATTTGAGGTTTGGCTCACATCTAAGATCTCCCCTAAAAGATTAACAAGCTACTTTCCAGAGAAGTTACTCTATGTACAGCGTAGTAGATGTCAGGTATAAGACAGTTATTTATTTCATCTACCACAAAATAAGTATTTAAAGAATAAAAAGCACATAAATTGTGTTTATGTTAAAGAACAAAAAAACTGACAAATATTTAAAACTGGAACCGTAAATTAATCAGTCAACTAGCAATTATTAAGAGCCTGCTATATGCCAAGCACTGTGCCAAGCATGGCAGATACAAAGAAAAGCAAAAAAAAAAGAAACAGGGGCGGAGCCAAGATGGCGGAGTAGAAAGATGCACATACACATAGCTCCGAACCCACAACCCACAGAACAGCTAGAGGGGACCAACTCACGGTGAATTCTGCACCCAGAGGCCACAGAATATTGGAGCGAGGGAGATTTCTGTTCCGGAGAGACCTGCAAACCTCTCGCAGGGGATCCTTCCGCTGTGGACTGGGCGCCGGGACTGGGAGCTGAGTGCAGCCCTGCAGCGGCCGCGACACCGTGAGGAAAAGATCCGAGCGGGCTACGGAGACGGGATATCCTGCGGCCACGTGGGTCCCTCCACCCACAGAGGGACCTGAAAACCTCTCGCAAAAGGTCCGTCGCGCTGCAGACGCGGAGCCCAGCCCAGACCTGCGGCGGCCGCGGCTCCGAGAGGTACAGATCCGAGCAGGCTTCAGGGATGGGATCTCCAGCGGCGGCACAAGCCCCCCCACCCACAGGTGACGAGGGTCGGTGAGAGAGTCTCTTTGGCGGGTCGAGAGGGGAGTGGGGTGCCCCCATGGCTCAGGCCCCCCCGGGAGATAGAAGCTGAGAGGCAGCTGCAGACAGGGGCTCCCCAAGTGGGAGGGAGCCTGGATCCATTGTGGAAGGTCTGTGCATAAACCCCCTGAGGGAACTGTGCCTGAGAGGCGGCCCTGCCCCAACCTGACCATCTGAACTTAATTCTCACACTGAATAGCAGCCCTGCCCCCGCCAAAAGCCCTAAGGCGGGAAGCAGCATTTGAATCTCAGTCCCCAAATGCTGGCTGGGAGGATCAGGAGGTGAGGTGGGTGTGAGGAGAATATTCAGAGGTCAAGCCACTGGCTGGGGAGAATGCCCAGAAAAGGGAAAAGAAATAAAACTATTGAAGGGTACTTTCTCAGAGAAAAGACACTTCCTCCCTTCCTTTCTGATGAGGAAGAACAATGCTTACCATCAGGCAAAGACACAGAAATCAAGGATTCTGTGCCCCAGCCCACCCAATGGGCTCAGGCCATGGAAGAGCTCAAAAAGAATTTTGAAAATCAAGTTAGAGAGGTGGAGGAAAAACTGGGAAGAGAAATGAGAGGGATGAAAGAGAAGCATGAAAAGCAGATCAGCTCCCTGCTAAAGGAGAACCAAAAAAATGTTGAAGAAATTAACACCTTGAAAACTAGCCTAACTCAATTGGAAAAAGAGGTTCAAAAGGCCAATGAGGAGAAGAATGCTTTCAAAAGCAGAATTAGCTAAATGGAAAAGGAGATTCAAAAGCTCACTGAAGAAAACAGATCTTTCAAAACTGGAATGGCACAGATGGACGCTAAGGACTTTATGAGAAAGACAGATATCACAGAACAGAGCGAGAAGATTCGAAAAATGGAAGATAATGTGAAATATCTTATTGGAAAAACAACTGACCTGGAAAATAGAATCAGGAGAGACAATGTAAAAATTCTGGGACTACCTGAAAACCATGATCAAAAGAAGAGCCTAGACATCATCTTCCATGAAATTATCAAGGAAAACTGCCCTGAGATTCTAGAACCAGAGGGCAAAATAAATATTCAAGGAATCCACAGAACACCGCATGAAAGAGATCCAAAAAGAGAAACTCCCAGGAACATTGTGGCCAAATTCCAGAATTCCCAGGTGAAAGAGAAAATATTGCAAGCAGCTAGAAAGAAACAATTCAAGTATTGTGGAAATACAATCAGGATAACACAAGATCTAGAAGCTTCTACATTAAGGGATCGAAGGGCATGGAATAGGATATTCCAGAAGTCAAAGGAACTAGGACTAAAACCAAGAATCACCTGCCCAGCAAAACTGAGTATAATACTTCAGGAGAAAAAATGGTCTTTCAATGAAATAGAGGATTTTCAAATTTTCTTGATGAAAAGACCAGAGCTGAAAAGAAAATTTGACTTTCTAACACAAGAATGAAGAGAACCATGAAAAGGTGAACAGCAAAGAGAAGTCATAAGGGACCTACTAAAGTTGAACTGTTTACATTCCTACATGGAAAGACAATATTTGTAACTCTTGAAACATTTCAGTATCTGGGTACTGGGTGGGAGTACACACACACACATGCACACATGCACACATACATAGAGACAGAGTGCACAGAGTGAATTGAAGAGGATGGGATCATATCTTAAAAAAAAAATGAAATCAAGCAGTGAGAGAGAAATATTGGGAGGAGAAAGGGAGAAAATGAATGGGGCAAATTATCTCTCATAAAAGAGGCAAGCAAAAGACTTATTAGTGGAGGGATAAAGAAGGGAGGCAAGAGAAAAACATGAAGTCTACTCTCATCACATTCCACTAAAGGAAAGAATAAAATGCACACTCATTTTGATAGGAAAACCTATCTCATAATACAGGAGAGTGGGGGACAGGGGCACAAGCAGGGTGGGGGGGAGGATGGAGGGGAGGGCATGGGGAGGAGAATGCAATCCGAGGTCGACACTCATGGGGAGGGAAAGGATCATAAGAGAATAGAAGTAATGGGGGACAGGATAGGATGGAGTGAAATAGAGTTAGTCCTATACAACACAACTATTATGGAAATCATTTGCAAAACTACACAGATTTGGCCTATATTGAATTGCTTGTCTTCCAAGGGGAAGGGGTGGAGAGGGAGGGAGCTAAAGAAGTTGGAACTCAAAGTGTTAGGATCTAATGTAATGTTCTTACCACTGGGAAATAAGAAATACAGGTTAAGGGGTTAAGAAAGCTATCTGGCCCTACAGGACAAAAGAGAAGACGGAGACAAGGGCAGGGAGGGAGGATAGAGGAGAGAGCAGATTGGTCACAGGGGCAACTAGAATGCTTGGGTTTGGGGGGGGGGAGGGAATAAAAGGGGAGAAAATTTGTAACCCAAAATTTTGTGAAAATAAATGTTAAAAGTTAAATTAAAAAAAAAAAGAAAAGAAAAGAAACAGTCCCTACTCTCAAGGGAGAGCAGCTAAGTGGTGTGGTGGATAGAATGCTGGGCCTGGAGTCAGAAATGACACTTCATGAGTTCAATCCAGCTTCAGACACTTGCTGGCTATGTGACCTTGGGTAAGTCATTTCATCATTTGCCTCAGTTTCCTCATCTGTACAAAGAGCTGGAGAAGGAAATAGCAAACTACTCTAATATTGAACACCCCAGCTGATACCTGAAGAAAGTCAAGAAAGCTCGGAGTCAGAGATGAGGAGGGAGATGGTTACAGGTTTGAAGAAGAGCTATCAAAAATGCTCAGATTTAGGAAATGGAGCATCTTGCTTAAGGAATAACGAATATCACTATATTGTCACTGATCATGTCACTGCATTGCAGAGTATGTTAAGGAGAGTAAGGTAGGGAGGTGCTAGATTATGAAGGGCTTTGAAAGACAAGCAATTTTTTTTTTTTACTGAATTACCTTTCCATTACTATTTCATTTGGAAAAACAAAAAGTCAAGAATATCAAAGGAAATAATAAAAATGTAAAGGAAGGAGGTTTAGCAGTACCAGATCTTATATTTTCTATCTGGTCTTGCTAAGAAATAGAAAGGTAGATAAATGAAATAGACTAGACATACAATTTACAGTAGCATATTTAACATAACTTCATATTTAACAAGTGTAAAGACAAGATTTGGGGATAAGAAGTCATTATTTGGTAAAAAATTGTTGGGAAAACTGGAAAGCAATATGGCAGAAACTGAGCATAGATCAATATCATATACCAGTTATCAAGATAAGGCCAAAATGGATATGTGACCCAGATATAAAGAAAGATTTTACAAGAACATTAGAAGAACACAAAACATATTACTTATCAGGTTTATGGATAGGTGAACAATTTATGAATAAACATGAGATGGAGAACAAGGTTAGGTGTAAAATGGATAATTTCAATTATATTAAATTTAAAGTTTTGTATAAATAAAACAAATGTAAAAAAGATCAGAAGGAAACCAGAAAATTGGTGGGGATGGGGGGGAGCTGAATTTTATAGACAGTTTATCAGATAAAGGTCTCATATCTAAAATATATAAAAAACTTTGTCAAATCTATAATATTGCAAGTCATTCCCTAATTAATAAATGATTTTCTGATGAAGACATCAAAACAGTTTATAGTCATATGAAACAAGTGTTCTAAATCATTATTGATTAGAGATATGCAAATTGAAGCAACCTTGAGATATCATTTTAAACCTACCAGATGGCTAAAATGATAGAAGGGAAAAGTGACAAATGTTGTAGGGGATGTGGAAAAATTAGGACACATTCATTATTTGTGGAATTATGAAATGATCCAACCATTTTAGAGAGCAATCAGGAATTATGCTCAAGGAACTAATAAATTGCCTATACCCTTTGACCAAGCAATACTACTCCCTTGGTCTTTTGCCAAAGATAATTAGGGAAAAAGGAAAAGAACCTTAATGTTCTAAAGTATTTATAGCAGCTCTCTTTGTGGTGGCAAAAAACTAGATATTGCAGGGCTGTCCATCAATTGGGAAATGGCTGAATAAGTTGTGGTATATGATTATGATGGAGTACTATGGTGCTATAAGAAATAATGAGCTCAATGATTTTCTTTTCTTTTTTCTTTCTTTAACTGGGGTTAAATAACTTGCCCAGGGTCACACTGCCAGTAAATGTCAAGTGACTGAGTCTGAATTTGAACTCAGGTTCTCCTGATTCCAGGGTTAGTACTCTATCCACTATACACCCTACCTGCCCCTCCTTTTTTGTTGTTTTCTTTTTAATTTTTTTGAGAGGCAATCAGGTTTAAGCCCAATTATTTAAAAAAACATATGGAATGACTTACAAGAAATAATGATGAGCAAAATGAGCAGAACCAAAAAATATTGTATGTAGTAAAAGCAACATTGTTTTAAGAACAATTTTGAATGAGTAAGTTATTTTGGCTATTATAAATACCCAAATTAAAGAGAGAGGACATATGAAAAAAGACACTATCTGCATCCAGAGAAAGAACTGATTAAAAAGAAGTATGTATTGAATACATTTACATATAGACAGACAGATAGATAGATAGATAGATAGATAGATAGATAGATAGATAGATAGATAGATACTTGTGTCTAGTATCAAGGGCAGGAGAAAAGGGAGGGAAGAAAAGAAATGATGAATGAATGAATGATGATGAATTACATGATAATTTTATTATGTAGTTGAAAGGAATAGCAAGTTGTGTATAGAAGATTTGCAGTTTCATGTACAAAATGATTATTTTATTCCAAAAATTAAAAATAAAACTTAATAATGATTCCCCAAAAAAGTCAAACAGAGGGATTTATATTTGGCCTTATATTTGCTCTGTTATGTTCTTTTGGGAGAATTCTTAGGAGATTTGGGTGACTGCATTGCATTCAATAACTCCAAATATCCCTCTCAGCAGTGCCACTGGGTCTCCTATGCCAAGGAAGGACAGCCTGGTGGTACAGTAGATAGAATGTTAGGCCTGGAGTCATTAAGACTCCTCATTGTGTGTTCAAATCTAGCCTCAGACATTTACTTGCTATGTGACCCTGGACGAGTCATTTAACCCTGTTTGCCTCAGTTTCCTCATCTAAAATGAGCTGAAGAAAGAAATGGTAAACCATTCCAGAGTGTCTGCCAAGAAAACTCTGAATGGTATGATAAGGATTCAGAAATGACTAACATGGCAACAAAAATGCTGAGGAAAAGAAACGTCAAGTAGAAGAGGCATCAAGGGACTTGAGAGCCAATATATTATGTATTGACTTCCCCATGTGGGTAGCCATCATAGCTGCTACTGAGTAGGGAGAAGGGAGAGAGATCCCCTCCACCCCGTGAGAAAGTCCTGGGAAAAACTGTTCAATCTCCAAACTACATATTCAAAAAAGAGGAAAAGAAATTAAGAGTGGAAGTTGTTTCTCCTTTTCAAACCTTTTGGTCAGTTGTCAATCTTTCCTGACACAGCCCCCAGAGATGGAGGCTACTATCTACAAACTTCTGATAGTGTATGTCCTTTACTAAGGGGCCTGAGCATGGACCCAGTTGCAGGGGCTATGGCAAAGGCCCAGCTCCATGAGAAGTGCCCCAGTCCTAGGGACAAAGGAGGTTGCCCTACTCTCACCATTATACATACATCACAATTTGTTCAGCTATATCATAGGATAGACATCCCTTTTGTTTCCAATACTTTGCTATGGTCACCAAATTCTTATGGGAAGCAATGAATTGTAATAGATAGTGTACAATACTGTAGAATACTGTACAATCAGGAGACTTAGGTCCTAGTATTAGTACCCAAGTCCTTTCCTCTCTCTAGGCATTAGTTACTGGCACATGACCACTCAGTATGGTGTGCCCACATCAGAGAAAGTGTTGTGCTCTATTAGCAAAGCAGAATTGAGACAGTCAAAGGAAACACAAGATACACAAGTTTAGAGCATCCACCCCAAATGTTCACGTGTACTACTTATGCCCAACCTGTGGTAGAGCATTCTGATCTTGAATTGGTCTGATCAGTCACAGTCAAACTTGACTCTAGCACAGTGATGTCATTTTGGTCGTCTGAGAATGAAGGACAACAACCAACCTCCTCTCTTGTTAAATGATCAGTTGCATTAGAGTGACCCAAACAATAGGTAACATTTTGAGCACTTTAAAGTTTACACAATAGTTGACACATGGAACTGGGACATGAAAGGATTCTTCACCCTTGGGGAAAGTTGTCCTTTCGTCTCTAAGTAGCAGGTGATGGCACTGGGAGCAATGGCTAACACCCTCACTTTGTTCAACAAGAATGTCCCTGCTACCCTAGAGGAAGGAGAGAGGCTGAAAGCTAAATGAAGGAAGAACTCAAGTACCTTTCTGCATCCCACTCCCCCAAACCTGGAGGCATGCTGACCAAATCAGAGATATATTGCCCAAGGACTGAGAGAAGGAATATAGTAGGAAGAAGAAGGTAAACAGAACAGATTTACCCTTAACCAGCTAGGAGTAGGGAAACTTGGTTGTGTAGGACAAGTAGAAAGACTGCCCACAATGATCCTTTTTATGTGTAGGGTGGGGCTGTGGGCCCCATATGTAAAAGAAAAGAGATTTTCAAATAGTCTGTTCAAATACTATGTTCCACCTCAAATCCCATATAAAACACCTGTAGCATGACCAGCTGAGGTACTAATGTATTTGTCCTACTGACCCCATTACTTAAGAGAGCTAGATCTTGAGAGCAGGCTATAGCAGAGGATCAAGCATGCCTATAAGCTACAATGATAGTCTTGGACAAAAGCCAGCCCTGATTTGATCTTCCTTACTGGAACACCACCTATGTCAGCACTGTGAATCAATGAAACTGTCCAGGTCTCTGGAAAGGAAGTATAGCTCTATGGGGTGAGGATCAGGGGCAGGAAAATGAGAGGGAAAGGTCAAAGAAGCCTGAAACTCATTTTGTGCTTGGATGTGAATCGTGTCTGTATAAATTAATTGGTAATTATTTCAAAGGATCCATGATGCCATTGTGGCACAATGGTACAGATTTGTGGTACATTGTGATACAAATGTGGTACAAAGGCACAAATCACAACCCAGCTATACTTTCTCAATTTGGTATGACCTGACTTATGTCCAAATCAAGTTAAGTCAAGAAGCAGGTTATTAAAATAATCTGGGCATGACTTGATGAGGGTTTGCACCAAGGGTGACAGTGTAAAACCAGAGAAAGAGGTATATTCAAGAAATGTTATGACGGTAAAGTTGGCAGATCTTGGGAACAAATTGTATTATTAAGGAGTAAAAGATGAAACCTAGATTGCAAACCTGGATGACTGGAAGGATGGTGGTACCCTCAACATTAATAGAGAATTTAGGAAGAAGGAAGAGTTTTGACTGGAAAAAATGAGTTTAGTTTTGACAAATTGAGTTTAAGATGTCTATAAGATATCCAAGTCAAGATGTCTAAGAGGCAGTTGGAGATGTGAACTGGAGGTCAGCAGAGAAGTCGGAACTGGACAAGTAGATCAGAAGATCATCTTCATAGAGAGGATAATTTAATCCTGAGGAGATCACCAAGTGAAATTGTGCCAAAGAAGAGGCCCAGAACAGAGCCCTATGGGACCCATAGTTAGGAGGTGTGACCTGGATTAAGATCCAGCAAAGACAATTGAGAAGGAGCAGTCAATTATGGGATAGAATATAAAACCTAGAGAAGAGAGAGTATCAATGAAGGGAATGATACAGAGGTATCAAACTCAAACAGAAAAGGATCCCTGCAGGCTGCATATTGACTTCGAAAACCACAAGTTAATATTATCTATGTTGCATTGTATTTCTCTTTTCTTCATTAAATATTTCCCAATTACATTTTAATCTAATTGGATCTCACTCTACAGTTTTTCTGTGGTTTGTGCCTCTTGGGTTATGAATTTGATACCTCTGGCTACAGTGTCAAAGACCACAAAGAGGTCTAGAGGGATGTTGATTGAGAAAAAGTCATTAGAATTGAGTAAGAGATCAACTGGTAACTGGAGAGAGCCAGATTGTAGAACGTTAAGAGGGTGAGAGGAAAAGGAGACAAATATTGTAGACAGCCTTTTCAGAGAGTTAGCCACAAAAGGGCAGAACGAAATAGGATGATAAAGGGAATGAATGGACCAAGCAAGAGTTTTTTGAGGATCAAAGAGACACAGAAATATCAGTAGGGGTTAGGTAAGCAGCCGGTAGATAGGGAGGGATTGAAAATAATGATTAAAAGGTCAATCTGCTGGAGAAGAAGAGATAGAATGGGATCACTTGTGCATGTAGAGGGGCTTGCCTTGGCAAGGAGAGGATCATCTCTTCAAGGGAAAATAGTGAAGAAGGAGATAATGGTAGAGGCATTTGGGAGATATGAGTTGAGGAAGCAGGAGCCTTTGACCAATGTCCTTAATTTTTTTCAGTAAAATATAAGGCATATGTATATGTGTGTGTCTCTGTATGTATATGTGTATGTACACATATATATGTATGTATGTATATGTGTATATACGTATAAAATCTTATTAAACTATGAAGGCCATGAGGGCAGCCCTATCTTAGCTACTCTCTTTATCTGTCCTAGCCTCACACAATGATCTAAATATTTTTTTCAGTTCTTCGAAGAGCTAAAATTTCTTCACTGTGAGAGATTAATAGATCTAGCAATCCCTCTATAACTTGATGAATAGATGATAAAAAATTCATTGCCATTTTCTCCAAACTTCCGATTGAGCTCAGAATTTAGCTTAGTTGGTCCTGGGCCAAGAGAGGCATACAGTCCATAACCTGATGCATATTTGAAGGCTTTGCTTCTTGAGCTTTGGCATCAAAACCTTTGAGATTCTGGGATCACATCACAATGAAACATTCAAAAAGGACTTTCAAGAAAAATCTAAATACAGTAAGTACTTTTAAAAATATTTGAGTCATTTCTGTGTTACCTGAAGGGTGCTGAGTAAAGGTGTACCTGCCCCCAACCCTATTATAGGTTGCTTCCCGATGATTATTTTCCCCCAACTCCACTGAAAGAGAAAGTCCATTTCAATAGTATGGCAGAAACTAGGCATAGACCAACATCTTACACTGTATATCAAGATAAGGTCAAAATGGGTACATGACTTAGACATGAACAGTGAAACTATAAGCAAACTAGGAGGGCAAGGAGGAGTTTGCCTGTTTTATGACCAAACAAGGTAGAGAACATTATGAAATGCAAAATAGATAATTTTGACTACATTAAATTTAAAAATTTTTGCACAAAGCCAATGTCACCAAGATTGAGAGGGAAGCAGAAATATGGGGAACAATTTTTACAACCAGTGTCTCTGATAAAGGCCTAATTTTTTAAATATAGAGAGAAATGAGTCAAATCTATAAGAATATAAGTCATTCCCCAATTGATAAATGGTCAAAGGATATGATCAGGCAGTTTTCAGAGGAAGAAATTAGAGCTATCTACAGTCAAATGAAAAAATGCTGTAAATCACTATTGATTAGAGAAATGCAAATTAAAACAACTCTGAGGTACTACATCACACCTATCAGATTGACTAACATGACAAAACAGGAAAATGAAATATGTTAGAGAAGATGCAGGAAAATTGGAACACTAATGCATTGCTGGTGGAATTGTGAACTAATCCAACCATACTGGAGAACAATCTGGAACTATGACAAAAGGGCTATAAAACTGTGCATATCCTTTGATCCAGCAATACCATTACTAGGTCTGTATCCCAGAGAGACCATAAAAATTGGAAAACAGCCCACATGTACAAAAATATTTATAACAGTTCTTTTTGTGGTAGTCAAGAATTATATATTAAGGAGATGTCCATCAATTAGGGAATGGGTGAACAAGTTGTGGTATATGAATGTAATGGAATACTGTTGTTCCATAAGAAAGGATGAACAAGCAAACTTCAGAAAAACCTGGAAAGACTTGCATAAACTGATGCTGAGTGAAGTGAACAGAACCGGGAGAACATCGTACACAGTAACAGTCACATTATGAGATGACTGACTTTGTTAGATTTAGCTCTTCTCAGCAATGCAATGATTTAAGACAATTCCAAAAGACTTATGGTGGAAAATGTTATCCACATCCAGAAAAAAAATATGGAGTCTAAATGCAGATTGAAGCATGCTATTTTCTTTCTTTCGTTGTTTTTTGTTTTTTCTTTCTCATCATTTTTCCTTTTCATTCTGATTCTTCTTTCACAACATGACTAATGTGGAAATATGTTTGATATGTAGAGCCTATATCAGATTACATGCCCTCTTGGGGAGGGGGGCAGAATTTAGAATTCAAAATCTTATAACAGCAAATGTTGAAAATTAAAATTTTTTAAAAGAAAAAAAAGTCCATTTCTTCATTCTTTCTAACTAAACAAGTTTGCTTTTTCTACTTTTCTAGCTATAGAAGATCAAATACAGAAAAGAATTTGGATTTTCATAAAAGAGCAGGTTCTGACTTGCCTTCCTCAAGTCTTTGCATTCTGAAGTCCTGGATGAGAGTGGGCTAACTAGAGCTCTTCATAAGAACAAAAGAGATGCTAAAAACTTGGCAGAGGACCTGAATTATACCTGGTACTGAATTATACCTGGTATTATGCCATGAAGGGGTGGCATCCTCCCTGAGCTGGATGCTCTCAAATCTGTTTTCTTCCTTGCCTTGAAACTGGCTTTTCTCACTATGACTCAGTTCTTGTGCGGCTCCAAAGACAACCTGGCTGTCTTCCCTCACTCAGAAGGAGGCCAGTGTTGATTTTCCCTGCTAATAAACCTGAGGGGGAGTCCATAAACTCTGAAGCAGAATATTCTGGAAAGCTGATATAACAGACTCCCCTACCCCCTTCCTCGCTGATACAAAGAGAAAATGGAATGAACTGAACCCAAGCTAGTGATAGGATACGAATCTTTCAGCAACCCCCCTGAAATGGGTTTCTAAAGGAAAAAAAAACCTCCAAAAAGGTTTCCACCATTTAGTACCTGTTCATCAATGTGGATATTCTACTAATGAGGCAGAACCCATCTTATTCATAATGTCCCTACTCAAATTCTGTTCAGGCAGCTAGGTGGCACAGTGGATAGAGGGCATGGGTCTGGAGTGAGGAAGACTCGGATCTGGCCTCAGATATGTATTAGCTGTGTGACCCCAGGAAAGTCACTTAATCCTGTTTGCCTCAGTTTCCTCATCTGTAAAATGAGCTAAAGAAGGAAATGGCAAACCACTCCAGTATCTTTCCCAAGAAAATCCTAAATGGGGTCAGAAAGAGTCAAAAGTGCAAAATGAATAAATGACAACTTCTAATACGTTTTCTCTATTGTCAGTCTAATTGTCTTCTGGGCTTCCTAGGAATCATAGAATTTTAGAGCTGGAAGGGATGTTGCCCTTAGAGAATCATGTCTCCCCAACAGGATTTTAAACTTCTCTGAGGAATGGAATTCTATTTTATGTTCCTTTTTTATCTACCTTGACTCCTCAAAGGCACTGTGATGCAGTGAGTAGCGTTTTAGATTTACAGTCAGGACATCTTGAGTTCAGGTCCCAAAGGCCCTTTCTCAGTTATTAATCTTGAACTTTCTGTTGTATTTCATACTTTTAAGCATCCTTTCCTTCTGGATACTCTTTCTCTCTCTCTCTCTCTCTCTCTCTCTCTCTCTCTCTCTCTCTCTCTCTCTCTCTCTCTCTCTCTCCTGTCCCAACCTAAACTGGGTGTAACCTCAAGCTCTGTGCTGGGCCTTATTATATTCTCTCCCTACACCCTGTCTCACTTGATGAGCTCATCACTTTAGTGATCTTATCATCTCGAGGAAGATGATTCCCAGATCTATGTATCTCTCAAAAATTCCAGTTCTACATCACTTGTATAAACAGTTGTTTATCAGATATTTCCAACAAAATATCCAGGAGGCATTTACCTGAGAGTCACAGGAAATACTTTAGAGAAGACCCAGAGAAACGATCTCGTTTGTGCTTCTGATTAAGAAAAGCAATTGCTTACTTGAACCTGCAAACTCCAGCTAGTCTATTATGCCCCATAAAAAACAGTCCTCCAGGATAGCACAAATACTACAAGTCTTAAATAGAACTCATTATCTTTTGTTATTGTTGTTTTATGTTGTTTTCCCCAAACCCACACCTCTTCCTAATTTCTTTATTTCTGTCAGAGATACCACCATCCTTCCAGTCAATCAGGGTCAGAATAGTGAAGTCGCTCAATTCTTCTCTCTCCTGCAGTCTCCATACCAAATGTGTCCTGGAGCTAGCTCTAACAGGCTCCAGAGAGAACTGACTGTTTAAATTTTCAGTGTGAACATTCGTTGTTATTGAGTCGTTTCAGTTCTGTCCCACTCTTTATGACCCCATTTGGGGTTTTCTTGGCAAAGATACAGGAGTGATTTGCCATTTCCTTCTCCAGCTCATTTTACAGATGAGGAAGCTAAAGCAGACAGGATTAAGTGACTTGCCCAGGATCGCACAACTAGTAAATGTCTGAACATTGACACATCAGAAATTGGCAAATATTACATATCTGAGCTAGTAAGCAACTGAGCATTTACTGGAAATCTGGTTTTGCTGATTGCCTAGATTTGAGAAAGTAAAGGAGAAAATGATTATAATGCAGATCAGCCTTAAAAGTGTGCGCCCCAGATTTAGAAAACTGTTAAAATCAGTTACCCAGCAAACCCCTGATCCATACTTTATCAGTTGTCAAATCTTGTGGACTCCACCTCCAAAACATCTCTCCAACCAGTCACTTTTCTCCACTCACATATACCACCTCTTGTACAGATCCTCATAATTCTTCTACTGAATTATCTCAATGGTTAATTCTTCTCCCTGACTTTCTCACCATATAATGCATTTTCCACAGAGTTGTCAAAATAACCATCCTAAAACACAGGTTGGAGCACATCACTTCCCTATTTAAGAAGGAATTGCTTTTCCAACAAAATACAAATTCCTTTGACGTTCATACATCCTGGTTTCAGTTTACTTTTCTAGGTTTATTACACATTACTTCCTCTCAAGTTCTCTTGGGTTTCAATCAAATCACCTGCTTCCCCAGCATAATATTCCATTTCCCATCTCTGTGATCTTTACGGGCCATCCCCCCATTGCCTGGAATTCGCTCTCTCCAAATCTCTAAAAAGTACAGGTACTTTTTAGACTCTCTAACTTCTGTGAACACCAACTCATGGGTCATTTCCTATCCCAGTTGATAGTGTTCTCTCCCGGTCCAAAATAGTTGGTATTTATTTATCTATGCCTTGCCTCTGACACATACTGCTGCAGAACTGTGAACAGATTGGTGCCCTACACATCTCTTTAAAACTGGAAAACGCAGAGAAGGGGCTAAACTTTATTGTAGAAGAAGTTTTCTTGTCCACCAGTTCTCTGTACCAATGAAATCACATATCTAGTCCCTTTCTTTGCATATCTGATTAAATATATCCCTCCCAACAGAGTGTGAGCTCTTTGAATGAGTGGGCGGGGGAGAGAGAAACATTTATTAATGATACCTGGTATCATTAATATTTATATAGCACCTAAGATTTGCAATTTCTTTACATATAAATTAGGCAGTCGGGTGGTACAACAGCTAATACTTGAGTTCAAATCTCACCTTAGACATTTACTAGCTGTGCAACCCAGATGTTTTGTGTTTCTCTAAATGTCCTTATCTCTAAAATGGGTATAAAAATAGCACTTACCTCCTAGAATTGTTGTGAGGATAAAATGGGATAATATTTGTAAGATGCTTTGTAAACAACAACCTTGTGAGGTGCGTGCTGTTATTATCCCCATTGAGGAAACTGAGTCTAAACAGTTAAGTGACCTGCGCAGAATTCATCAGTGTCTGAAGTTGGATTTAAAACTAAGATCTTCTAAACCCTAAACCCCAAGTCTTTGACTCTACCTACAAAACCTACCAGTTTAAGGAGGAGTGGGGAGGGGGAGGGGAAGGTGCTGGACAAACTCTGGGAGAGAGAAGTGGGACAAGTGTTCATCAAGCTCCCATTACTACTGTGCCAAACACTTTACAAATGTTAGCTCATTTGATCGTCACAATAATCCTCGGAGGTGATGGTATTATGACTCCCATTTTACAGCTGAGTAAATTGAGGTAGGCAGACCAGTGACTTGCCCAGGATCACACAGCTCCTAAGTTGTTTTTCAGTTGTGTCTGACTCTTTATGACTATTTGGGTTTTTCTTGGCAAAGATACTGGAGTGGTTTGCCATTTCCTTCTCCAGCTCATTTTACAGATGAAGAAACTGAGGTAAACAGGGTTACAGGATTTGCCCAGGGTCACATAGCTAGTAAGTGTCTGAGGCCAGATGTAACCCCAGGTCTTCATGACTTCAGGCCCAGAGCTCCATCTACGGATCCACTGTACCACTCAGGTGCATAGGGATAGAAAGACAAAAGTAGAGAGTCCCTGCCTTCAAGGAGGTCACACTCTAATTCAGACCAATAGGGAAAGACAACACACTGGGGGCAGTGTAGCCAGGAAGCGGCACTTTGATCAGTAAAGTTATAGAGATGGTGGGTAGGGACTCAGGGGACTAGAATACTGTACCCTTTGCAAGAAGAAGGCTAAGTTGACATGGTCATGCTTCTAGAACTGAAGAAGGGTAGAAGGGAGAGAGAAGGAAAATATAGTATACTCAAAGAAGAGAGGCTATTGGGTGAAAAGATGGTCAGGGAATAGGGAATGATGCTACAGGAGAAACATCTGTCTAAGTTCATGTGGTGGGTTAACTGCTGCCAAATATATATTTACCACAAAGCAGAAAATATAGAGCTAAAAACCTAGGTTTTCTGATGATGCTCAAGCCTAGATCAGGCCTCAGAGAAAACCTGAACAATCGTTAGGATTCTGACAAGGCTTCTTATAGGCAAAATTATGTCAGAGTGACTGAGGAATAATTCATTTTCAGATTGTAATAGTGTACATTACATTTAGGTCATAAAAGCTAAAGAGAAAATAGAGCCATGCTCCCTTCAATGTCATAAAAGTTCAACACACTTAGTTAAACATTTATAATTTCGTATATCCTCTAAGGGAACAAACCTCCTCAAACAAACTCTATAAGTAAACTAAGTCAGAATACAGATTAAACTACATTTAGAGGATTTACAAATAAACTGATTAAAGAGGAAGATTTACATGGCCAAGAACTCAGAGACAGTTGAGAATCTTTCTCTGGGTTCTTATTTAAGGAATGTTTAAGGATCTAAGGGCTAAGCAGCTAACTAGGCAGCTCAGTGGCTCCAGCACTTGATCTGGAGTCAAAAAACTGTGAGTTCAAATTTGGCCTCAGTTACTTATTAGCTGAGTGACCCTGGGCAAGTCACTAACCTCCTATTTGCCTCTGTTCCTCATCTATAAAATATGGACGCACTAGAGAAGGAAGTGGCAAACCACTCCAGTATCTTTGTCAAGAAAACCCAATTTACAAGTCAAATATGACTGAACAATAACAAGGTTCTAAGTAAATTTCCATATCCCATGGGACAGGTTTTGGTCACGAGAATTAATATAGACTTTCAGTTAACCAAAATTTGCTGGGGGCATGGTTCTCAGTCCCAAATAAATAGGAAATGAAAAATTCCCATGACAAATTGAAACTTGTCTAGAGTCTGCCTAAAACAATGTACCATTCACCAATGTGGATGTTGGGAAAACTGAGGGAAAGAACTGTTTCCCATTTTGTCTTTGTGTCTCTAGCACCTACCTAAGCACAATGCTTTGTACATTGGATGGATGGATGGATAGATGGATAGATGGATGAAATTATCTAGCTCAATGCTCTCATTGCATGAGTGAGGAAACTGAGGCTCAAGTAAGTTGTCCACAGTCATATTGGTAGTTCTAAATCCTGAGAAATTTTAGACAGAAGGTTTTTCCTCTATAGCAAGCTGCTTCTCCCTTTATCAAGGTTAAATTTCTTTTTGAATTTCCTCATACTCCTTGGGCTTCAAACACTGGCTTTTAATGCAACACTACCAGGTTTTTGTAAGAGCAAGAAGGAACTTACTTTAAACACCCCTTAGATCAACCCTGTCATTTTTTAAAAGAAGAAATAGATCACTGAACCTCAGAGAGGGGAACTGATTTGTTCAAGCCATCCAGCTATTGCAGAAGAGTAAAGGAACTGACTCAATCAGACCTATCTTCTCTGACTTTTCCTCCAGGACTCTTTTGAATTTATCTTTCTTTCTTAGTTTTGGCACGGTGGCAATTTCCTTTGGAATGGGGCTTAACTGTGACTGATCCTTCCAGATAAAAGGAAGAGAGCCTCAAGAAGGGAGGGATAACTGACTTCTAAGGGGGATGACACTGTGGTAATGGCAAATTCTTGTAAATCATCAGCCAATCCACCCTAAGCAGGGACCCAGAAAAAATTCCACCTCATGCAGTGTCAGAGGAAACAGAAAGAGCCCTCCCAGCTGTGGGAAGGCTGAGGAAATCCCCATCAGTGCCTCCATTCCCAGAACCTGCTGCTAGTCAGTTTCATTTGTCTAAGAAAGGGCCTGGGGCTTGTTGCATTCATTCCCTGCTTGGGGGTGCTGGGATTTGGTACCAGAGTATACTGAGAAAGGACCGTCCTTCCCCTTTGTCCCCCCAATATACACCCTCGGATTTTGGGTTTTTAGTTTTAATTTTTAGAACAATACACATCTTCCTGAGAAATCCTGGGAGCTGGGGTCCACTGTTGGAAGAGTCAGGTGGGTTGGAGGGATGCATAGGATGTCCAGTCTAGAACACTAGAAGCCCGGAGCTGAAGGCTTCCTCGGGTCCCTGTGGCCCCTTTAAGAGCCTGCCCGTCCCCCGCCATGTGGCCCGCTGACATCAGAGCAGGAAGTGTTTGAGGAAGTCTAGAGCTAGCAGGCAGGCTGTCTAATCCAGGTCCCTGAACCCTGATGTGGTCTGGGGGGGCACCCACCGACCTAAGTCCCTACAGGTGGTCTCCGCCTCCCTCCCTGTTCCCTGCCCTGGCAAGGGCCGCCTCCCCCTTCCCCAACCACCAGGCAGGTGAGTTCACCCCTTACTTCTCCCCACCCCCCAACCCCCGGGACCCTGAGCTGAGACAGGTGGCTTAAGGTGGGACCAGCTGTGACCTCTTTCTTGTCCCTCTCCTTGGTCACTACTCCTGACATCCAGGGAGATAATCAATCTTGTTTGTCCTTTCCTGGAGGTTTGGAAACAAATTTCTACTGAGTTCTGGAAGTTTGCTTTGCCCACCCACTCTGTTTTGTTCCTGGTTGGTGAGTGTTAAAATCCGGGAGATTGCTGTAAAGCCTAAAGAGAGAAAATACAGCTGGTGTAGGTTCCCCCACTGATCCATTTGAAGTGCGTGGTTTGGCATGGTGGGGAAGGAGGATTCATTCATAGGCTCTCCATACCATATAAAGGCGTATGTGATTTCCCAGGAAGTAAAAAATTGACTTTCAAATTTTTTATCCAGGGAAAGTAGAGGAAGGGAGTCTTAAATGGCACCTTAGGGGGATTCCTTTGGCAATCAAGGGATCTCTTTGAGTAACAGAGGTAGGAGAGGTGTTGAAGAACTTGTTAGAGAAGAGTTTCTTTTTTAAAAGAAAATAAAAACACACTTTTTCCTTCTCACTCACACCCAAAGGCAAGAATCCTCTGTCCCATTCCATCTCTCCAAGGGGTCTTGTTTTTCTTCCTCTGATCCTCCTCTGAATTCCCACAGCAGTAACTTCAGAATGAGCTGGCCACCTTCTCTTCAAATGCAGACTTGTGGGTCCTGGGAAATGAAAGAACGGCTTGGAACTGGGGGATTTGGAAATGTCATCCGGTGGCACAATGAGGTAGGTAGGACCTCTTTCTACCCTGGGAAAGAACAGTCATGAGGTGAGGGGGGTTAGTGCATTTCACACTTCACTTCCCAAGTGGCTCTAGTGAGATTCCTTCTGTTTGATCTAGGTGTGCCTATCCCACCATGTTCTGGGTTTTGATTTGGGTCTTGGTGGTAGGGTGGTCTCATTTGGAGAGAAGAGCCAAAGAGGCAGAAAGAACCTGGATCAGAGTAGGTTCCTCAGATTTGCTAATCTTCTCTAGCCTGCCTGTTGGAGAAACCTTGGACATGTTACCTGCCTAGTCAATCAACTGTCATTTATCAAATAAACCTGACTATGTGCAAGGGAAACAAGGAAAAAGTGAAAATCCCTGACCTCAAGGAGCTTATCCAGCACCTGGATTTCATTATAAACAACAAACTAATGTCCTGACAAAATCCTACCAAAAACCCCAATTTCCCTAAGGTTATTCCACACCAGAAAGTTCCGCAAGTTCTTCACCATAATCAGGAATCTGGCTGAAATGATGGGTCACATCACTGTTGGTTTGTTTGCCTCTGAGGCTCTTGACTGGACAGTCATGACCCATGATTATGCAACTCTAAATGTTAAAGTACACCAGGCCTTCTCAATTCCAAGTGGACAGGACTCTTCCTGGGTATTTGGAGGTTAAATACAAACAGCTTTGGAGTCGGTTGCTTAGGAGAGAAGCTCTCATTCCTGGTGGAGAGTCAGGAGTACTAGCCAGTCCTATACCTGAAAGGACCTGCTGGAAAAAAAGACTACCTCAAACTCACTCAAATCGCTCCACCCACCCTATGGTCTAGCATTAAGTACAATGCCCCCTCTTAGGGTCACCAAATTATTCCTACTTTAGAACATTAAATTCAATAAATATTTATTAAGTACCTACTATAGGAAAGGCACTGTACTGCAGGCTGTGGATAAAAAAACTAAACAGTCTCTGCTTTGAAGGAGTTCACATTCTATTTTAGAGATATGATGGGGACAAGGATAAGTCAATACAAAATATTTAACCCGAGATGTTGATAAAGGGTGATATTCTTATAAAGAGAGTGAATAAATAAAACGTACAGAATCTAGACTCCTTGACTGTCACAGGGACCTATCACTTCCATTTCTGTAGTGCCTTGTAGCATACAAAGTCTTTTCCTCACCACAACCCTATGAAGTCGAAATTACAAGCATTTTTTTTACCAAAGCTTTGATTTTATTGGTTTATGATAATATCAATAAGGAAACATCCTATACCTATATAGATGTGCACATTAGAGAATTGCCTGGGACAGGGATGAAATGACTTGCCCAGGATCTCATGACCCATTTGTGTAAAAGATGGGACTTGAACCTCGATCTTTGGACTTAGAGGCCTTCTCTCTATCCACTGTGCCGTGCTAACTCTCAGGTTTTGTGAGTGTTATGATGCTCATTTTACAGGTTTAAATTTTTTGCCTAAGATCAAATGACTAGAGGGGTTTTATACGGTAGTATTCTTATTGTTGAATCATGCCTGACTCTTCATGATCCTGTGGACCATCTCATCGCTAGCCAGAGCTGGCCATGGGGTTTTCTTGGCAAAGATACTGGAGCAGTTTGCCATTTCCTTCTTCAGTGGATTAAGGCAAACAGAGGTTAAATGACTTGACTAAGGTCACACAACTAGTAAGTGTCTAAGGCCAGATTTGATTTCAGATCATCTTGACTCCAGGCCCAGTGCTTTATCCACTGATCCATCAGTTGCCTCTTTATATGGTAGCACCAGGACCCAAAATTTGTTATCCAGAGTTCAGGGATCCTTGTCTTGCACCATCCTCCATAACAGATCCCTTCTCAGCTTAGTCAAAGGCAGTTACTTTTGCTTTAAAAAAAAAAGGAAAGAAGGTAGTCAAGGGAAGGAAAAGGAGAAGAGGGAGAGTAGAAAGGAGAAAGGAAGAAGGAAGGACAGAAAGAGAAAGAGAATAGGAGAAGAGAGGAGATAATTTCCATGCAAGTGTTCCAGCATTCTATCATACCCAGTCTGAAATGGTCTCCACCTGCTGTCTCTGCTCTGAGTGCCCACACAGTCTAAATAACATTGCTCCATAGCCACAAAGGGGGTTTTGGTTTTGACCCAACCATGGGCATAAAGACAAAGTCCGTGGGGTAGGGATGTCTGTGTATGTGTGTGTGTGTATTTGGAATCTGACCTGCACACTACTATTAAGTTATTCCTGCAGAATACCACTTGCCCACCACACACACTCCAGTTGGCTCTGCTTTCTGGGTGTGCCCTGTTACCCTCAACCACTTGTGTGGGTGCTACAGTAACAAGAGACTGAGTTTTCTTGACTAAAGGCCAGAGCTTAGGCTATAGCTTCCACTGAGGGCATCCTCAACAGAAGGACTCATCCCTGAGTCACCATGAGGAAGCTTCCTTTTAGAAGCAACTCTATCCTCTCTTTCCTTGACCTAAAGATAAAGCTGTCCTCCAAAGGACAGTCATAAGGACAGGTCTAAGTCAACCTGGAAAGGAACCTGAAAAGATCTAGCCCAGCCTCCTCATTTTGCAGATGAGGAAACTGAGGCCCAGAGAGAGATGTCAAAGTCAAGGTAACAGAGCTCAGAGCTAGTGAGTAGGCAGGATTTAAGCCTCTGACTTCAAATCCTGTGCTCTTTCCACTACACCACACTGCTTGAGATGTTGGAGAATTATTTAAGGTCTGCTGGGAACCATTGTGAGGTGAGGTGAGAGGGATCAGTACTCTATGATCCTGGAGCAAAGCATTAGGATCAGTGCTTCCAACCGAATCACCAATGGTTTTGAAATAAGCTTTAAACATTGTTGGCTAAGCCTAAACTTGGCTTAGTCCAGGAGGTTCAAGTTTTGGGGGTTTTATTTTAAATGCAGTAGGTACTCATGAATCATAAAATCCAATTAAAACTACTTTAATCACTGAAACTTTAAAATGCATGATTCAAGAATTATAAAGGGTATAAAGCACAATTCCCTTTCTGTAGTCAGGAACTGAAGGAAGCACCCCCTATGTAGTTAAAGCTCCAGAAAATTATTCTGGTCACTTACCTTCTCCTGAGCCAATCCTATTACATATAATTCAAACTCCTAGGCCTACAATGCAAGTGGGACTGAGCCAAGGGACAAAGAAGACTGGATATGGTCATACTACATCTGCAGTAACTCCAAAAATAAGCCCAGGTTCTCACTACATCCCACTCATTGGAGACTGGTTCCTAAAAATTTTCTGGGGGACCTTTCATCATTAAAGCAATCTCAGAAACAGCCCCAAAAACTGGAGAATGAGAATGAAACAAATAAAAATACAAAACAATATAAGTATTTTTTTTTTTTACATTGGGAAAATGCTGTCAGTGGCAGTTCCTAAAAATCTTATGGGATAAAATAGTAGCGATGGCCCAGAGTACCACCAGGAAATTAAGGTCCGCTAAATGGAAGATAAGATGCCCAGCATTGTCACTCTGTCACAGGGCTTGACCATCTGAATTAAAACAGCTAAGAGAGGCCAGATAGGTGATACAGTACATAGAGTTCCAGGTCTGGAGTCAGGAAGACCTAATTCAAATCTAGCTTCATACTCTTACTAGCTGTGTGACCTTGGACAAGTCACTTGACCCAGTTTGCCTCAGTTTGTTCATTTGTAATATGAACTGGATAAGGAAATGGCAAACCATTCCAGTATCTTTGCCAAGAAAACCCCCCAAAAAGTTCTCAGAGTGGGACTGTATAACAATAAGAGGACACAGGCCTCTTGCATGTAGAGCCTGAGGCTGGTGGATTGTTTGAGCAAAAAACAGAATATTGAACTGCATTGGGTTAAACTGATTGGGTGTCTTCACTAAGTCTAGCACCAGTATGGACTGGAAAGGAGAGGACAAAAATGACAGATAGGGCATTGAACCCCAAATAAATGGGGAGATAATAAGAAAGTACATTGCTGACTTTGAGGAGTCAGACCACCAGAGCCAAGTGATGGTCAGCAACAGCACTAGAAATTTCAGGGCCACCAAATGGATGATGACTTCCAGCTTTGTCCCTCCATCACAGGTCTGGACCACCTCAATTAAAACTGCTTAACAGTCACGGGCCTCTTACATGGTTCCCATGTTAAGACTTGGCGGAGGTCATTACTGGGCTAGTATCAGTGATCTTTGAAACATGGAGAATAGGAGAGGTCCTGGAGGACCTTGTAAAACAGGGATTCTTAACCTCTTTTTGCATTCTGAAGAAGACCTCTTCTTAGAATAATGTTTTAAAATAATTGGAGGAAATGCTACAATCTCAGTTAGAGTTTAATAAAATTAAAAATGTATGTTTTCCTAATCAAAGTCATGGATTCCCTGAAATCCATCCTTGGACATTTTGGAGATCTGTGGTCCCCAGATTAAGAATCCCTGATATGACAGCATATGTCATCATAGGGAAGAAAGTGGAGTCTGCAGACCACAGGCCACTGAACTTGACTTTGATTCCTGGTAAAATTCTGGAACCAGTTATTAAAAGAATGATTAAGGAACATCTGCGGAAGGACCCAGTAATTACACACTGCCAAGAGCAGATCATGCCATTGTGTTACTAGACTGGCAAGTCCCGGGAACACTGGGACCTTAGTTGGCCTAGATTTTTGTAAAACATTTGACAAAATTTCTCAAGTTTTTCCATCAAATTTCTAGCCCATCTTGTGGACTAGATGGAGAGATATGGACTGGATAATAGTATTGTGAGGTGGTTTCAGAAGTGTTTTGAATGACTAGACCCAAAGTGCAGTCATTAGTGGGGGACCTCTTCTTGGCCTTGTGTTTTTATAACATTTTTATCAATAACCTGAATATGGATAAATAATAATAACACATTTTACATAGAATTTTACCTACTCATAATTAATAGGCACTTTATAAATGTTGAATTGAAAAGGGGTTTTCTACAACAACCCTCTGAGATATTACAAGTATTTTAATCTCCATCTTACAGATGAGGATATAAGTCCAGAGCTATTTGATTTGTCCAAGGTCACAGAGATAGCAAATGTCATAGCCAAGAAAAGAGCAAAATCTCTCCTGATTCCACATCCAAAACTCTTCTCCGTACTACATTGGTCCTCTAAAGTTATAGAGGACATACTTTTCCAACCTAAACCTGAGAGGTATACATAATACCAACATGTGGTTTGAGATTATAATATAAATATAAAATTTTCATTTTGTTCATATAGTATTTATGCAACACATGCTATATTAATATTTTACAATAATATAAACATTAAATATATAAATATACAAATAATGTAATATAAAAGATTTCATAAATATAGAATTTATAAACATGATATATTTTACGTAAAATAATACAAATGGAATGTATAAATATAAAATAGACTATAATGTGTTATATACATACAAAATATAATATAGGATATATAATAATGAAAAGAATCTCAGTAGGTAGAAGGAATATTGTGTTCAGCTTTCTGCTCCACATTTTTTAAAAATTTAATTAATTTATTTGTTTTCAGTTTTCAACAATCACTTCCCTAAGTTTTAAATTTTCTCCCCTTCCCTTCACCCCCCCTCCCCAAGAGAGCATGCAATCTTATTTGTGTTCCATTCTTACATTCTTATTAAACACATTTTCACATTAGTCACGTTGCATAGAAGAATTAAAACAAATGGGAGAAATCATGATACAAGAGAATATATACATAATACAAGATACACAATACAAGAGAAAATAGTCTACTTCATTCTGTGTTCTGATTCCATAGTTCTTTCTCTGGATGTGGATGACATTTTGCCTCAAGAGTCCACTGGGAATGTTTTAGGTCCTTGCATTGCTGAAGGGCTAAGTCTATCAGAAACAGTCCTTGCACACCGTGACTGTCACTGTGTATTATGTTCTCCAGGTCTGCTCATTTCACTCAGCATCAGTTCATATAAGTCTTTCCAGGTTCTTCTGAAGTCTGCCTGCTCATCATTTCTTATTGCACAATAGTATTCCATTACATTCATATACCACCACTTGTTCAGCCATTCCCCAATTGATGGGCATTCCCTCAATTTCCAGTTCTTGGCCACCACAAAAAGAGCTGCCATAAATATGTACATGTGGGCCCTTTTCCCATTTTTATGATCTCTTTGGGATGCAGTCCTAGAAGCGCTATTGCTGGGTCAAAGGGTATGCACATTTTTGTAGCCCTTTGGGCATAGTTCCGAATTGCTCTCCAAAATGGTTGGATCAGCTCCCAGCTCCACAAACAATGAATTAGTGTTCCAACTCTCCCATATCTTCTCCAGCATTTATCATCTTCCTATTTTGTCATGTTAGCCAATCTGATAGCTGTGAGGTGGTACCTCAGAGTTGCTTTGATTTGCATCTCTCTAATCAATAGTGATTTGTAGCATTCTCCCATATGACTATAGATAGCTTTAATTTCTTCCTCTGAAAACTGCCTGTTCATATCCTTTGACCATTTATCAATTGTCAGCCCCATGTTTGAGGAAGAAAGTTGATAAGCTTGAGAGTGTCCTGAGTTGACAATCTGGGTGGTAAAGGGCAATAATAATAACATGTAATTTATTACATGTAATAAATAACGGTAAGTAATAACAGTAATAATTCATGAAATGTTTATTATTATATTATTAACCTAATACATTATTGTACCCAATAATTTGCTGCTACTTCTATGTAACAGTTAGCATTTATACAGAGCCTTAAGTTTTGCAAAGCACTTCACATATGTAGCCTCATTTGGCCTTTACAACCACTCTGGGAGGTAGGGACTGCTATTATCCCCATTTTGCAGATGAAGAAATTTAGTTTCAGAGTTTTGAAGTATTGTGCTCTGGGTCACACAGCTAATAAGTGTCTGAGGCTGGATTTGAACTCATAGCTGCCTATAAGTATCTGTTGAAACAAATGGATCTATTTAGCCTTGGGGGGAGAAGCTTACTTCGGAGAGACATGATAGCTTCCTTCAAGCACCTGAAGGATTGTCCTATGGAAGAGGGATTAGACGCATTCGTTTTAGCCCAGAAGATAGGACCAGGAAGAATGGATAGAAATTTCAGAGGAACAAATTCAGGCTTGATATAGGAAGAACTTCCTGATAATTAGAAGTATCCCAGGGTGTCATGGGCTGCTTCAAGAACTCAGGGGTACCCCTTACTACAGTTCCTCAAGAAAAGTGGGATGACCACTTGTCTGATGTAACAATAACAGTTGACATTTGTTGTTTTGGTTTGTCCTTTGTTTTCCAAGAATACCATGACTTGGGGGAAGTGATGCCATGACATACAAGTGAATTGGATTTAAGTGAGGGAGGGCTGTGCAAAGTCACCAGCCTCACTTTCTCCTCTGGAGACATCTGGGTCCATTGGCCAGCTATACTGGAGATGGCCCCAGATGCAGTGGGAGACCTTGGCCTTTTAAAACTAAGGTCTTTAGCAGGTCTCAGTTTGACTGAGGCAATACCCAATCAGTGATTATGGCTACGTTAAAAAAAAATGAGACCAAGAATGGCCTCTTTAAACTAGTCCAGAAAAAAAAAAAAAGAAGAAGAAGAAACTGAGAGGGAAAGACCCTCAGGGTTTCTGGGCAAAACAGAAACAATTCCTATTTATATTCACTCTGAGTCAGTCTAGGCCCAAACAATGACCGAGTGGAAGAAAGAAGGACAAAAGACAACTCTTGAGTAGTAGGAACTGTCTGTACTGTAGGAACTGGGGACTAAGATGGCCAGTATTGATGGGGTGCTTGTGCTTGGACCCAGCCCTAGGACCCTATCTCTCCCCAATCCAAAGACCCTATCTCTGACAATAACTCATGAGTGGACCTCAGTGAGGCAAACTATCTCTCCCTGTTACAAGAACAAGCTGACCTCTGTAGAATTTCCCTTGTATGAGCAGGACAACCTTGTACCAGCAGAACTATCATGTACTGATTCCCACAGTTACTATATGCAATCCAGAGGTCAACTCCCAAAGCTATCTTGTTACTGACGTAGTAGACCCAAACCACAGCCCTAACAAGTTCCTCCCCACTGACAGTAATGAATGATGCCTGTGGCCAAGGTACAAAAACTATGCTACCATCTAATTGGCATACTTGGCATACCACTTGCTGAACTTTTTCTGTATAAGCTTTAGTATCACCCCCATTAAGTTTCAAATTCTCTAGGGAGCTCCACCTTCTCTTATAGCATTGCAATGAATTTTTTGCCACTTGACTGGAAGACTGATTGCTTGAGTCCCTGAATCTTTCCAGATGACTCCGCCCTGTACCTTGATATTTTGGAGTCCCTGAACCCCTAAACCACATCAGTATGGTTCTTTCCTTTGCCTTCCTTCCTGAAATGTCACAAGATATCTTGGTGTTTACAGGCTACATTTCTTTCTCAAAGATCGTGCCTTAAACCCAAATCACTTTGCCTCTTACTGATTAACTGACAAGAGATCCCAGCTGACATTTATACAATGCTTTAGACACCTTATGGTAGAAGGAAGCTGTGTGGCTCAGTAGATAAAGCAACAGACCTAAAGTCAAATTCAAATCTGGAATATGTAGGAGCTGCGTGAACCTCCACAAGACTGTGGAGACTTAAGTTAGCCTCGGTTTCCTCAACTGTAAATGGGAATTATAATGGCACTTAAATCCCAAGGTGGTTGTGAGGATAAAATGAGATGATAGTTGTAAAGTGATCTGCAGTTCTTAAAGTGCTATATGAATTCTAGCTATCATTGGTGTTATTATTCCCATTTTACAAATAAGGAAACTGAGGCACAGATTAAGTGAATTGTCTATGGTAACACGGATATAACTGCCAAAGGCAGGATTTGAATTCAGGTTTTTTGGCATTAGATCTAACACGTTAGCCACGGTGCTGTGTTAATATGGTAGGTCAGGGAGTGGTGAGATGGTTCAAGTACTGATTGGATTAGACATCCCCAAGATCCCTTCCACCTTTAAGATTCTGTGAATACAAAACATGATTTCTACCCTCAGGAAGTTACCTGTGAAGCTGAATTGACAGAAAAAATAACATACATATGACAAAGAATATTTAGATGCTCAACTGTATGATACTGATTATGACTCAATAGAATTTGGGAAAAAAGCAGAGGAAAACAAGTTGGAGGAGTGGAAAATGGCCTTCTAAAGGGGTTGGGACTTGACCTGGTCCCTGAAGACTGGATAGGATGTAGCTAAGGGTAAGGGCTAGGGGTCATTCCAGGTTAGGGAGTACTCCACTGTCCATTCAGTACTCTCTTACTCTTTCTGCACAAACTGATCTTTCAGGAAACAGGAGAGCAGATCGCCATCAAACAATGTCGACAAGAGCTAAGTCTTCGGAATCGAGAGAGGTGGTGCCTAGAAATACAGATCATGAGAAGGTGAGGTTCTGGGGATCCTGCCTCATCAAAGGGGGTCTCCTAAAGCTTAGGGATAATGAGGACACCAAGACCTGAAAATGGAAGAAGTAACTCAGATCTAGAGTAAGAGTATCCCAAGGTCTGAATCTATGATTTAATTGGTTAACAGGTGGGGATGTGGGGGACAGATATGCATATGTATTCCATAGGCTGCCTTCACTGGTAAAGATGAGCGACTCTGTATCTTACAGTTTTATAGTTTAGAAAGTTATCTGAAGCAGAGTTATTTTGATTAGTTAAGTGACTTTTGTATGGTCTCTATATATGAGTCTTCCTGACTCAAAGCTGGCCATTCATCCCCTTTGCCAAAAATACATGGAAATAATCATTCTTTTTTTAAAAATTTATTTATTTTTAGTTTTCAACATTCACTTCCACAAGTTTTCAATTTTCTCCATTTCCCTTCACAGTGTGCAATCTGATACAGGCTCTACATATACATTCTTATTAAATACATTTTCACATTAGATATGTGGTACAGAAGAATGAGAACAAATGGGCAGAACCATGAGAAAAAAAACGAAACAAAAAAAGAGAGCAAATAGTTTGATCTGAATTCAGACTCCATATTTCTTTCTCTGGATGTGGATGATGTTTTCCATCAGGAGTCTTTTGGAGTTGTTTTAGGTCCTTGCATTGCTGAGAATAGCTAAGTGTATCAAAGTCAATCATCAAACAATGTGGCTGTAACTGTGTATAAAGTTCTCCTGGTTTTACTCACTTCACTCAGCATCAGTTCATGTAAGTCTTTCTAGGTTTTCCTGAAGTCCACCTGCTCATCATTTCTTAGATCACAATAATATTCTATATTCCACAACTTGTTCAGCCATTCCCCAATTGATAGGCATCTCCTCAATTTCTAGTTCTTGGCCAACACAAAAAGTGTTGCTATAAATATTTTTGTAGATGTGAGTCATTTTCCCATTTTTCTGATCTCTGTGGGATACAGCCCTAGAAGTGATATTGCTGGGTCAAAGGCTATGCACATTTTTATAGCCCTTTGGGCATAGTTCCAAATTGTTCTCTAGAAAGGTTAGATCAGTTCAAAACTCCATTAACAATGCATTAGTATTCCAGTTTTCCCACATCTTCTCCAGCATTTATAATTTTCCTTATTGAAATAGACATTCCTGATGTGTTTTTATCTCCCCTGTTTCACCCAGTCATAGAACCCCCAAATTGGAAGGGACTTTAGAGATTGTCTAGTCTAACCCATCTAGGCAAGAATGCTCTAGAACATCACCAAGTAGTCATCCAGCATCTACTTGTATACATCTTCAGAGATGGAGAACTCACTACCTCATAAAGCAGTCCATTTAACTCTTAGACACCTCTTGTGAATATGAAATTTTTTTATATCAAGATGAAAACCACCTCTACCTTCCACCCTCCTACTCTCACTAGTTAGAATTCTTCCTTCTGAGAATTAAGAAAAATTCAGCAAATGTTCAGAAACAGATTGATCCTTTCCCATATAACAAGACTTTATGTGTATGTATGCATATGTACATATAGATACATGTATATCAGTCTATATAAAATATACATGTGAGTGTATATATATATATGTGTGTATGTGTGTGGTGTGTGTGTGTATCCACACACATACATATATATATACAGAAAAGGATCAAAGTCCTTGAATACCATATCATTACTCATAAAAATCACCTTTAGGTAACAACAATGTTAATAGTACCACTCTGGAAATAGGGTCCATTGATCATCTCAAAAGGGACAAGGACAGAGGAAAGCTGGCTGAGAAAGCTAGTCAGACAGGACAGGAGGCCTCCCTCAAAGCCAGCTAGTGGTATATATAACAATTGCCGTTTACACTCGGATAAAGATAAGATAATGCTAAAGATTACCCCTAATAAAACATTCCCAGAAAGACAGAGAGAGAAAAAAAGACTCCTGTGTGATTTGGATACAAAAAAAAAAAAAAAAAAGAATCCCGTCTCCAACCCATCAACTGAGATGAATTAAATATCTTCATCATTTCACTAGGCTACAGAAATCTCATATCTATATATTTTCTTCTTTTGTTGTTCCTATAAATAGCATCTTTAGGTTTCTAGTTATTTTGGGGCTGAAGTGTTTATTTAGCCAGAGTCCTACTTACCTTCTGTGAGGACCATATCTCATTTATTTTTGTATCATTTTGACTATCGTAGTAATATTTGCGTACTAGGCACTTTAGTAATTGCTTGCTGAATTAAGGTGAAAACAGCTAAAAACAAATTACATTTATATAGCATTTTAAGGTATACAAGACACTATCCTCAAATTAACCCTGTGATGTAGACCTAGGGAGTGTAAATATTATTAATCATCCTTATTTTACAGATGAGGAAACAGACTCAGGAAGTGTAAGTGACCTAAGAAGTAGTACTTATATTTTGTTGTTTTCAGTCATGCCCTTTTCTTTGTGACCCCATTTGCGGTTTTCTTGTTAAGATACTAGAGTGATTTGCCATTTCCTTCTCCAGCTCATTTTCTACCTAAGGAAAATGAGACACACAGGGGTAAGGGACTTGCCCAGGGTCACACAGCTAGTAAGTCTCTGTGGCCAGATTTCAACTCAAGAAGATGAGTCTTCCTGACTCCAGGCCCAGCATTCTATCCACATAGTATTTTACAGTATTTTCTCATTTGATGATCACAACACCCCATGAGGGAGGGAGGTGTTATTAATATCCTCTTTTTGACAATGAGGAAACTGAGGCAGGCAGCGTAACATATCCAGGGCCATGGAGCTAGTAAGTGTCTGAGGCTGAAGTGGAACTTAGTTCTTCCTGACACCAGGCCTGTTCTAGATTAGGGGAAGGGAATAAGCATTTATTAAGGATCTACTTTGTGCCAACCTGTGACCTTGAACACAATCTTTTTAGACTCAGTTCCCTTCTCAGTAAAATGAGAGAGTTGCACTAGATTAGACACTAAGATTTATTCGAGGTCTAAATCTGTGATCTCATGGTCTTACTTTAAAAGGCAGTCCATTGGGAGGCATAGAAAAATAAAATTCTATTCCTGACCTCAAGGAACTTACAATCAAATAATAAAAATGATGAGATATTGCTATATAGAGATAATACACTGGCTCTCTCCTTCTCAGACTCAACCATCCTAATGTAGTGGCTGCCCGGGATGTCCCAGAAGGGATGCAAAAGCTGGCACCCAATGACCTTCCCCTGCTGGCTATGGAATATTGCCAGGGTGGAGACCTCAGAAAGGTAAAGTACCTGCATTGGGCCTCTAACTCATCTGGAGTGGGAGGGGTTTGGGACCTGTTTATTTGAGAGGATTAGGAAGAGGACTTTTAGTTTTCAAAATGAGGAAACTCAGAATAGGCAGGAAGATTCCACCGTGATTTCATTCACTTCTCGAGTGTTCCTGGGCACTGCCCAGTTTCCAGCTTGGTGGTGATGTAAGATTGCTCTTACAGGTCTTTATCAGGAAGTTGTACAACAAGGATGAGAAAGTGATTTCTATGGGTCCTGCTTCTCAGTTGAGATGAGGACCGCCAGCCAGCAGTGCTGGTCTTGATTGGAGCCAATGAATGGCCAATAAATGTTAGGGAAAGGTCTTCTTTTATTGACTTCTTGTTGGTTCTTCCCTATTTGATTTTCAGAGACACAACCTGGCCACATCAGGAGATTTATTTTCTTCTCAGACCCAAAAAGGCTAATGAGAAGTTTGCAGTGTGAGGTGGGGGAAGGGGAAAGACACGAGTAAGAGTCCCCAAAACCGCTGCTCCTTCTGTTTCTGGCCTCCACCATGGACTTGCTGTGTGATAGAGTTCTCTGTCTCTTTCTTCATCTGTGAAAGGACAATAACATCTCACCAGACTATTCACAGGGTAGTTGTAAAGATCAGATAAATACAAATATGAGATGTTCTGATAAGATAAACACATTTTGAAAAGTAAAAACTGTTATGAAAGGTAGATGTTATTACCAGTGTTATCAGCATTTCCCTGAACGTAATTTTCCCCATTAGTCTAAATCTCACTGAAGTCCTACCATGTAAAGCTCTAGGATGGGCTTTAATTGGAGAAGGGAGGGGGGGTGTACTCTGCCCTTTATTCTGTCTGTATGTCTCCTTCCAGGGACACAATGTTATTCATTCGTCTATTTCGTCAGTCAATCCCACAGGAACTTTTTTTCCTTTTTCGAAAGAAGCTTCCCTATTTGGTTTTATTTCTCCAACTCACTTACTCCACTCGTGGGAGGTGGGCACTGGAAGGGTACTGTGTGTCACAGCAGGATATGAGCGCTGTCCCTGGCATGATAAGATAGGAAGAGCCCATGGGAAATCAGGGAATCTGATAGTAGTGTGTGTTTGGGGTTTTTTCCTCCTATTTTGCTAACATTTGAAAAAGTTCTGAGTATAGACATGCTTTTTATAAAAAGAACTGGTTTGTTGAGGGTTGGGTTGTTTGGCTTTTGGGAAGGTTGGTGGAGTGGAGAGCATATGTTGAGGAGTAGTGAGAAATCAGTTTGGATTGGAACACTATCAGACTTTAGAAAACCCTGAAACTGAGCCAGAGGGGACCTTACACCTAACATGGTAGACAGTAGGGAGAAACTGGGCAAGGGACTGACATGGTGACAATGGCCTCTTTAGGAGGGTTAGTCTTGTACTGTTGGGCAGGAATGACTGAAAGGAGGAAATATGGAAATTAGGGAAAATACTTGCCCCTGTTTCAATAATAATAATAACTCATAGGCAGCAAGGGGACACAGTGGATAGAATGTTGGGCCTGGCATTAGGAAGATCTGAGTTCGAATTCAACCTCAAGCACTTACTAGCTATGTGACTTCAAGTAAGTCACTCTTAACCCCTGCGCCTCAGTTTTCTCCTCTGTACAATGGGGATAACTAGGCACCTACCGCCCAGAGTTACTGTAAGGATTAAATGAGATAATACTTCTACAGTCTTTATCACAATGCTTGGCACATAGTAGGTTCTATTTAAATGCCAGCTATTATTGTCATATGTATATAGCGCTTTAAGGTTTACAAGATACTCTGCCAAAACTATCTCATTTTATCCTCACAGAAGTCCTAGGAGATAGATGATACTATTACCTCCCCATTTTATAGATGAAGAAATCAAGACAAACAGATTGACTAGGTCACACAATTAGTAAGTGTCAAAGGCAGGATTTGAATTCAGATCTTCTTAGATCTAGTTCCTACATTATATCCTCTATGACCTACTGATTCTCGGATGAGAGTTTACCAATCAGAAGGCAGTATTAAAGAGAGAGTGCGTGGCTCACAGTCGGTTTCATGGCCCACTGCCCCTGGCTGGGGTTATCCCAAGTTCTAAGTGTTGTCATCACATATGCAGGTTCAGAAAGTGAGTTTTATCCATTTACCCAAGATTAATCAGGTCCTCAAGCTGAATTCTGCTCACTAGACTCATAAGATACCATTGGGTAAACTAGAATGCCAGCTGGTCCATTTACAAGGATATGAGTACTCATCATTGTCTTTTGCCCAGACTCTTCTTGGTGAATAAGTCCTTGGAACAAGCCAACTTGCTCAAACGTAGTGGAGGATATCCCTGGTAGAGACACTTTGCCCTTTAGACTATTTCTGTCTCCAGGGATAGAGTTGGTTGTTCTGAATTATGGCACCTCTTCCTCTGGACATTCCTGAAACCACGCTGGCCAAGTGGTATTATGTATAACTCTTTTTTTTTTTCAGTGTTCCTTATCAGTCGCCAAGAACACCACACTTCCTCACGACATACATTACTCTTTCCAAGATCCCAGCTTATCTTCCATTAATCCCATTTTAAATTGATGCCTTCCCTTCATTCAGGGCAGTACCCCAGAGTGCCTTACTGAGAATTATGAATCATTTCATGGGATTATAGATCTGGTTCTGGAAAGCAATTTAGAGGTCATCTAGTCCAATGACCTCATTTTAAAAGTAAAGAAACTGAGGCCCGGAGGGGTAAAAGGACTGTCCGTACAAGGTCAAAAAAGATCACATGGGTTGTTCTAAGTGGCAGAGCTGGCCTTCAAACTTAGGACCCAGGACTCTGAAGTTCTTTGCTCTAAGTTCAGCATTAGGAGTATAGACTTAGAGACGGAAGGGACTCAGAAGCCAACTAGCCTCTTATTATTAGATTATAAGTTCCTTGAGGGCAAAAACAGAATCTTATTTATTTTCACATGTCTTCCAGTCGACTTCCCTTAAAGGTGGGACTGCAGGATCAGAGATCTACACCTAAGATTTAGTTTTAACATCCAGTTAGTCCAGCTCTGTCATTGTACAGATAAAGAGATGGAGGACCCCAAGACGTTAAAAGATTTGCCCACAGTCATACAAGTAATAATAGTAACCAAGCTGGAATTCAAATTGAGGTCACCTGACTCTTAACTCTACTACACCGTATAGTCTCTGAAGAGTGAAGTGACCTGTATAAATGGCCATTCATCCATTTTTGTTGATTCTGATTGGCTTCAGTACCAGAGAATGACCTCTTTTGACGTCATTCTTGTATTTTGGGAATAGCAGGGGATCCTGTTTGTTTATCAAATGAGATAATATTTGTAAAGCTTTTAACACAGTGCCAATAGGCAATTAACAAATACCTCTGCCCTTCCCGTAAGCCCTGACTTACACCACCTGTGTATGTCAAGGGGTAGGCAGAAGCCAGAGCTGCCCATGCGCTCATTCCTCTTTGGAGAACTAGTATGAGCTTCCCCTGATCTACATGTGATCTGTCGATCTCTTAGCAGTTTGTCAATGAGGCAGCTTCTTTCATTTTTACATAACTTTCAGTTAAAACAACATTAAAAAAAAAACAAAGCAAAAAATCACCAAACCAGTCCTTTACCTCTGAATAAGTAGATAAACAGTCCTGGCTAACATGTAAAGAAGTGTAAATGCCTGAATTAATCTGCACAGATATCTATTAGCTTTCTGAGAAAATGCACTAAAATACTAATAAAACCATATAATAAAAAATAATGAATTGCCTTAGGCAATTAATATATGCTTCTGCCCTTCCCTTAAACACTGTTAACAACATCTGTGTGTGTCAAGGAGGAGGCAGAAGTCAGAGCTGTCCATTCTCTCCTTCCTCTGCGGGGAACTAGTAGGAGTGTTCCCTGATCTACATTTGATCTGTCAGTCTCTCAAGCAGTTTGCCAAAAATAATAAATCAAATGAGATAATATTCGTAAAGCATTTAGCATAGCGCCGGGCGCGTAGTAGGCATTGTATAAATGCTTTTTCCCTTCCCCTTCAAACTAAACCTTGGCTCAGATAGCAAAAGAGATGAGGAAGCTACTGTGGTCCAGAGAGGTGATTTCAAAAAAATCCTGATGGTGGTAAATGAGAGAGATCTTTCCTCAATAGCACTGCCTCTCCAAATAATAACTCACATTTACATAGCACTTTCAGATTTATTTTAAAAAAGAAAAAAACTATCCTCTTAATATGTCCTTATCCTTATTCAACAGATGAGGAAACTGAGGCCCAGAAAGGTTAAGTGACTTGCTCAGATTCATACAGCTAGTGTGATTTGAATTCATTTCTTCTGACCCAGGACTGGTGCTCTTCCACAGTTGGTCTGCATGTAAGGAGGCCTGTCCCCTTGCCTCTTAGGGACTTTAGCTCCTTGATAAGTTCTCTCCATCATCTCTCCATGAGGCTAGGTTAGTTTTCAATGGGTGCTTTTCACCCTGTGCAATCTAAGACATTCTTAGAAGAGGTGAATTGTAGCAGGAGTTAGAAGCCTCCTTCAGAGCTGGGGTAGCAGGGAAGGCCCAGGACTGTGGTCTGCAGCTCAGTCTGACTACATCTTCCAGGCCTGGGTCCCCTCAGAATCCTAGGCAGGCCATGTAACTGAGCACAGAGAGATGGGAGCTCCCTGCAGTGTGGTCACTGGAAGGTGACTGAAAGAAGTCAGCACTTGTCACATTGGGGATGTGTCATTTCCTTGGTGTAGATCTGCTCTGGGGAAGATTTTGACCCCTCTATAACTTAGAGGATGACCTGGGAGTGTTGCTGGGCAGAAAAATTCACCCCACTGAGGCCAACTTTGTGATGAGACTATGAAGTTAGCTAGGTCATTCCTTGAGGATGTGCAGAGATCCAGTCTGTCTCTAGGTCCATACTAATCACCAGTCCTCCTGACTCTGTCCTGCCACTGAACTGCGATGACTCTGGAGGAGAGAATGAGGCTGGCAACTTCATGCAACTCTGCCTCACTCCAATTTACACATGAATCAAAAGATATCCCTAAAAGCTTTCCTGGCCTGGTGGGACATGTAGCTCCCTTGACACCACCCTTATCACTAACAAAGTACTTTCTTCAGGACAACCCTGTGAGGGAGGGAGGGATGGAGGACAACGATATCCTCTTTTATAGCCCAAAACCTGGAGGCTTTTAAGTGAGGTTCCCATAGTCATGTAACTTATAACAACAATAATGATAGAAACAGAGATTGGACCTGTTCACTGATATGGGAGAAACTCCCTTTTCCAATTCAGACTGATGCAGTCTCTGAAATTTATCATTTTAAAGAGATGCCCAGGGCAGAAGCCCCCAGCCAAATCAGACCCGTCTTTGTAAAGTCCTCAGGCAGTTGTCTGTTGTTTGCTCACCCCAGGCCTATAGCACTAAGACATTCTGTGTGACTTGTCCAGAATCACACAGTCAGAGTGTGGCAGAGGGGGAACTTTTGACAGTCAGAAAGCATTTACTACATACCTACTGTACGTCAGGCACTGTGTTAAGTCCTGGAGGATACAAAGAAGGACAAAAGACTTTCCTTGCCCTCAAGGAGGTAACTGTTTAATGGGGAGAAAAACATATACACAGCTATGTACAAAACAAGCTAAATTAGAGAAAATGAACCTCAGAGGGCCCAACAATTAGGAGGGATTGGGAAAGTCTTTTGCAGAAAGGGGAATTTTTTCTGGTACTTGAAGGAAGCCCATAGGAAGCCCAGTGGATAGAGTGCCATGCCTAGAGTCGGGAAGACTCATCTTCTTATTCAAATCCAGCCTCAAACACTTCCTAGCTGTGTGACAAGTCACTTAACTCTGTTTGCCTCAGTTTCTTCATCTGTAAAATGAGCTGGAGAAGGAAATGACAAACCACTCCAGTATCTTTGTCAAGAAAACCCCAGATGTTGTCACAAAGAGGCAAACATGACTGAAAACAATGACATGTAGAATATACCACTTTATGGTTTGCAGGCCCTTTACATAATTATCTCATTTGCTCCTCACAACAACCCTGTAAGGTGGGTCTTCTTATTATCCTGATTTTACAAAAGAGGTTCAGAGAAATTCAATGATTGGCCAAGAACTACACAGCTAGTATCTTGAGGAAGGTTTTGAACTCAGATCTTTCTGAGTCCCTATCCAGTGTTCTATTCACTACTACACTACCTCCCTCTGCTAAAAAAAATGTGGTTTTTAGACATTCCAATTCCAAGTCCAGTGCTATAGGTGATGCAACGGATAGAACTCTGGGCCTGGAGTCAGGAAGTTATGAGTTCAAATCCAACCTTAGACTCTTATTAGTTGTGTGACCCTGGGCAAGTCACTTAACCTTTGTTTGCCTCAGTTTCCTCATCTGTAAACAGGGATAACAATAGCACCTACCTCCCAGAGTTGTGCAAATCCAACAAGATAATAATTGTAAAGAGCTTAATGAGCACAGTGCCAGCACATAGGTGCTATATACATGGTTATTCCCTTCCCCCACATCCAGATTTATAGCCATTCAGGGGTTGAGCTGATTAACAGTGGCTTTGCTTTCTTTTACCTCCACCTAAAATGTGCTGGGGGTGTGCTAGGGGTGGAGAATGGTACTCACTCTCCAAAATGTATCCTCTTTTGATGGAAGACATAGTGATAAACTCCTGTGTAGAGGAGTATAATAAACCAAAGATGGGACCATCCCTGAGGCTATGTAAAGCCTGGGCAGTTTATATTTTCTGGGTGTCCTCTGCTCCTTAAATTAAAGACTTTATCCAGATTTAAAATCAAGTTGGAATAAATACCAAAGGCAACCCTGAAAAGATCAGGAAGAAGGATTTTATAGGCTTATCGATTTAGAGATGGAAGAAGTCTTTGAGGTCATCTAATCCAACTTCCTTCTTTTATAATTAAGGAAACTAAGGCTAGGAACTTAAATGACCTGTCCAAAGTTACACAGATAAGTGAAGAAACAGGCTTCTCATCCAGGCCCCACACCTCCAAATCCAGTGTCCTTTCCAGCATACCATGCTGTGGTCCATGGAGTTGTTACCAAAGAGCCCGTATGATGTTACATTTAGATACAGCCCATTTCCTAAGAAAGCAATCATGCTCTAGGGAGTCAATGACTGTAGCCAGGGCATTGAGCCTTTGGAATCAAGGCTGTTCATCCCGCGCAGGGGTGGAGCCTGGTACGGAGCTACAGGGAGCTTTCAGGCAATTTGCTGCTATTTGTAAAAGACTAGTAGAGTCTGACTTTTTTTTTTTCCCTTTGAAATCCTGACAGTACCTGAACCAGTTTGAGAATTGCTGTGGCCTCCGAGAAGAAGCTGTCCTCACTCTGCTTTCTGACATTGGTAAATTAGATTCCAGGGTGTGTCAGGTTGTTGGATTGAGAAGGGTGTTGTGTGGGTCAGCTCCAAGCTCCCAGGGGAACTGAGGAACCATCTCAGCACATTTTATCCTCACAGAGAGAAAGGGAGAAGGGAAGCGAGGCCAGTCAGTTAGACAAGTGCCAAACTCAAATAGATTTCTCCTCTTTCTTGTCTAAGTGAAAAACTGATTTCCTTTCCCATTAAAATAGCTCCACTCCCTCTTTTCCTGGAAGGGCCAAAGATAGCCCAAGCTTTCATTTTATTCCCTTGCAATAAATTCTTTCTCTTTCAAAAAAGTAAGGTTAGGAAAAATGACCTTTGTATAGCCTTTTTTTCCTTTTTTTAAAAACTTATTTATTTAAGTTTTCAACATTCATTTCCACAAAATTTTGGGTTCCAAAGTTTCTCCCCATTTCTCCCCGCCCCCCACCCCAAAACACCGAGCATTCTAATTGTCCCTATCACCAATCAGCCCCCTCTTCTAACATCCCTCCCTTCCCTTATCCCCATCTTCTCTTTTGTCCTGTAGGGCAAGAAAACTTTCTATACCCCATTACCTGTATTTCTATTTCCTAGTTGCAAGAACAATACTCAACAGTTGTTCCTAACACTTTGAGTTCCAACTTCTCTTCATCCTTCCCTCCCTACCCATTCCCTTTGGGAAGGCAGGCAATTCAATATAGGCCATATCTGTGTAGTTTTGCAAATGACTTCCATAATAGTCATGTTGTGTAAGACTAACTTATAATTCCCTCCATCCTATCCTGCCCCCCATTTCTTCTATTCCCTCTTTTGATCCTGTCCCTCCCCAAGAGTGTTGACTTCAAATTGCTCTCTCCTCCCACTGTCCTCCCTTCCATCATCCCCCCTACTCTGCTAATCCCCTTCTCCCCCACTTTCCTGTATTGTAAGATAGGTTTTCATACCAAAATGAGTGTGCATTTTATTCCTTCCTTTAGTCGAATGTGATGAGAGTAAGCTTCATATTTTTTCTCTCACCTCCCCTTTTTTTCCCCCCACTGAAAAATCTTTTACTTGCCTCTTTTCTGAGAGATAATTTGCCCCATTCCATTTCTCCCTTTCTTCTCCCAATATATTTCTCTCTCACCGCTTAATTTCACTTTTTTAAGATATGATCCCATCTTATTCAATTCACCCTCTGCTCTCTGTCTCTCTGTCTCTGTCTCTGTGTGTGTGTGTGTGTGTGTGTGTGTATGTGTAATCCCACCAACTATCCAGATACTGAAAAAAGTTTCAAGAGTTACAAATATTGTCTTTCCTTGTACGAATGTAAATAGTTCAACTTTAGTAAGTCCCTTATGATTTCTCTTTGCTGTTTACCTTTTCATGCTTCTCTTGATTCTTATGTTTGAAGGTCAAATTTTCTTTTCAGCTCTGGTCTTTTCATCAAGAATGCTTGAAAGTCCTCTATTTCATTGAAAGACCATTTTTTCCCCTGAAGTATTATACTCAGTTTTGCTGGGTAGGTGATTCTTGGTTTTAGTTCTAATTCCTTTGACTTCTGGAATATCATGTTCCATGACCTTCTATCCCTTAATGTAGAAGCTTCTAGATCTTGTGTTATCCTGATTGTATTTCCACAATACTTGAATTGTTTCTTTCTAGTTGCTTGCAGTATTTTCTCCTTGACCTGGGAACTCTGGAACTTGGCCACAATGTTCCTAGGAGTTTCTCTTTTTGGATCTCTTTCAGGAGGTGATCGGTTGATTCCTTCAATATTTATTTTGCCCGCTGGTTCTAGAATATCAGGGCAGTTTTCCTTGATAATTTCATGAAAGATGATGTCTAGGCTCTTTTTTTGATCATGGCTTTCAGGTAGGCCCATAATTTTTAAATTGTCTCTCCTGGACCTATTTTCCAGGTCAGTTGTTTTTCCAGTGAGATATTTCACATTATCTTCCATTTTTTCATTCTTTTGGTTTTGTTTTGTGATTTCTTAGTTTCTCATAAAGTCATTAGCCTCCATCTGTTCCATTCTAATTTTGAAAGAACTATTTTCTTCAGTGAGCTTTTGAACCTCCTTTTCCATTTGGTTAATTCTGCTTTTGAAAGCATTCTTCTCCTCATTGGCTTTTTGAACCTCTTTTGCCAGTTGAGTTAGCCTATTTTTCAAGGTGTTATTTTCTTCAGCAATTTTTTGGGTCTCCTTTAGCAAGGTGTTGACCCGCTTTTCATGCTTTTCTTGCATCTCTCTCATTTCTCTTCCCAGTTTTTCCTCCACCTCTCTAACTTGATTTTCAAAATCCTTTTTGAGCTCTTCCATGGCCTGAGACCATTGAATATTTATTTTGGATGTTTGGGATACAAAAGCCTTGACTTTTACATCTTTCCCTGATGGTAAGCATTGTTCTTCCTCATCAGAAAGGATGGGAGGAGATATCTGTTCACCAAGAAAGTAACCTTCTATGGTCTTATTTTTTTTTCCCTTTTTTGGGCATTTTCCCAACCAGTTACTTGACTTTTGGGTCCTTTGTCAAGAGTAGGGTATACTCTGAGGACCTGTAAGATATTAGTTCCTCCAAGGTGGCACAATCAAGCATGTACTGGTCTGGGTACAGGAAAGGATTTTTGTGCCCCAAATCTTAGCAGAGTTTCCTTTCCACAGGCACCTGACCTCCAGTTCAGCCAAGCTAGCACTGGGGAGGTGGGATTCAGTCAAGCTGTGGGGGCAGGACCCCCAATCACTGCAAGACAAAGACCAGGTCCCTCGGTGCCCCCAGGGGTTTTTACGATCCAGCAATGGTCTCGGGCTGCTGTAGAGGCTGCCTTAAGATCTGCTGTTGCCTTCCCGATGTGGCCTCTGTGGGCTGCTGCCTGAGGCCAGAGCTATGGGAAGGCCCTTCTCCCTTCCTGGGCAACGGAGAAAACTCCATCACTGACCTTTGGCACCTGTGGGTTGAGGGATCTGAGGACCTGCTGCTGCGACTAGAGATTCCACCCTCCTCCCAGAGTCTAGTTGTGCTGCTCGAGTGTGGCCAAGGCTGGGCTGGGCTCCGTGCTTGGCTCTGCTTCCGGTGCAACCAACCTTTCCCGTGGGCCTTTTAGGTCACCCTGGGCTGGAAATCTCATCCACTCTGTTGTTCTCCACTTTTGCTGCTCCAAAATTTGTTGAGAGTCCCTCTCTATAGGTATTTTATGGGTTGTGTGGGGAGAGCCTGCATTTTTTTGTCTTTCTACTCTGCCATCTTGGCTCCGCCCCCCTGTATGGCCTTTTGATACTAATAACTTGTACCTAGAGCTTTTCCTCAATATAGTCCTTTGAGGTAAGTCATGAAAAGATAATTATCTCTCTTTCCCATCTAAGGAAACTGAGGCTCAGAGATTAAGGGACTTTTCAAGGGTCATACAGCTATTTAGTGGCAGAGTCAGGATTTAGAACCCAGGCCTTATAGTTCACAAGTCCATATTACCTGCTCCTACAATCTTCTGCTTCTCTCAGTCGCCTGGTCTTTGAAGCATTGTATGAGGAATCCAGGTGGGGATCCAGGAATGGGCTGAGTGTTAATGGCAACCTTCGGAGGGACTTCTCTGTTCCTCCAAACTTGGTAGCTCCCACAGGTGATGTGGAGGCTAGAAGGTAGCAGGAGTAGACCTTAGACACATAGATTCCCTAGGAAATCAGAAAGCAATAAAGAAGGTGATTGGTACAGGTAAGCAATGTGGGGCTATAGAGGGGTGGCATGGAGCAATCTAAGGGATCACTTTGTGTTTCTACATAGCACAGACATACTTTTCTTGAGCAGGGTTCTCAAGCTGCGCTCTGGGGGTATTAGTGGGGACTCCTCCCCGCCATTCGTTCTCCCTCCAACACTTTTCCTTTGGCCTCTGTGGTGTGCTCTACTCTCACTCATACCCTTTTGATGTCTTTGATAGTAGCTAGGTGGCCCAGTGAGTAGAACACTGGCCTTGGGGTCAGAAGGACCTGAGTGTAAATCTGGCCTCAGACACTTATTAGCTATGTGGCCCTGGGCAACTCAATCCCAATTGCCTCCAAAAAATTGTTTAAGGATAGAGCATGGGTAAGAAGGAAGAGAGAAGAGAAGATATGGCACCTTGGAGGAGAGAAGACTCAGAGTGCTACAGCCTTCCCTTATCTTCTCCTAGGAGGGGGCATCCTTTTGCCCTCCCTCTCCTACCCTCCCACAAGCACAATTTGATGTTAGGACTGTCTTATACAACACCAGCACTGACCACAAAGTGTGGCTCATTACTATGGAGGTCTCCTGAGAAGGGACCGGTGATCCTAGGAAGGAGTCATTGTGTGAGAGTGGAAGTCCATCCTTCCAGCCATCTTGTTGTCTTTCCACGGGTAGTGTGATTATGTCATGTACATTCCATCCCTGACCAAATCAGCAACTTCTCCTTTAGTATTGTTGGCCAAGGTTCCATACCCTAAGTCACTGAAGATGAAGTAGTGAGGTTGGAAGGCTTTCTTTTGCTCCTTTTTGGCAACTTGTTTTGTTATCTTATAAAGTAATTTTAATTTTGTTTGGCTTACCCTAGGCATTATCTTTATTTGGTGCTGGTTTCTTTCTTTTTAAAAAAAAATAATTTCTTTTTCAATTAACGAAGACCTACTTTTTCTCATTCACCCTTCCCTTTGAGAAAGAAAAAAATAATAAAACCTCATAACAGATACACTTAGGAAGAAAGGAAACATTCGTATGATAAGCACCTATTATGTGCTAAGCTCTTTACAAATATTATTTTATTTGATCCTCATAGCCAACCTGAGAAGTAGTGCTGTTATTATCCCCATTTTATAGATGAGGAAATTGACCCACACAAGTTAAGTGACTTGCTCAGGATCATACAACTAAGTGTCTGATGCCAGATTTGAACTCAGATCTTCCTCACTCTAGGCCTAGAGCTCTATACACTGTCCCATGCACTTGCCTTTAGTCAAGCAAAACAGATTTGCATATTGGCCATGTACAAAAATATCTCTTGGTCTTCACCTTGAAGCCAACACCTCTCTGTCAAGAGGTAGGTAGCATGCCTCATCATCAGTCCTCTGGAATTATGGTTAGAGTTCTCAAGTCCTTCCAAATTGCTTGTGTTTAGAGTGTTGTTCCTATATGAAGTGTTCTCTTGGATCTGCTCACTTCACTCTGCATCATTTCCTACAAGTCTTCTAAGATTTCACTGAGACTATTCCTCTTCATCATTTCTTTCAACATAATGATATTTCATCTCCTTCATATACCATAATTTGCTCAGCCACTCCCCAGTTGGTAAGTACTCCCTTAGTTTTCCATGTCTTTATCACCATAAAAATATTTTATGCTGCTATAAATGTTTTTGTACAGCAGGGTCCTTTCCCTTCTTCTCTAATCTTTTTGGACATGTCATCACTGGGGAGAACCCAACTTTTTCTGAAGAGTCTTTGGAGGCCTGTGATCCTCCACATCTATGTTTACGTCACAACCTGAAATTGGGAACCAGTCGACCAGAACTGATCATTGTTGTCTCCTTTAAAATTTTTAAGAAGACTGACTTCCTCTGTTATCTATTCCCATCAAGAAATCTTAGTTCTCCTTGCGTTAAAGAAGTTCTTCTTTATTTCTACCCCAAATATCTTCTAGATCAATGTAAGACTATTCCTTTTATTTAGCCCTCAGTCAATGGGGGGAAAAAAGCTGGTCAGCATCCTCTTCATAAAAACTGTCTGCACTTTTTATACTCGGTGAAGTGCTGAGCAATAGCTTTTCCTAAATGGTCCAGTGATTACGGCATTAGTACAGACATTTTCCATGCTCTATATATTCCTAATTGCCAATTCTCACATTATCTTAGGGTTTGTTTCTATCAATTCAGAGTGGATTGCAGAGAATTAGGATGGAGTCAACAAACTATCTTCAGCTTCTCTGCATTAGCCTGAGCAGTCCCCATGCCTGAAATGAACTCCCTCTCCATCCTCATGTCTCAAGAATCTTTATCTTTACTTGATCAGTTTCTGCCTTCTCTACATAGCTTTGGCTAATCCTTCCAGTTGAAAATATTCTCTGCCTCCTCCAATATTCTGGGAGCATTGCATCCCCTTCATTCCTTACATTGTAGTGTGCTTATATATGTACATGAGGTATTCTCTCCTCCCCCATAAAAATGTCAGCTCTTTAGGAATGAGGACTATTTTTGTCTTTGTAACCCAGTGGCTAGCACTTATCTTGCCTGATGTGGCTCATAGGCTTCATTGTGCTGAACTGAATTAATTAAGAGCAAATAGAATCTATACAATTCTCATTTGTTCAGACATTGTTGACCTTATGCTTTCATCTGTTAGTGTAATTTGAATAATACAGTATTCCAGATTTTTATTGTTGCTGAGACTTTTCAGTCATGTCCAACTCTCTGTGACCCCATTTAGGGTTTTCTTGGCAAAGATACAGGAGTGGTTTGCCATGTCCTTCTCCAGCTCATTTTACAAATAAGAAAACAGCAAACAGGATCAAGTGACTTACCCAGGGTCACACAGCTAGTAAATATTTGAGGTCAGATTTGAACTCAGGTCTTTCTGACACCAGACCTAGCACTCTATCTACTGTGCCACCTAACTGCCCTGTTCTAGATTAGGGGAAGGGAATAAGCATTTATTAAGCACATACTTTGTTCCAAGCACTGTGCTAAGTACTTTTCAAATATTATCTCATTCTATCCTCACAACAACCCTGGGGAGTTGGTGCTATTATTTTCTCCATTTTGCTAGTGAAGAAACTAAGGCAGACAGAGGATAAGGGACTTGCTCAGGGTCACACGAAAGCACCAGCTACATGTGTATTCCTGTACTATGTGGTTATAAAACTTGGCCTCAATCTACAAGGAGATTATATTAAAGCACATAAAACCACTGAAATAATATGTTAATAATAGATAATTAAATTAACAATGACAGCAGAAATTAAGAAGAGGGGGACATTTGAGTTCTAGGGTGGTCAAGAGAAGGCATTTTATTCCCTCCCCCCTCCTCCCTGAAAGGTATTTTTAAAAATTAATTTATTTTTGATGTTCATTTAAAAATTTTTTTGAGTTCCAAATTTTCTCCCTCCTTCTGGTCCTTCCCCTCCCCATTGAGAAATCAGGCAATATAATATCAATGTACATGTGAAGTCATGTAAAACATATTTCTATATTGGCCCTATTGGGGGAAAAAAGGCCAAAAAAAATAAAGACAGTGAAACAAAATACACTTCAGTCTGCATTCAGAGTTCATCAGTTATCTTTCTGGAGATGGATAGTTATCCTCATCATGGCTCCTTGGAATTGTTTCAAGAAAACCTCTTAACAATTAGAGCTGTCCAAAAGTAGCATGGATTACTCTCCTCCTTGGAGGTCTTCTAGCAGAAACTGAAGGATCCCTGTCCAGTATATATTGGACTGGACTAAATGGCCACAGGGGACCCTTCTAATTCAAAGATTTTGCGAAAAAATTAGCAAGACTTAATGACTGACTGAATATGGTAGACAAAGGAAAGGGATCTGTAAAAAGCATATTCCAAGGTAGCAGTGAATATGACTCCCAGCCTCCATCTCACCCCAGCTGAACTCTCCCTCTTAACAAAGAAAAACAAATTACACAAAAACACCCAATTTTGAGGCATGACCTGCTCCTGTACAACATTTTTGCCCTCATAGGTCCCGCTGAGAGAGACAAATGATAAAATGAGATATTTGTAAATTACTTGCAAACCTTAATGTATCATATAAATGTTAGCTTTAATTCTTGTTTTATTTTATTATCTGTTCTTCCTAACCATTACTGACTTTTTATTTACACAGAATCCAGCTTCTTTTTAGTCACTTTAAAATTTATATTACTCCAATTCTTGTGTGTATTTTTTTTCTGCTTCTAACATCATAGTTCTAGAGCTGAAAGGTACTTCAGAAGCCAATCTAGTCCAACTGCCTTATTTTACAGATAACTGAGCCCCACCTGGGTTAAATGACTTAACCAAGGTCTCAGAGGTAGGATATGAATCCCAGTCCTCTGATTCCAATACCAGGACTTTTTCTCCAGCATACCACACCAATGCAAATCAGGGGCTTTTCTGCAGCTTAGAGTCTCAGAGAGTTCGGGGGCATGGAGATGTCAGGCTTACCTTAGGATGTGTCAGAGACAAGAACTGAACCCAGGTGTTCTTATCTCCCATGCCAGATCTCTGCTACAGTACCCTGCCTTGGTAACCATTTAAGGTTGTTTTTAATTGAATTGGACACCATTGTGTAACAATGCCAGTTCAGCATGGAGGCAGCAAATAGAATATCTGTAAGGAAACGGGCTCTTTGGGAAACTTTGAGGGGCCTGTGTGTCAGGGAGAATTACTCTGATTTTTGAGGCAATGGGAATATTACTAAAGACCTTTGCTTATTTTGCTTCAATAGGGAGAGGGGTAGGGTAAAGAAGCAAGGGAAGGGAAGTGCTCTCTAGTCAACCTCCAGCAATCATGTTAGTAGTAACATGGGCAGATCACTGAAAGGCGATCACTCAATCAGATTTCCTGTTTGGCTGAAAGTGAGAGAGAGTGGGAGAAGGAAAAGGGGGAGATGTAGCACGCCCCAAATTACCCACTGCTCATCTGGGAGAGGAAACGCCACAGTAGGCCTGGCAGCTCCAAAACTGGCAGGGACGAGCAAGACCCCAAGCCTAGGACTTACGAAAAACAGAGTCGTGAAAGATAAGTGCTGTTAGGCGTGCAGAGAAGCAGTTTGAGACCTTTCCATGGGGATTTCCTGAGGGGAGCTGAGAGATGCTCACTGCAGAGAAGTCAGAGGAAGCGATCTTGGCAGACACTGATAGTGTCACCTACCACACCTCAAGCTTCCAGTAGCTCCTACTACCACACAGAAGTCACAGACCTTTCTCATTGCCCTGCCTAGTTGATTTTGTCCCTCGTTTCTCTGAAGTCCTCAGAATCTTTTTTTTTTTTTAACTCTACAGAATCCACCCTTCTCCAGTGGGTTTTTTTTCCCCTATCTTCCCCAAAATATCTCAAAATGGTCACTCCCAACTAGGCTAATTTTATTTATTTATTTGTTTGTGTGTTGAAACTAGATCTTACTATTTGACCAGTTTGGAAAGGCAGCAGCCACTCACAGGTACACTCCCCATACTGATTGGCACAGAAGGTTTTTTGTTGTTTAATAGTTTTTCAGTTGTATCTGACTCTTTGTGACCCCTTTTGGGGTTTTCTTGGAAAAGATACTGGAATGGTCTGCCATTTCCTTCTCCAACTCACTTTATAGCTGAGGAAACTGAGGCAAATAAGGTTAAGTGACCTGCCTAGGGTCACACAGCTAGCAAGTGTTTGAGGCCAGATTTGAACTCAGGTTTTCCTGATTCTAGGCTTGGCATTCTATCCACCTTGACCCCTAGCTGCCCACAGAAGCATTAACCTGCTCCATTTTTCCAATTAACCCCTCCATAAGCAGCCTGGCAGCTTTCCAGTCTCAGGGGCTTACCAGATTGGTGGCAGACTTAGTGTGGACACCAAATGAGCCTTAAACCCAGCTACAGCTCAGGATGCCTGAACTCAAGCAACCAGCTTCAGCCTCACCAGCTTCAGGGACTACAGCCTGTATACCTATCTGGGTTCATTTATATCTATGGAGTACAGTCAAACCCCTCACTCACTTTTTGATTCCAAATTCAATGTCTCCATGTCTGGGTTAACTACTAGAGCTAAATTCCCAGCAGGGTAAAGTTTAGGTTCGTCATTCGTAAAATGAGGGATTGGTTGGGCTAGATAGGTTCTGAGGACCTTTCCTCTGAGATTAGTAATAGTAATTAGCATTTACACAGGGTTTTAAAGGTTCACTTAACACTTTATACTTTGGGATCAGGAAGACTCATCTTCATTGGTTCAAATCTAGCCTAAGACATTTCCTAGCTATGTCACCCTGGGCAAGTCACATAACCCTGTTTGCCTCAGTTTCCTTATCTGTAAAATGAGCTGGAGAAGGAAATGGCAAACCACTCCAGGATCTTTGCCAAGAAAACCCCAAATGGGGTCATGAAAAGTCAGGCACCACTGAACAGGAAACAAAGCACTTTACAAACGTTACCTCATTTATTCCTTACAACAACACTATAAAGTAGGTGCTATTATTATCTCCATGTTACAGATGAGGAAACTGAGACTGACAAAAAGTAAGTGACTTGCTCAGGGCCACAGTGTCATAAGCGCCTGAGGCCCATTTTGAACTCTGGTCTTTCTGACTCCCAGCCCAGGGCTCTACCTAGTTGTCTCTGGTTTCTCCTATCCTAAGATGAAAGAATTTCTTTTAGGAGACTCTTAGGCTGCTTAAGTATAAACGATGCTGTTTACCTAGCAATAAGCAATGTAAACAGAATTACATTTCTGTCTGTAAAATTAATCTATAATTCAGATTTTTCAAAAATTGAGGCATTTCTTTAGATAAAGAAAGAAGCTTTGTGGTCTAGGAGCTAGCCACAAATCCTGAAGACCAGGTTCAAATCCTGCATTTGACGCATTACCCTTATAAGGTCCCTAGGCAATTCTGTAAAACTAAATAGCCAATCTGCATTTTTAAAGGGAGTTTTCTCATTGAGAGTTCTGTATTTTGAAGAAATCACTGGTTGGGCTCCCCATCCCCACCCCAAAGAAGCCAATGTCATCCAAGTCCATTCTGATCCCTTTATTACTGATGTCCAGATGGCCTTGGGGACCCTGTCCATTGCCTGGAAGGACCACCCCTCCTCTGATGTGTTAATACTTTCCTAAAATAGCTCAAGGAAGTCCTGTAAAGGATGCTATAGACATATTTCTTGATCGTTATCCTTTCTGAAAATACTCAAGTATGTTTCCTTCTGTTTGGAGAGATTCATGTTCTGAGATCTCAAGGGTATATGATGGGGGCCCTTCCTTACTCTAAAATAAGGGCTCTGTCTCAGCTTCCTGAAGGCCAGTGCATACCCTGCCCACACTACCATCTTCCAGCAGGCCTGTGACTGGCCTCTGCCATACATGTAGCCTTATCTCATCTTTTGTCAGCATTAGCTCATCTTACTTTTCTGGCTTGGATGAGTCAGCGATGACTAGTTTGACATAGTAGCCAGTCTTTTTTCTCTGAACTAGTAGGTTTCCCACTGCCAAGGAAATAGGAGGGTTTTGTTTCAATAATGATGGGGTCCAAGTGTTCCCTATTAAACAAGGCTTAGGGAGAGGCCATTGCTTTAATTTGGAGGGAAGTTAGGGAAAGGAGAAGTTTGTGATGGAGAGAGACAGAAGATATTTCCTATAAAGAAGCAAGAAATGCTGTCGTAGAGAATAAACTAGAAGTCTGGAAGATCTGAGTTCAGATCTCCCCTTTGCTAGCTATGTGACCACAGGCAAATCACGTGACCTTCACAAGCCTCAGTTTCCTTATCTGTAAAATAACTTGCAGTTCCTATCTCATGGGGTTATTTTAAAGGTCAAACAAAAGCCCTTTGCAAACTTTGAAGTGCCAGAAATATCAGTTATTTTTCAGTATCAGATACCAGAAAACATAGGTTCTAGCCCCTAGTTCTATGTGATCTCAGACAAGTCACTTGGTAGTAACCTCTTTGCACGCTGCTGTCTGCATTTATCTGTCTGATAAGCGTCTGACCTGCCTGCATTGAAAGTTGCTGTATGAATCAGATGAGATTACGTAGCTCTTGAAAACTATGAACTGTTATGCAAATACAAGATATGATCACTGACATATTTTCATGAACTCTACTAAAACAAATAGTATAATAGAAATAACACTGGACTTTTTTTAAAGGAAGTCAGGTTCTAGGCCAATCTCTGCCTTATAGTCTTTGATATGAGATATTTGTGAAAAAAAAAATGTCCCAGTGCCTGCATATGGTAGGTACAAAATAAATGCTTATTTCCTTCATCCTTTTGTGATTCAGTTTCTTCATCTATAAAAGGAGACTGTTGAAATAAGTGCTCTCTGTGGTCCTCATATTGACTTAGAAAACCCCAAATTAACATTTTACTTTTATTAATTTCTTTATTATTTTATTTTATTTTGTTAAGCATTTCCTAATTACATTTTAATCTGGTTCTTTGATTTTCTGACCTACTAAATGGCATTCAGAACCCTTTATAAACTGATTGCCTCCTACCTTTCCGACCTTCTTGCACCTTGCTCTCCCCCATACACTGTGCTATCCGGGACCCTGGCCTCCCAGACACTCCATCGCCCAACTCTGGGCATTTTCATTGACTGTGCCTCACTGCTGGAATGCTCGTCCTCCTCATATCTGCCTCCTGGTTTTCTTCAAGTCTCAACCAAAATCCCACTACCATAAGAAGCCTTTCCCAATCCCTCTTAATTCTAGGGCTTTGCCTCTATTGATTATCTCCAATTTATACAATATCCGTTTTATGATACTTGTTTGTACGCAGTTGTTTGCCTATCCTTTCCCTCATCAGACTGAGTTCCTGAGAGCAGGGACCCCTGTCCTTTGCCTTTCTTTCTTCAGCTCTTAATACTGAGAGAGAAATGACTATTTCTCTCTTATATTAACAACCAATTATTGAATTAGGACGAAGATGTTTCCCCTTTCAGAAATCAGCCCCAGTAGATTATTCAGCCAGCCTGAATAGTGCAGGGCAGATAATGAGATGAAATCTTGGGCAAAATGTACCCATCTGGGAAAATTTAGGTCTGATCGAATGATCAAGAGAAATTCTAGTCTAGGTGAATTGGTGAATTCCAGTCCGTTGTGTTTTAATCCCCACAGGTCTGAGTAGAAATGAATTCCCCCTTTTGTCTAGATTGCCCTGGACTGGGAAGGTCTGGGAAGGGATAAGTCTCTTTGTCCAGGACTGAATGATCAGACCTCCAGCCCCTCGTTAAAGGAAGCCCACATCTCACTATGGTCATTCTTTCATTACTTGTTAATCAATCAGAGTTGATTTCCACCCTCAGGTGCATCCCTTTTTCCAAAAGCTTTGTAAGTCTTCAAGGTACACCATGTTAGGTTTCTTTGATCACCAAGAGGAATAGCAGAGTTCATTTTATTGATTACTTGCCGCTATTATTAATAAAAATCGATTATAGTTTATCCAGAAATTCTATCTCTTAAAAATTTTCACTTGCCACAATAACAACACTTGGCATATAACAGGTATTTAATGCATGCTTATGGACTGACTGATTAAACTTCTGGCAATAATAATGACATAGTGCTTTCAGGCTTACCAAGCTCCCTTCTCATAGCAATCTTTTGAGATAGGAAATACAAGTATTATTATCTTCATTCTATATAAGAAAAAAATGAGATTTATAGGGGTCAAGTAAGCTGTACAAAGTCACACACTTAATATACATCAAAGTATACATTTGAACTCAGGTCTTTTCTCCTCACTCCCAAGTCTAGTGCCTTTCTACTATACCATCCTGGTGTACAGATTTTGGTCATCACTATGAATGAAATACTCTGCTGTGTCTCCAACATAATTATACCTCACAGTATCCTCCTCAACTTAATACATTCCTTTTGTCATTTTGTGGTCGTTCAGCCTTGCCTTGAACACTTGCATTATGGGAGAATCTCTTTCTCATGAGGCAGCCCATTCTATTCAGGGATAGCTTTGATTGTTAGAAAATTCTGTGCCTCAGTAGTTTCCTCCGTAAAATGAGAATTTATACTACCTACGTCCTGGAATGATTGTGGGCAAAGCAATTTGTAAAACTTGAATCTAGAGAGTGATGGACTGGCGTATTGGAGAGATACCAAGCCTAAGAATAAGAAAGGACCTGGATTCAGGACCTCTCACACATCCTAGCTGTGTGATCTTTGGAATTCACCTAGCTTCTCAGGGCCAGGCCCCCAGGCAGCTCTCCAAATAATCACTTGTCTTCCCCTTGCATCTTTGGCGGGAGCTTTCTCCCCAGAAGTTCCCAGTGCTAATAATGTCAAAAGTACAACCAAAAAATCACTATGTGAATGTCAGGGGTTCTTGTCATTAATAAAAAAAATTTTTAATTAAAAAAATTGCCCAGTATAAGTGAGCACTATGCATTCCAGTCTTTTCTTTCTTAAACACCTCGGACAATTGTAAAGAGTTCAGGGTTGAGCTGTAAAGTAATGGGGAAAATTCTACAATGTGAGCTCTTCTCTAGACCTGACAACTGTTCCCTTTCCAAACCACAGCTTCGGCACTTAGATACCTTCACGAAAACCGAATCATCCATCGGGACCTGAAGCCTGAAAATATCGTCCTGCAACAAGGAGAAAAAAGGGTGAGTGGAGCCAGCGTCTGGTGACTGGTGGTGTGTATGGAGCATTCTTCTCCCGGAGCCCATTCTTGATGGGAAGAGGAAATGTTTTCCTGCCTCTCTGTTTGTATTTTCACTTCCTTGTGTGAAGCTTTGATTTTCTCTGGAACCACTTTTAATAGCTTGAACAACCCAGCTCAGTAGGAGACTTCTTCAGATCGGAGTGCATTTGTATGGCTGGCATTGTAAAGAGCCCAGGTGGCAGAGGTCTGATAAGGAAAATATTGTTTGCCCCTTACCCTCAAGGGCCCTACAGTTCTTAAAATGAGACCTCAATTCCCACTGATGTTGAGAGCCCCCACTTTGGTTGCTATACTGGAGACCAGTTGAAAGCCAGTTCTAGATCTTGAGGCCAATACTGAGCCTTTTAGGCATGAAAACTTGTGTGTGCCTGGGCAGAAGAGAAATCTGGGTGGCAGGGGATATCTGGAGGAAGTATCTCCCCACCCATCCACTTATCTGGATGTTTCATGGGAACATAGGAAACTGAAGTTGCTGGGTCAGACCCACAATCCAACCTTCCTGGTATTTATTCTGTTGTTTGTAGCAGCCTAAGTTCAGGGGATGGTGAGTGGAGGCCACTGCTGCCAGGGACTAGGTCAGGGGTGGGGAACCTGGCGCCTCGAGGCTACATGTGGCCCTCTAGGTCCTCAAGTACAGTCCTTTGACTCAATCCAAACTTCACAGAACAAAAGATAGGGAACCTTCAGCCCCCTTAATAAAAGGATTTGTTCTGTGAAATTTGGATTCAGTCAAAGGACTGCATTGAGGACGTAGAGGGCCACATGTGACCTTGAGACCAGAGGTTCCCCATCCATGGACTAAGTCTTTCAGTAGCTAGGTAATATGGTGGATTAGAATGCTAGGTCTGGAGTCAGAAAGATCTAAGTTCAAATCCAGCCTCAGACACTTACTAGCTGTGTGACCACTGTTGGCAGGGACTAGGTCTTTTGGCAGATAGTGCAGCACTTCTTAAACTGTGGGTCTTTACCCCAAATGGAATCATGAAAAATTTGGCAACAGTTAAAGATTTCTGAATGCACAATAACCAAAAATTAACTCAAAATCAAATGTGCAATAAATCCCAGGTATTTCAGGATCACATTGTATAACTTCACGGCAGCCTTGGTTCTGAACACAAAGCATGTGCACTTTGCACTATGCATGTTCTCAGGTCATGCAATGTCAGTGAAAGCTGCCAAAATGGAAAAAAGGGGTCACTAAGGGAATAAGTTTAAGAGGCCCTAGAGTGGACAGAGCGCTAGGCCTGAAGTCAGGGAAACCTGAGTTCAAAGCCAGCCTCCAACACTTCCTGGCTTTGTGACCCTGGGCAAGTCACTTAATCTCTGCCTCAGTTTCTTCATCAATAAAATCGGGATCCTGACAGCACCAACTTCCCAGGAGTATTTTGAGGATAAAATGAGATATTAATAATAATAAACACAGGCCTGGCACGTAGTTGGTTGTTTTTCAGTTATGTCTGACTGTTGGTGACCTCATTTAGGGTTTCCTTGACAGAGGTTCTAGAATGGTTGGCCATTTCCTTCTCCAGCTCATTTTGCAGATAAGGAAACCAAGGTAAATAGGGTTAAATGATGTGCTCAGGGTCACACAGCTAGTAAATGTCTGGGGCCACATTTTAACTTAGAAGATAAATCTTGTGTTTTATTTATTTGGTTAAACCTTTCCCAATTAAAATTTAATTTCGTTCCACCTGGCAACTGCAGCCTTGAGTTTGACCCTTCTGATCTAAAGACCAAGCTTGAGATAAAAGGATAGAGTGGGGTTGGAGAAATGGGGGGAGATGCCTAGCAAAATTGACCCTTGGGCCAGGAGAGTTAGTTCATACCCAAGACTGCTCTCAGTTCACATTGAACAAGGTGAGTCTGCGTGCTACAAAGCCCAACGTGGTCGCGTGATGTTCCCATCATCTTCCCTGTGCTTCAGCCTCTCCCAGAAGTTCCTGCCTAAGAAGCAGCTGTGTGTGAGCAGCAGCAGACAGATAATTTTGGTTTTTTTGGGTGGGAAGATGAACAGTAGCCTTTGGTCACACTGGGACAACCTGGCTGGTATCTTAGGATTTCAGTGACAGAACTCTCAGGTCTCCTAAAGTCTCGTGGGTGACACTCAGCTAGGGAAACCATGATGTGTGGTCCGGCTGCCAAAAGGAGTCAAGTCACCTCTGTTCCAGTATGCTGTAGTGTGTACTCATTCTTGGTAATTGTTCTGACATCAGAACTCGCTGGATCAGACACAGGGTGTTCACAACCATCTACGATGTAGATGCCTTTACCATAACTATCTCTTCATTCCAGCACAAAGATGTTTGTGCTGGAACAGGGTCACAGTATGTTATTGTCATAAACATTGAGTGGGTTTTTTTCCCCTTTTTTTTTTCCAGTTAATACACAAGATCATTGATCTAGGATATGCCAAAGAGCTGGATCAAGGCAGTCTTTGTACTTCCTTCGTGGGGACGCTACAATACCTGGTAAGTGGTGGGATTGGCAAAAATACCCATGGCTTTTTCTTGTGATAAGCCCACAAGCACCTTTTTTTTCAGGACTCCAGACACTTCCAGTTTATCCCCACCCGCACCATCTGGATATTTCACAGGAACACGGAAAAGATATCTTGTGGGATCAACCCCATGAACCAGCCATCCTGATATTCTATTTGTAGCAGCCCCAAGGGTTGGGTCATGGTGGTCCTTCTGTGAGTCACATCCCAGCTTCTCTTAGAAGCCATTTATAATTTGGTCTCAACTTTAAACTCCCAGTGTGACTGGGAAAGCTGCAGCCCCATCTGAGCCTGAGTTTGCTCATCTATAACCTGAGGAAGTTGGATTTAGTTAGATGACTAAACATCTTTTCCATCTTTAAAAAAAAACAAATGTTTGACTTTTTCAAATCCATTTCCTGTTACTGTCACCATTAGTTTATTGCCTGCTCTATGAAATAGTTTCCTTAATTTGTCCTAATTGTACCTCACCCATTTTTCAGTCTCCTGATTAGACTTGGGGATCTGATAACTCTGGGAATGCCATAATTTTGGAGATTCTGTAGAGCCTCTTTTAGGGGATCCACCCACCATCTATTTATGTTCTGCTAGCTGTTGGGGCACCTCTAAGAGATTTTATTGTCTTTTTAATTTTTTTTAAATTATCTACATTTTTAAATATTTCCGTTTTCCCTTTTTCCCCACTGAGTCATCTCTTGTGACAAAAGAATTTTTTAAAAAGAAAAAAATACAGTTTTAACAAAACCAACTAATCTATCAGCAAAGTCTGACAACACACATAACATAGCATGGCCAGAGTTACCCACCTATGTTCGTTTATTCTCTAGGGTCAGCTTTCAGATTCAGATTCTGGGTCTTTGCTGCAGTCATTATATATGTTGTTTGTTTTATTTGTTTGACCATTTCCTAGTCTATAGGCATTCCCCCAGAAATTTGTTCTTAGGCCCCTTATCCTACATGGCAAGATGCTCAGGCCATGTCAAGAATTCAGCCAGCATCTGAATGCCTTTTAATCATTGCTGTCTGTCCCTGCACCATTGTCCTGAAGCCAGGCGTACATCTCCCACTTGATATAAAATCTCATCACCAGTTCTAATCAACATGGTGATGAAACCTGCTTATCTTTCCTCCACACCTTTCCTCATAGGTGGATTCCCCTTTGTTGAATCACAGAATCCAAGAATCTTGACTTTTATGAGTTGGAGGCCACTTCTGAGACCCACCCATAGTTAAAACAATAATCTCTTCTATGCTATACCTAATTAGAAGTCCTTGGGCCTTCCGCCTCCTCCCGCCAAGTAAAATGCAGAAAATTTAAGAAATTTACTTGTTCCTGGTTCCATCACTAGCAAGTACCTAAGACAGCATTACAGCCCATGTCTCTTGACTCCCAAGTTCGGCAGCATTCTTTCCACTAGGCCATGGAACCTATTTTATAGACTTTCAAATACAAAATTATTATCATGCTCCTCATTTACATATAGCTGGGGACCACGCCTGTGATTTCCCTGGTACAGACCAGGGAATTCCTTATTAGAAAACTCCTTCTACCAATGCTGTTAGACAAATGAAGAAGTTAACTGACTTGCCAAGAGTCTCACACCCAATATGTGGCAGAGGTAAGGCTTGAACCAGGTCTTCCTGGTTTTGAGACCTACTCTCCATCCACTGTACTACACCAGCTATCCTCTCATTTATGTAGCACCTTTGAAATTCAATTTTCTTTTATTTTCAGTTTCAAATTTTCTCCCTCTCCTTATCCCTTCTCTCACCCATTAAGAAAACAAAAAACTAAAACCCATTACAAATATGCACAGTCATGCCAAACAAGTTGCTATATTATCCATCTTCAAAAATCATTTTTTTTTAAAGAAAGAGAAGAAAATATGCTTCCGTAGTCTGATTCCCTCAGCTGTCTATCTGGAGGTGAATTTATATAGCACTTTAAAAAGCACTTTCCTCACAACATTTATCCTGCCCCTTTAGATCGTGAGCTTCTTGTACTTCTTAGCACCAGGAGCAAAACAAGTCATTTGTGTATTCTGAGAAACATTTCAGGGGGCTGCCTCCCACTCCTTCCCAATCCCTTCATTCCCTTCATGTGGTTGCTTAAATACCAAAGGCACTGTATGTCATGGAGATCAGACTTTTCTGGCATTTGAAAATATATGCATTTCTCACAAGTCCTGTTTTCTAAATATTCCCCATCCTGTTTAAAAGAAGTTTTTTCCCTACATAGGGGTGTCTCACTGCACAATGACATTCTTGGTATCTTCCTTATCGAACCCATTTCCCAAGCACTCGTGCAATCTTTGCTGATGATGGTGATGACGATGATGGTGATGACAATGATGCTGACTTCACTGAAAGAGTGGGAACACTGAAGTGTAGGGAAACTTATTGGGGTGCATGGGATTCAACTCCTCCCTGTCTCTGCTGTCGCACTCCTCCCTAACCCTCCAAGACAGAGTAAGGATCAAAATAAAGTCCAGGAGTCCTTCCTGTTGGTCCTTCCCTCTGGCTTAATAAATTGAACCAGGAGAACAAGATGGAACCCCTGGAATTAGGGCCCAGGAACTAAATAAGAAATCCCCTTCCTTTACCCCCTTTCTGCACAGATCAGGCATGGTGTGGCTCCACCTACTAGCCCCCAAGATACATTGGAGGAGGGTGAAAGTGAGCATAGTTTGAATGTCTTGCCTTTCCCCATGGGGCTTGGAGGACAGAGGAATTTCTCAGACCCAACTCAACAATGTTTCTTCACAGGCTCCGGAGCTGTTGGAACAACAAAAGTACACAGTCACTGTGGACTACTGGAGCTTTGGGACCCTGGCCTTTGAGTGTATCACAGGGTTCAGGCCATTCCTCCCCAACTGGCAGCCAGTGCAATGGTGAGTGGGTGTTTGTGGGTGACCCACAGACCCAGTGACTACTTTTCCATTTATCCACTGTCTCCACTCAGCCAGCAGACACACGGTTGACCTTAAGCCTAGGCGATACCAATTTTATAAAAGCTCTCTAAAATTATTTTTTCAATAATCTCCGAAGTAAGCCTTCCGTATGCTTTTTTATTTTGATAATTTCTCACAATCAGTTTTATTCTGAATACAGAGGTTACATGGTATTGTGGAAGGAGTCATGGGGTCAAAAACCCTGGGGTCAAGTCCTGACCTATCTTGTCTCTAGCTGTGTGACCCTGGTCAGTCTACTTAACCTGAATCAGATTCCTCATTTGAAAAATCTTGACTTTTAAAACAGTATTTTTACTACCTCCCTCATGAAGTTGTTATGATATAGGTACCTTTTAAATCTTAACATACTATATAAATATGAATTATTGTTAATTGTAGTGTTAATAATAAGAGCTGATATTTTACATAGTGCTTTGAAAGAGCCTCGTGAAAATTGTATGAGGCAGGAGATATAAATATCTATTGCCATTTTACAGATCAAAAATGGAGGCTCAGAGAGGTGACTTATCCATGCTATGGGTAAGTAAGTATTGGAGGTAGCATCTGAACCCTGGTCTCTTCTGAAGCCAGGGCTTCTTACGTTCTCTCTAATATACCGCATTGCCTCTCATGAGCACCACTAAATTGCAGAAGAATGTCTTCAACACTTGTAGTGAACAATTCTAAAACTTATCATTGGTTCATATTCATTATTGGTCCAAATGTAAACTGCATTTCTTCCCAAAATCTACCTTGTACAAAATCTTTGCTAAGAGGATGATGATGTAAGTCACCAAGATAAAGAGTAAGTAATAATAAAAAATTTAATGAAAACATCTTCATTGGAATTGAATGGAATATGAAAGAAATTTACACAGTAAATGTTGACCTTGTTAAGATAATTTTACACAACTCTTGTTCAATGCATACCTCCGTCTTTTTTTCTTTTCAAAAGATCTCATTTTAGAGATGTGGCCTATATTTTAGAACAATTACTGCTAAATCTATACCAATATATACCTCTAAAAAGATAAGGTGAATATTGTTCCTGAAGATATCTGAACTTTTCTATTTCCACATGCTTTGGAAAATTCTTAGCCTGGGTATAACTGGGACGTTCTTTGAAATTGTCCATCAGAACCTCAAGATTTTGCATTGAACAAAATGATCATTGTTAGCATTTACATAGCATTGTAAGGTTGGTAAAGCACTTTAAAAAAATTATCTTATTTGCTCCTCACAACAACCCTGGGAGGTATGTGCTGTTGGTATCCCTTTTCTGTAAGTGAGGAAACAGTTTGAGAGAAGAGTGACTTGCCCAAAGTCCTACGGCTACTTCGTGTGTGAGGGAGGTTTAGAATTCAAGTTTTCCTGATTCCAAGTGCAACTCTATGTCCACTGAGCCCCCTACCTGCCTCAGAAAAAAAGTCTGAATGGGGAGAAGTTCAGAAAAGCCCAGAAGAGAGTATGCTTATACTTATACTGTGCTTATACACAAGAGCCTATTATTAAATCTTCGGTGTGATCATTTACCCCTGAAAATCAGCAAACACTATAAGACAGGGCTTGATTTTTGCTTTGTCGATTGTCTAGACTTTAAAAAGTGATGGAGAAAATGTTAATAATGCTGATTAAGTTCAAAAGTGTGTCTTGTATCTTTATTTTTTCTGGTGGGCCAGTTGTTAAACATTTATTTGCACCCTCCTGGGTAAAATCAACCTAATGAATCAATACCATGGATGAGTAAAGAACTAGATGTTCTGAGGAATAACTGCAAAAAACTCTTTCTATGAAGAATATTGTCAGGTAGATATCATTCTTATACTCCTCAAAGTACCATCTTTCCATGATAAAAGAATTTGACCATGATTCTTATGTTAGACAAGTCAGTCTGAAATTGTGACTCTTTTTCTCAAATACTTTGAAAGATACCCAATTCCAGGCATGTGAGAACTCCTGCCATGGACCCAATCTCTCCATGCTCCATGTTCCATGAGTTGCCATGACTATTAACTTATTCCTTGGTGACCATCCTTCTGAGGGATGAGCCTCTCTGAACTCAGCTAGGTTGGGCTTCAAGGAACAGACACACATTCTTTTTCTGGACCATTCTTCAAAGCCCTCTAGTTTTAAGAAGGCCCACTAGGGTTGGTATTCCACTGGCATAACTTTTAAAAACTCAGGTTCACCTCCAGCCCATAATGAGGGCTATAATGAAAATGAATTTCCTATATAGCTGTAAAGTAAAATACTTGAAAGGTGGTGGGCTATCCCCTGAGAAGTGGTTACAGGTATCAACAGGAAAGGCTAATGTGCTTACCATAGTACCTGGCACCTACTAGGCGTTTAATAAATGTTGGTTGATTGATTGTACAGAGAATCATTGGATAGACAGTCACTCTGGGAAATCTTCTTTTTAGGCATTCAAAAGTTCGACAGAAGAGTGAACTGGATATCGTTGTTAGTGAAGACTTGACTGGAACGGTGAAATTCTCAAGCAGTTTACCATACCCTAATAACCTTAACAGGTGAGATACAACACCGTTGACTACATTTAGATCAGCCATAGACCAACACCATAGTGCATCTCTCAGATACTAAGCATCCAAAATGAGCATCTGGATGACCAGACTCCTTGGAGGCAAGGATTATTTCATTCTTTGTATTTATATCTAGTACCTAGAGTAGTGTCTGATCACTAGATGCTTAATATATGCTTGTTGAGTGACTGATTGGTTGATTGAATAAGTTTTATTCTCTGCTGGGTACTTAGGTCATCAATCTCTGGGGGGTGGGTATGTGTCACAGAAAACTCCCATTCATTCCAAAAAAATACTGATTAAACCCCTACTATGTGCTTTGCCCTTTCCCGGGTAAGGAAGGTGAAAAAAATTATTATGTATAGTTCCTGCCATCATGGAGCTTAAAATCTAATTCAGGAATAATCAGTCAGAAGATATGAACAAGCAGTTTTCAAAATAAAAACTTCAGACTATAAACGACCACATGAAAATATGCTCTAAATCACTATTAGCAAGAAAAATGCAAATAAAAATAACTCTAAGGTTTTACTTCATACTGTGCAAATGGTAAAGTCTATAAAAGATAGGTGTGTTGGAGTGTTGGAGGGGCTGTGAGATGATCTGCACATGAGCGCCCTGTTCACATAATTAGGAAGTGGTCCAGTCTTCTTGGAAAACAATTTGGAATTGTATGAGAAAAGTCCACACCCTTAGACTCAGGGATCCCACTACTGGACATATATCCCAAGGAAGTCAAAGACAGAAACAAAGGTCTAGTACATACCAAAGAATTCATAACAGCACTCTTTGTGATATTAAAGAACTGGAAACAAAGTAGATATCTATTGATTGGGGAATGGCTGAAAAATGATGCTATTATGATCATAATGGAATAATACTGCACAATAAGAAATGATAAATATATCAGGAATTCATAGAAACAAGGGAAGATTTGTATGAAATAGCTCAGAGTGAAATAAGCAAGAACCAACAAAGTGACTAATATACATATATATAAATGAACAAGATCATTAGAAAAAAATTGCATTTTAGGTAACTGAAAAACCATTAAAGGGTCTGAAGACCATATAATAGTACATATATCCCACCTCACAGTAGAGAGGTGGGGAATTGCAGGGACAGATTATGTATACATTGACAGATATAGCTACCATATTATATGTTTCTGTTTAGTTATTTCTCTTTGTTGTAAGGGAAATTTCAATCTAGAAAGGGGTGGGAAATGACTGTGATGTTAGATAAAGGACTTCCATAAAATGTATTTTTAAGAAATCTAATTGGGAGGCAGCACAGGAAATTATTAATAGCAATAGAAGAATTAAATAACATAGGAGATGTTAATAAGAAGTGATTGATAAATGAGTGACATAGGACATAAGTGCAATGAGATCAATGGTGGAGAGGTCACTCCATAGCTGGAGGTGTCTGGGAAAGCATTTTTAAAAAATTTTGTTGACATCTTTCGTTTATAAGTCACTTGAATTTCCTTTTATATCCCTCTCCCCTTCCATTGTGACTAAGAATTTTTTTTAAATGGAAGAGAGAGAGAGAGTTTTACAAAATTAACCAATAAATAGGATCATGTAGGATCATGGATTTTGAGCTGAAAATATTCATAGGGGCTATCTACTCAAAACTTCTCATTTTACAGATGAGGAAAACTGAGGCTCAGAGAGGTTATTTGCCCATACCCTCCATAGTCATAGAGCTAATAAGTGTCCAAAGCAGAGTTTGAAGAGCTCATTTGCTGCTGACTCCCAATCTAGCCCTCTGTCCACAATGCCACCATCTTGCCTCACCAACCAAGACAGAAAATATATGCGTTATTCCCTACCTATAATCTACCTCTACAAAGAAGGGAAGGAAATTTCATGTCTTCTTTGAGTCCAGGCTTAGTCATTATAACTTCACAATGTTCAGTTTTTGTACCTTCTGTTTCCCCTGCCTCTACTTCTTTCACCCTATAAGTCTTTCTATAGTTCTCTGTGTTCTTTATAGTGATTGTTTCTTATGGCACAGTAAATTTTCCCTTACTGTGATGGTTGAAATCTGAGATAACTGAGATAGCAAAGGTTCAAGCTTCTGAGTATACTGATTTATTAAGCAATGAATACCAACTGCATAACCAGTCAGGACCAGGCTTCCTCAACTTGGCACTGGACCCCAAATACAGGGGGAGATGGATTTTTATGTGTTAAAAGAAAACAATTAACAGGATATATACCAGGATACAAAACTGGGTAATCTGATTTGTAACTAGAGGGAAGATTAGGGACTTTCTCAGTTGAGAGGGGGAGAGTGAACAGGTACAATTCCCTGAAATCAGAAAAAGAGATGTCCCACTCTTCCCCTGCTACAGTGTCTCTGTACTCAATGAAAGGAACAGGAAACAGTAAATGATTAACCAGTACAGGACAAGTTTTCAGATAAAACATATAGGTTGCTTGAGATATATAATTGTGAGAAAACTCCTGGTATTAATCTTTGGATCTAACTGGGTTTCTGGTCGGCATAACCTGGGGTCTTTAGTTAAGGGTCTCTATGAAGCAGATAGAGAACGTCTTCTACCTTCCAAGCCATACAGGGCTAGGTTCAAACAATGGAATAAAATTTTCTCACATTTCCTATGATGGAATAGTTTTCTCACAAGACAGAAATTGGACTAGACCTATAATTGAATAGAAAGGGAACTGAGCTAGATCCAGAATAGATACACAAGATGAAGTGAGTTTGGTTCACATAATTCCCATAATTTTCTCAATACCTTCAAGTATCATAGTTTTTTCCAGCCATTTCCCACCTGATGGGCATCTACTTCATTTCCAAGTCTCTGCTCTAAGCATTCTAGTTTGCATGTAATCTTTCATTCTATCTTTGATGTATGTAACTAGCATTGGGAGCTCTATGTCAAAGGTGTAGACATTTTAGCTACTTATTAGCACAGTCCTAAATTGCTTTCTGGAATGGCCAGACCAGTCCATAATTCTACTAACAGTATATTTCATGTACCTGTCTAAGAAAGAGTTTTCTAAGAGAAATTTATTGATACATTTCATTTTTTCTAAAAAGTGTCATTTCACTTAATTTTCATTTAATTACATTAAATTTCATTTCATGTATTACAAATAATATTTTTAATATTTTAAATATTCACTTTTTAACAACTTTTCTTACTCCCTCCCATCCCTTTCCCACCCCTTGAGAAGTTAAGCAACATGTTATCAATCATACAAATACATTTCATTTTGACAAAACAGATACTTCTCGGCAAACACCCAAACAAACCCACCTGCAAGGTATACTGTGGGAAGGTATTATGGAAATTGAGAAGCACCTCAAAGATGAATGGAATTTGGATAGGTAGAGACAGCCTAGGTAGGAAGAAAAGTGGGACGATATATACAGTAAGAAGGATAAGCAGAATGAAAAAGGGAAATCCAATACAGTATTGTGTTTGGTTCAGATCACCACATTTGAGAAAGGACACTGTTAGGGTGAAGAACATCTACACTAGGAGTTCTTAACCTGGGGTTCTTCTCCTTGAGTATCCCTGGATAGATTTGGGGGAGCCAGTGAATTTGGATGGAAATAATCATCACATCTTTATTTTCACCAACCTCTAACTGAAATTTAGCATTTCCTTCAGTTATTTAAAAATACTGTTGTGAGAAGGGGTCCATAGCTTTCACCACACTGCCAAAGTGGCCCATATCACAAAAAAAGTGCGCTGGAGGACAAGCAACCTGGGTGGTCAGAGGCCTAAAATTGATGTCACTAGAGCTGAAGTTGAAGAAACTGAGAATATTCAGCCTAATAAGAGTCTGCAAGTATTTGAAGGGATGACTTGGGGCAAATGAATTAGACCTGATATGCTTGACTCCATCAGTGAGAATGAGAGCAATGAATGGAAGCTCTAATGGGGCAGATTTGGGCTAGAGAGAAGGAAAACTTCACGTCCAAAAGTGGAATGGACTGCCTCAGAAGGAAATGGGTTTCCCTTCACTGGACAGCTTCACACTATGTCTGCATGATCACTTGACGGATGTGCTATACAGGGGATCAAATTTCAGGTGTGGATAGGGCTGCTGAGGGCCTTTCCAGCCCCTAAACTCTGTGAAGTGAGAGATAACGTTAGAATGGTAGTACAGAATAAAAGTATATTGGTGGGCATTAGAATGGCAGGATAAGTAGTTTGAATTTGCTCCTATAGGCAGTGGGAACCACTAAAGATTTTTGAGCCGAGGAGCCCCTTAATAAAAGCCACATTTTAGGGTGATTAGCCTCCGGATGGATGGAATAAATGTGGGGAAAGATTGGAAACTGGGATATCAGTAAGGGAGTTATTATAACAGATCACATATTTAGGAATAAAGGCCTAGACTAGTCAGTTGCTGAGGAGTGATAATATCCTTTCCTATCCATTAATCTGTCTGACAAGTATTTATTAAAACGCCAGCTGTGTACATGAATGCTGCACCAATAAGTTGGAGAGGCCTGTGAGGCTTGAACCTCTTCACCTTTTCCATAAAGGCAAGATAAGATTGTTGTCCGAGATGTGTCTTCTTCTCCTGTCTACTTCTTGTCCTTTTCTATCTCTCAGTATTCTAGTACAGCGACTAGAAAAGTGGCTGCAGTTGATGCTAATGTGGCAGCCCCGACAGAGGGGCACGGACCCCACTTATGGCCCGAATGGCTGTTTCAAAGCACTGGACGATATCTTAAACCTAAAGGTGAGTGTAAAAGCTCAGTTACCTCGCAATGAAAAATGTCTGCTTCCTCTGCAATCAGGAGATGAAGCTATATGGAGTTTCAGTGACAGTGCAATGGAAAGAAACTATGGGAAAAAATCAGAAATCACACAGGACGAGGTAACCTGTGAGAAAATGTGTTTCCTCCATCTGTCTGTGGTAAGCTGAGGAAGAGAAGGAGAAGGGTTGGGCAGCCCTAGAGCCAAAGCTCAGGACAAGGTGGGATACGTATGACCACATGAAGTAACAATAATAAAAACAACAAATCATAAAAATAAAATAACAAAAAGCAAACGACATGTAGGCTGTACTTCTGTCTACCTGATCACAAAAGGAGGGTGACCAGTGTGGTGAGGGGACTGCACACTGCCTAGGGATAGGAGAAGTCTTCAGTCTGGGGAAAACTAGATCCTTACCTTCAAACATCTGAAGGGGCATCACATCTAGAAAGAGATAAGATAATAATTACAATAATAACGAACATTTAAATAGAACTTGCAATGTGTCCTGGAAGGTAGGTGCTATTATTATCCCCATTTTATAGACAGGGAAGCTGAGACCAACAAAGGTTAAAAGTGAAAGTATCTGAGACTGGATTTGAACTCGGTTCTTCCTGACTCTGGACTCTGTGCACTGAACTGAAATTTGAAGGACATAGAGAGGCAGTTTTCAGTTCAGCATAAAGAGCTCTATAACAATTGTTGTTACTGTTCAATCGTGGCCCATTCTACGTGGCCCCAAGGACTGTAGTCCGTGGGGTTTTCTGGGCAAAGACACTAGAGATGTTTGCCACTTTCTTCTCCGTTGTGTGTCCTCATTTTACAGATGAGGAACGGAGGAAAATAGAGTAAATGGACTGTCTTGGGAAGTCATAGGAACACAGATTGAGATCATCTTGCCTAATTTCCTTACATTGGGGGGAGGGTAGGAGAAATAAGCAATCCATGCAGCACCTACTGTATGCCAGGCACTGTGCTGAGTGCTTTTTACAAAACTTCCTTTAATCTCACACCAACCCTGTGAGGTAGGTGCTGTTATTCCCATTTCATAGTTGAGGGAACTGAGGCAAACTGAGGCAAAATGACTTGCCCAGGGTCACACAACTAGTAAGTATCTGACACCAGATTTGAAGCTTCTGTACCAGACCACCTCCTTTTACTGGAGGATGTCATCAAATAAGTATGTTGTAGGGAGGGGTGGTTTCAGGTAAGGAGTTGGATTAGATGACCTCTGAGATCCTTCCCAAATGCCGAATTCTACATTCTTAAGGCGCATCACTGTTTTTAGCAATTCATGAAAGGCAGGTGAAAATCTGAGTACTGGGGGAGGGTCCAAGATGATAAGTAAACAGTGTTGGAAAACAGAGCAATGAGTTTCTGTCCTGTAGTTTTTTCCCATGACTTGTTAACTTCTTGCCGTAGCTGGTTCACATCTTGAACATGGTAACTGGCACCGTGCACACCTATCCCATAATGGAGAAAGAAAGCTTGCAGAGTTTGAAGGCCAGGATCCAGGCGGACACGGGCATTCCAGAGGAGGACCAGGAGCTCTTGCAGGAGGCAGGCCTGGCCTTGTTCTCTGACAAGCCAGCCACTCAGTGTATTGTGGATGGCAAGGTGAGCCAGCCCCGGGGGCTTGAAAGAACAGTGCTCCTCTTCGTCATCATCGTTATCATCTTTAGGACTATTTTTACCAGGGGAGAGCCTCCTTCACATTTGTCGCCAATTTGGCAGGCACTCAGCTGAATTTGTGCTATTTATACCCCCTCCTCTTCTGTTTTGGAATAAGATACCTCGCATCTCAGGATTTCCTTGAGACAGAAGTATTTTGTTTTGATTTTCAACTCTCAGGTCATATCTCCTTTCGACCCAACTCTTCCGACAATTATTCTTACCAACTTGACTTTATCCTTCTAAAGTAATTGGTCAATTAAAAACTATCTTATTAAGCACTTATTACTTGTTCTATACTGTTATATTGTAAATAAAAACATCTAAGATAAGAACCCTACCCACAAAGACCTTACAGTGACCTGAGGAAACAAAATAAATACATATGAAGTAGTGTTAAAAAAATATATATATTTTTTTTAACATTTAAAAAATTTTGAATTCCAAATTCTCTCCCTCCCTCTAGCCCTCCCTCCACTCTTTGAGAAAACAAACAATTTGATATCAATTATACATGTGAAGTCATGCAAAATGTATTTTCATATTAGCCATATTACAAAAACAACAAAAAGAAAATAAGTGAAAAATGTATACTTCAGTCAGCACTCAGAGTCTGTCAGTTCCCTCTCTCTCTGCAAGTATATAGCATTATTCATCATGGATCCTTTGGAATCGTCTAGGATCATCGTATTGATCAGAGCCAAGTTTTTCACAGTTAATGATCATTACAACGTTGCCGTTAATGTGTACCGTGATCTCCTCTTTCTGTTCACTTCACTCTGCTCTTAAGCAGCAATTGACACAAATGTGTATAAATTAAGTACCAAACTCTGAAAATAATTGGAGACTAAGATAGAAGTAATAATAACAGTTCATTCTTGTGGGTCACTTTAAGACTTGAAAATACATCAATCTTAGGAGACTGGTGGTACAATTTTTTTTTTAAGAAATGAAGTTACTTGTCCAAGGTCTCCTTAACTGATTAGGAGTATAGTCAGGACTCAAGCCCAAATCTTCTTACTCCTAGATTTTCCATGGGACCTCTCTAAAAGGATATAAATAAGGCATATGGTAAAGATAATAAAAGCAGAAAGATCCGGGGCATGGATTGATGGTTGTAGACCAGAGTTATCAAGAAAAGGCTTCATGAAAGATAAATGGTGCTATATATTAGATAAAGATTCTAGTGCAGGGATCACAGAGGTGGTCATTAGAAAACGCACTGCCATGTAAGCCTTATTACCTGAAGCTGGGAGTATTTCATTCAAGAATATCTCATCTTGTTTTTGTCTCTTTGCAGCTAAATGATGACCGAATATTGGACATGGATCTCATTTTTCTCTTTGACAACAGAAAAATCACCTATGAGACTCAGATTTCCCCAAGGCCCCCACCAGAAAGCGTCAGCTGTATCCGTAAGAACAATTTCTTGATCTAAACCATTAGTTGTTTTTATTAAGACAGAATCTGTGAGACACATATATAGTGACAAGAGTAAGGCCTTAAAGCAGGGCAATTAGTTTGTGCTGTACTCAGGGCCAGTCACTAACTCTTGGGATGGGAAGAGGGTAGTCTATAAGTAAAACATTAAGGAGAGTGCCATCTCAGAAATAGGACTTAAACCAGAAGCTGCTAAATTAATACTCATAGGGTTCTTTCAGAGGTGTATGGTGACCTGGTCAAATCATTTTGTCTGGGCTCCTGAAAATGGAGAGGTCTCTGAACAAACAGGGTACATGACCAAATCATTGCTGCCATAAGAGAATGCACAGGCTTTGTTAAGAGATAAATTGTCATCTACAGCACCTTTTCCTTACCCCTTTGGGGTGCTTTACTCTGTGAGGAAACCCCTCTGTTGCTCTAGACCCAGGACACCATCTCATAACTCTGGCTGGCCCTGTGGACTGGTTACCTCTGAACTCTTTAGTTCTGACCTTTCAAATACTTAATGTGTGGATGTTTTACAATAAGGACTTAAACCATAGATCCCTTCTCCATCCACCCTCCCACCCCCCCTACCCTCCCTCCTGGATTGTTTGTGGCCCCTAATCATCAGCATCCTGAGCTTCATCCCCAGAGGTATGGATCCATCACAAATACCCCGAGAGCTTTGAAATACATATAGATTCCAAATCTTCACCCCACCCTCCTTTTTTTGAATACTTGCAGAATCATTTAATCATCTCCTATAAGCAGGCAAAAGCTATACATTTATAGAGCCTGTCATTTCAGATAAGCTTAAAAATTGGGTAGAGTACATGTGAGTTTGTGTATATGTGTGTGTGCATTCATGTGTGTGCCTGTGACAATAGGTGTGCTCATTTTGGTTATTGATCAGTTGATCAATCAGCAAACATTTGTTAAGTGCTTGCTATGCACCAGGAATTGTATTAGGTGTTAGAAATACAGAGACAAAAACGACCAACCCCACTAAACTGTCCCTGCCTTCAGGGAGCTTAAATTACATACTATGTCAGTCAGTCAACACGTATATATTATGCTAAGCACTGGGGATGCAAAGAAAGGCAAATACAGTCCCTCCCCTTGAGGAGTTCAATAAGTAACAGAGAAGACAACGTGAAAATAACTACAGTTATCCCTTCCACACCTCAAAGGTTAAGGACGCAGCATTGCTGAGATCTGAGGGTTAGTGAAGGTTAGGGGAATGCCCTGTGACCTGGGAAATCTGTGTAACATTTTTAGGCTCTCCATTTGTACCTGAGAAGAAGTCTTTTTTCTATTTTTTTTTCTTTTATGGGGTGTTTACAGTACCTTAGTGTAAAATTTGGGTTAAATATTTGGCCATAGGTTCTGTGTCATTTGCTGGCCTTAGTTTGTCATCTGTGGCTTCAGCAAAACAACCCCCAAAATTCCTATTTAATTTCTTTTTTTAATAAATTTATTTGCTTTCAATTTTAAACAATCACTTCCATAAGTTCCAAATTTTCTCCTCCTCCCTCACCTCTCTCTCCCCAAGATGGCAGGCAATCTTATATGCGTTCTGCACATGCATTCCTATTAAATACATTTTCATAATAGTCATGCTGCATAGAAGAATTAAAACAAATGGGGGAAACCATGAGAAAAACCAAAACAAAACTTAACAAAAGAGAAACTAGTCTGCTTCATTCTGTGTTCTGACTCCACAGTTCTTTCTCTGGATGTGGATGGCATTTACCATATGAGTCCTTTGGAAATGTTTTAGGTCCTTGCATTGCTGTGAGGGGCTAAGTCTATCAGAAATACTCCTCAAACACTGTGGCTCTTACTGTGTACAGTGTTCTCCTGGTTCTGCTCCCCTCATTCAGCATCAGTTCATATAAATCTTTTCAGGTTTTTCTGAAGTGTGCCTGTTGGTCATTTCTTATAACACAATAGTATTCCATGACATTCATATACCACAACTTGTTCAGCCATTTCACAATTGATGGGCATCTCCTTGACCATTTAATTTCTTATGCCACTCCACAATATATCAAAACCACAAGGGGGAAAGTCACAATGTGGAAGGGATAATGCATTCAAGATAGATACAGAGTAGGTAGAAGATACTCATAGAGAGAAAAGCAGTGGCAGCTGGAGGTGGGACTGGGAAAGACCTTCTGAAGAAGGTAAATTGATCTGATTCTTAAAGGAAGTCAGAGAAGTTAGAGGTGAAGAGACAGCATTCTAGGCATAAAGCACAGCCAGTACAAAAGCATGGAGGTGGTAGAGGGATTATCATGTTCAAGAAACTGCAAATAGTTAATGTATCAAGTTAAGAAAATGTATAGAGAAGACTATAGTGTAAAGAAATTGGGAGGATAGAAGGGGCCAGGTTTTAAAGAGCTTTAAATGCCTAACAGGGGACTCTGTATAATGGCTAGCATTTATATAGCTTATTAAAGTTTGCAAATCATCTCACATATGTTGTCTTATTTGAATTTCAACAACAACAAAAACTTTTACACAGATTTCCCAGATAAGTGCTATCATTATCCCCATTTTATAGATGGGGAAACTGAGACTGGGAGTGGTTAAGTGTTTATATAGCTAAGTAAGTGTGTGAGACAGGATTCGAACCAGGGTCTTCTATATCCATGTCCAACACTCTATCTACCATGCTATCTCGCTGCCTCTATATTGCCTTTTGGTGATGAGGGAGAACATCACATCTAATTAGAACCTGACCCATACACCCTCTTCTTCATACATGCCCCCCTCTAACCTTTGAGTTGCCCCTAATCATTGGCATTCTGACCCCCCTCTTCCCCAGGAGAATGGATAGACCCACCCCAAATACCTGTAGAGCTCAGAGAGATATACTCCAAACTGCTTTTTTTTCAATAAAGAAGTATATGATGCAAAGAAGTATACCATCCCTGAGCTCAAGGAGTGTACATCTCATTAGGAAAATGAGGAGCAAGTAGGTGTCCATTAAAATGGCAGCACCAAGCTGAACAGCTGGTACCCCCCAAACATCAAAAACCGTTTGACTTCTTTGCCTCCTGTGTGGGGCAGAGAGCCAGTGAGGACATGAGTCCAGAGGAGGGTTTGCTATTGGACCCCTGTTTGTGTCTCTGTTTCCAGTTCAAGAACCCAAGAAGAATCTCCCTTTTTTCCAGCTGAGGAAAGTGTGGGGTCAGGTGTGGCACACGATCCGGACTCTCAAGGAAGACTGTAGCCAGCTGCAGCAAGGCCAGAGAGCTGCTATGTGAGACTCTCCCCTGCCCTCCTCCCTTCCCACATTTCAGAAATCCTGCTGCCCCCACCAGAGGCAGGAAGGGGACACTGGTTTCAATGGGTGGGGAAGGGAAGGTGTCAGGGTCAGTGAGGAAGGTCCTTGTGGAATGGATGAAGAGAGGGAAGTCAGTGTAACAGAAGGGGGTGGAGAAGTCAGGGCAGAATATGTTGTCTGAGAAGCACCCAAGGCATCATCAGGACTTGGGGAGATGATGCTGATAACTGACATTTCTCTGGCAAAAGACTGCCCACATCCATCCTGTGGGGTAGGTAGACAGGGCAGTAGGTGAATTGATTTGCCTTGACTGATGCAAGTAGTGAAAGACTCAGGACTCAAACCCAGGACGTTTGACTCCAAAACCAATAGTACACTAAAGTTCTCTGACTTCCCTGTGGCAGAGGAACCCCCCTGATCAGCTCTTTCACTAGTTATGTCTTGTTATACATCATCTTTTGTTTCTATACTTCATTTCCAAATAAATCCCTCTCTGACCCCTAGAGATCCATCCCTTGTAAAAAGGAATAAGAAAAGAGAGAAGGGGGGAAAGCAATTTATAAAACTAACCTGCACGTCAAACAATCCTGACAGTGTATTCAGTGCTCCACACCCATAGTCCCCCACCTATACCAAGAGCTGGAGGGATCTCTCCATCCTGTCATTATCTTAATGTGGCTAATTTAAATGATTAGCCCTTGGGGCAGAGGACCTTGCTCCATCCCGTCTTCAGGCCAGGTCTGCCCCACTCATTGATGAGGTTCAGGAAAAGAAAATTTTTGTAGTTGGTACAAAACAATGATTTAAACACCCAGAATGATGAGCCTGGGTTTGGTACTAGGAATGCGTGGCAGGTGGGAGGCTAACATCTTTTCTTCCTGGCTGCTGCAGGATGAACCTCCTTCGAAATAACAGCAGCCTGTCCAAGATGAAGAACTTAATGGCATCCATGTCTCAGCAGCTCAAGGCTAAGCTGGATTTCTTTAAAACCAGCATCCAGATTGACCTGGAGAAATACAGCGAGCAGACCGAGTTCGGCATCAGTGAGTGTCTTTGCTCTGAGCCAACCAGAGAGATCATCCCTCGTCTTCTCTCTCTTCCTTTTTTTTTCTTATCCATTCTCATTCCCCAGCTGAAAACTGAAGTTTAATGTCTCTCCAATTCCTTTTCCAGCATCAGATAAATTGCTGTTGGCCTGGCGGGAAATGGAGCAGGCTGTGGAGCTCTGCGGGCGGGTAGGAACACTAATTTTAGGTTTAATTGCTTACCGAGTGGGAGGAGGTTTCTCAAGGCTACTTTCTACTTTCTCATCTGATGCCTGGGCAGGCATTGTCTGGAGAATGTTGAGTTTTCATTGCCATGCTGTTTGACCTTGGCTGGGGAGTGGTTGGGAGGACAGGGATACCCAAGCCGTGAGGGCCCCACTGTGGCCACATGTAGCATTTACACTGCTCTTGGATGTCTGGGTGGGAAATGGCAGAAGGACAGGTTGTGATTTTCCTTTGGGGAAGCTAATAAATCACAACTACCTCTAGGTGGTTTGTTTAATAGTAATGATGATAGCTAACACCTACCAATATTGCATCTACTATGTGCCAGGTATGAATATTATCTCATCTGATCCTCAAAGCACCCTGGTGGGGTAGGTGCCATTACTACACCCATTTTGATAATAATAAAAATAATAGCTAACATTTATATAGTGCTCACTATGTGCCAGACACTGTGCTTAACACTTTACAGTTGTTATCTCATTTGATCCTTACAACAACCCTGGGAGATAAGTACTATTATTATCAACCCCATTTTACAGTTGAGGAAACAGAGGCAGACAAAGCTTAAGTGACTTCTCTAGGGTCACCCAGCTAGCAAGTGCCTGAGATTGGATTTGAACTCCTATCTTTCTGACTCCAGGGCCGGCACTCTACTCACTGCACCACCTAGCCACCCAATTCACTTCAATTCAGCAGTCATTTATAACACTAATAAAGGTAAATTTTGAAGACAAAGAAAGGCTTAGCAGGAAACCATACCACTGTAGCAGTGTCCATTTCTAAAACACTTTACACTTTATAAAATACATTTTCAATTCAAATTAATTGCAAGGATCCATCTTGGTTCTGGAGACTAAAAGCTATAATAATGCATATCCCTTCCCTCAGGAAAGAGGTGGGGACCTGGGGGTGTGAAATGTACCATACATTGTTGGGCATGGTTGCTTTGCCTGTCAGTTATAATTAGCTCTTTTTCATTTTGTTACAAGTTAGGGTTTAATGAGGGGGTGGTTTATCTCTGCAAATGATGATGGCTGCTGTTTTTTAATAGGCATTGATTAAAGTAAAAGAAAAAAATCAAATCATGGCCCACACTCCAAAACTGCTCTTTCACAGCAGCCCTGTGAGATATATAGAACATTTACCATCCACTTTTGATGGATGAGAGCCCAGAAAAGCCCTACTCTATATAGAATACCTAGGACTCAGAAACTCAGGCTGCTAACTCCTCTACTCTCTCCCCTATACCTCCTACCTCTACCTGTGAATGAAAACTCAGGGTTGTGCTTTCTTTTCCAAGCTTTTCTACTAATATGATCCTGGCCAAGTGAATTCAGCCCTCTGTGCCTTAATCTCTTCATCTGCAGAATGATAGTAATAAGATATAGCAGGGCCTGGGTACCACTATGATAGATTCAAAGGCAGGTGAATACTTTGCCCTGACTCTATGTCCAGGGTTGGCTTGACATCTGGAAGGACACCTACTTACAGATATAATTCATGGAGTTATGGGAGTCAGTGCCTCCAAAGAGGTCATGTTGTTGTGGTAGAGGTGTTTCAGTCTTGTCCAACTCTTCATGATCCCATTTAGGGCTTTCTTGGCAAAGATACTGGTTTGCCATTTTCTGCTCCAGATGAGGAAACTGGGGCAAATAGAGTTAAGTCACTTGCCCAGAGTCACACAGCTAGCAAGTGTCTGAGGCCAGTATCTACTATGCCACTTAGCCTCCCTAAGAAACCATAGTATGTGAAAATAGGTTTCTAGGACCTAAAATGATTAAGAAAACTTAAGAACTCTTTATGTCCTGAGACTCCAACCAGTCACTCAGTATCCCTTGTTCGAGGATATGATTGATTTAATTTTTGGTTGGGTTTTGATGGTTTCAGTTCTGTACCTCAGGTCGTCCCTCTTTCTCCTATTCACCTTAGCACTATCTTTATCAGGAGACAGATGTGAAACATCTGGTGGAACAGATGATGGCCCTGCAGACAGACATTGTGGACCTACAGAGGAGTCCGATGAGTCGGAAACAAGGGGGAACTTTAGATGATTTGTAAGTATTAGCCTGTCAACTGTGAAGAGCAGTTTTGTCCAGCTGGAACTGGGGATGGGAGGGAAGGTCATCATCACAATAATAGGGTTTTAAGGTTTATTAAGTGCTTTGCAAATAGTATCTCATTTAATCTGGTTCAGGCCACCCTCAGGAGGGTTGTGGGCCGGCCTCCATGTTAAACATACCTTCACTAGGCCTCACTGCTTTATCTTGGGAAGGTTATTGTACCAGTGCTGGGGAGGCTGGATTGGAGAAAGAAAGGAGAGGCCAATGATGAGGCCACAACAATATTTTAGGTGAGAGGTGATAAGGGTCCAAACTAGGGTAGTAACCATTTGATTAGAAAAAGGTATTTGGAGAATAAAATGACAAAAAGGAGTTCATGTGTTTTTAGCTGTATTAGAGGAAAGAAGAGGACCAGAGAAGGGACAGGACCCTCTGCTTGGGTTAGAGGGAAGGAAGATAATAACCAATGATGATGAAAAAAACAGAATTACTTAAGTCTTTTGTTTCTATTTTCTCTGCTAAGGAGAATGAGCTTTGGATTAGAGAGAGCAAAGCAAAAGAAGGGAGGCAATAACCAAAATGCATTCAAATGATAGGGATGTGATAACCAAAATTCATTCAAATAACAGGGATATGATAACCAAAACTCATTCAAATAATAGGGAGGGGATAACCAAAATTTATTCAAATCACAGAGAGTTGACAACCAAAACTCATAGGGAGTTTAAGTCACCAGGCCCAGAGAACTACATCCTAGAGCAGTTAAGAGAATGGATACATGTAACTGCCATCATTAATGACTTCTGAGAGATCCCAGAGAATAGAAGAGGAGCTCCAGGAATGGAGAAGCATTGTGATTATTCTGATTTTCCAAAAGAAGAAGAGAGTGGACTAAAGCAGTTTAACTTCAGTTCCTGGCAAGGTTCTAAAATGTGTTATTAAAGGAATGGTGCATGATCCTTTAGAAAGGGAAGAAGCAATCACCATGAGGCAACAGGACTCCATCAAGAACAGGTCATGCCAGGCTAAGCTGGCAGGGCAGGGGAGTTTTAGCTGGATTTCAATAAAGCATTTGTTGAAGCCACTCATGCCTTTCTTGTGGAAATGATAGACACAGGTGAGTAACAATGAGATAGATTCAGAATTGATTGATTGGCTAGATCCAAAGGGTAGTCAGTCATTAATGATTTGATGTCAGCCTAACAGGAGGGCTCCAGTGGAGTGCTCTAGGGATCTATGCTTGGCCTTGATGCTGTTGAACATTTTTATTAGTGACTTAGATAAAGGCATAGAGGGCATGCTAATCAAAAATTTTCCAGTGACACAAAGCTAAAAGAGGGATAGTTAACCCACTGGATGACAGAGGATGGAAGGGAAGAAGCATTTATTAAGTGCCTACTGTGTGCGGAGCACTGTGCTAAGTAAGTACTTTACAAAGATCTCATTTGATCCTCACAACAATCCTGTCAAGTAGGTGCTATTATTATCCCCATTTTGCAATTGAAGAAACTAGTAATAAACAATTGAAGAGACAAGTTAAGGGCTTGCCCAGTCGCACAGCTAGTAAGTATCTGAGATTGGATTTGAACTAGGTCTTCATGACTCCAGGCACAGTGCTCAGACTTGAAAAAGATGTTGACACAGCAGAGCATTCAGCCCACAAATGAAGTTTAATAGGAATATATGTAAATTCTCACACTGCAATACAAAAATTCAATATCAAGTACAAGTGCAAGATGAAGCAAGCATGTTCAGAACAACAGTTCAGAAAAAGATCTGAAGGTCTTAATAGAGCTTAATGTAAATCAACAAAATAGGGAAGTGTGAAGGGAGCTTAATCAACACATGTGAATTGTGCTTTTCTTTCAAATGATTTGAAATCTGGATCATGGGCAGAATTTCTTGTTCTTATATTTCAGAGAAGAACAAGCAAGAGAGCTTTATCGGCGATTAAGGGAGAAACCAAGAGGTAAAAAAGGTTTTAAAGATTGATTTGTATTCCATTCCAGCTAACTATGTGAGATCTTGGGATGTCTTACTTGCCACATTGGGAAAATGTCTCATTCTCTCCTCTTTGTAGACCAGCGAACTGATGGCGATAGTCAAGAAATGGTGCGGCTACTCCTTCAGGCCATCCAGAGCTTTGAGAAGAAAGTACGAGCCATTTATATGCAGCTCAGGTATTATTAACCTTGTGCTACTGTGAACAGGGCAGAGTGGGATGACCAGGAAGCAGGGCCACAGGAGAGGAAACATGGGATAATTTCTCCTTACTTTGGGGAGAGCAGCCCTGGTTGCCCATCAGGGTACAATACAACATGCCAGGAGGACTCAGCTAACTGAAACGCAATAGGGAGAGATGAGTGGATAGATAGATACATAGATACATAGATAGATAGACAGACAGACAGACAGATAGACAGATGGAGAGACGGACAGATGGACAGACAGACAGACAGACAGAGATAGAAGGAGAGATGATAGATAATAGAAAGGTAGGAAGGGATAGATGGATGGATGTTTTGGTGAATGGTTGGATAATAGAAAGGCAGGAAAAGATAGATGGATGGATGGATGGATGGATGGATAGATAGATAGATAGATAGATAGATAGATAGATAGATAGATAGATAGATGGATGGATACAAGGATAGATGGATAGAAGGATAGATGGATAGATAATAGGAAGGATAGATGGATAGATACATGGATAATAGAAAGGCAGAAAGAGATAGATAATAGATAGGAAGGGAGGAAGGATAGATAGATAATAGATAGAAGGTGAGATAGGAATGAAAGAAGGAAGGAGAGATAGTTAATAGAGGGATAGATAATAGGAAGGCAGGAAGAAAGAAAGAAAGGATGGGTAGATAATATATAGATAGAAGATGGGATAAATAATAAATAGATAATAGAAAGGCAGGAAAGAAGAGATAGATAACACAAAGGACAGAGAGATACATAGAAGGATAGATGGATGGGTGGATAGATAATAGGAAGGCAGGAAGGAAGAGATAGATAACACAAAGGACAGAGAGATACATAGAAGGATAGATGGATGGGTGGATAGATAATAGGAAGGCAGGAAGGAAGAGATAGATAACACAAAGGACAGATAGATACATAGATAGAAGGATAGATAATAGGTAGGTGAATAGATAGGCAGACAAATAGAAAGACAAAGTGAGTGAGTAGATGAATAAGAGAGTGAGTGATCAAGCTTACATTAAGCACTTCTGTGCAAGGCACCCTGGTAAGTACTAGAGACACAAACACAGATAAGCAGCCAGTCTCTACTCTGGAGGATGCATTCTTCTTTAAGAAGACAACACATAGAGGGGAGCTTGGAATCAAGCGAGGGGGGAGAGGAAACACCCACTTGGGGAAATATGGCCAGTCAGGAGAAGGAGGAGGAGTTCAGGAAAGCATCCTGGTTTGGTTGAAGCGAAGCATGGTTTGGTCCTTCCTAATATAATGGTCCCAGGGCAGGAGTCCCCAGTCAGGAAAGGAGGGCACCGGGGTGAAGGTTTCTCAGCCCGTCAATACAAGAGGCAAAAAAAAAAGAAATCAGGAGAGAATCCAAGAGTAAATGAAGTGAGGCTCTTTAAAAACACTTCAGTAGCTGATTAGATGTCTGATTGGCCATCCCTAAATAACTCATGGTTTTCCTTTTACCTTTTTTTAAAATCCCAAAATAATTATACCAATGAAGCCGTAGCACTGTTCTTTCATTTTCCTTACAGTAAAACTATGGTTTGCAAGCAGAAGGCCCTAGAATTGTTACCTCAAGTGGAAGAAGTGGTAAACTTAATGAATGAAGATGAGAAGACAGTCGTTCAGCTTCAGGAGAAAAGACAGAAGGAGCTGTGGAATCTCTTGAAGATAGCTTGTGTGAGTGAAGATAATTAGCTAACATGGTACTGGGGAAAGAGCACTGACCCCAGAACCAAATTCTGTTTCTGTCACTTCCTGGCTATGTGACCCTGGGCAAGTCACTCAGCCTCCCTAAGTCTCATTCTCCTCATCTGTAAAATGGGGGTGTTGAATTACAGGGCCTCTGAGGATTCCTCCAGCTCTAAATTTCTAAATTCCACCTCCAAGATTTGTGGTGAGGACCAAATGAGATAATATTTGTAAAGCACTTAGGATAAAACCTGGCACATAGTAGATGTTTAATAAAAGCTTATTCCATCCAGCTATCCTATGATCCTAGACCATCTCCGCACAAAGTGATACTGCTGCTTACTTGTTGCAGACATGGTCAAATCCTTTCCATCTCGAAGCTAGTATTCTCCCTCTGGGGGGGAAGTGATTCCTATCACTCTCATTGGCTTTCATCTCAGTTTTACGACCAGACACCTTCATATGATCCCTAATTGTGATGGCGCTGACGGTAGCAGGAGGAGGTACCGTCTGGACCCACATCAGAAAAATGAAACTGACAAGGAAGTTGCACAGCTGGCCCATTGCTACCAGAAGAAGCACTGATCTCAGCTGAAAAACCCTCATTCAGTCAATCAATTAATAAGTATTTATTAAGCATCTATTATGTGCCAGGCATGTTCTTTCTTTCTCCAGACCTGTTCATTGCTCTTTAATTGCCTACATCTATCAACCTCATCCCAAATAATTTTTTACCATGCCAAAAAAAAAGAAGAAATACAAATCCTAAATAATCCATTCTCATTGTCCTGACTCAGACAATTGCAGAACTACTGATTGCTCTTCAGACTATCAGTTCTGTAATCCTTAATTTTCTTTTTTCTTTCTTTCATTCATTGTTTCTTTCCTACTTTCCTTTTCTTTCCTTTTTTCTTTCTTTCTTCCTTCCTGTTTCCTTTCTTTTATTCCTTCCTTCTTTTCTGTCTTTTCTTCCTTCTTTCCTTAATTGCCTCCCTTCCTCTCTCCCTTCCTTTCCTATTTTCTTCCTTTTCTTTTCTCTTTAAAAGACCAAGTTTTCCTATCTCACCTAGCCTGAAAGTTCAGGGGCTACCCATGGACCCATTCCCATTCTGATCAGCACAGCTTTGCCCCCTTCCATTTTCTGATACAGGCCAGTCAGCACTTCTTTTGGAATTCACCATCTTAGTGCCAAACATAGTGCAGACACTTGATTGACTTAAACTATGACAGCTCAGTCCTCTCTAGCTCAAGAAATCCACTAGCCTCAACTTCCCCAGGAGCAGGGATTGCAAGTACACTCCAGCACACCTGGATTAACTTTGAAGGCAAGATAGGAAGCAAATAAATGTCTTTGGGAGCCCCCTAAAATATAATTGCTTTTGTAGAGGTCTAGTCCAACTGTTATCTCTAAAAACAGGTGTCATCAACCAACCCTGTTGCACCATAGGTCTTTTATAATTTTTTTTTCATTTCTCATAAGTTTTCTGTGAGGAAATCGTTTTTTAAACTTTAATGCACTGTATTCATGACAATGATGTTGATGATGGTAATGCTGAACCTCTTTTCCTGGGGAATTCCAGCCTGGGGCTGGATCACCTTTACCGTATCTCACTTGGCTGGCCTCAGTTTCCTGCTGGCTTACTACTTCCCTCACATGAAGCAGACTTACACAGGATAATTCTCACTTAAATTCTCAAATACAAGATATTTGACACTCTATCCGATGAAAATTGCCATCTAGAATTTACCAACTCAGGCAGGGACAAAGGAAGGAACCATAAGTGCTGGTTTTAGAGTCCGGGAGACCTGAGTTCAAATACTGCCTCAGATACTTCCTCTTTAGGAGGCCCTAAGCAAATCACTTAACCTCTCTTTGCCCTAGTTTCCTCATCCTCAAAATGGAGACAATAATAGTACCTAGTTTACAATGATGTTCTGAGGATTGGATGAGCTAATATATGTAAAGCACTCTGAAAACCTTAAAAAGCTCTACGTATGCGAGTTGTTGGTAGAATATGGCAGCTCCTAAGCCAGAACTTGTGAAATTCCCCTGCCCTGAGCGATCCAATCTCAGAAGGTTTAGCTAACCAGTCAGTCCTGCCATGTGCATGTTGGCACTGCCCTCCCCCCATTGCTGAATTTATGGGAACACACAATCACAAGTTGCACAGGATAAGAGGGCACAGATGGACTGAAATCTTTGTTGTTGGAAGGAATACCCCATATGTGGATGAGATCATAGAACCAGCAAAGCAAAAAGTCCCTGGAGGGACATACAGTCTGATCTGGATAATGTTAAGTGATGAATGGAACACCATTATGCTATAGTGGGAAATCCCTACATCAGCAAAAGATTTGAAGAGTCTCCTTGACTTTGTAGGATTTTACCATTGCTTTATCCACAAGTTTCCTACACTCACAGACCTGACAAAATATCCCAAGACATTCCATGGGACACCAAGGCAAAAAGTGCATTCATCCCCTTCAGACAATGGCTTACCTCAGCTCCTACCTTGATCTATTTGGAAACTCATAAATAATTTCATTGTAGACACCCATTTATCCAGACTTGTATTAAGAACTCTTTTCTCCCATGTGCCCGCCCTGTGTATCCTTATCTCACAAGTCCACCACAGGTCAGAGGAACCCTACCATATGGGAGAAAGAACTTTGTTGTTCAGTTATTTTTTTAGTTGCATCCAACTAAAACCCCTTTTGGCATTTTCTTGGCAAAGATACCGGAAGGGTTTGCCATTTTCTTCTCCAGCTCATTTTATAGAGGAGGAAACTGTGGCAAACAGGGTTAAGAGACTTGCCTACGGTCACCCATCTCGTAAGTGTCTGAGGCTGGATTTGAGCTCAAGAACATGAGTCTTCCTCACTTCAGGCCCAGCACTATATCCACCTCAGATGCCCAAGAAAAGGAACTACTCCCAGTTAAAGCCATATTTGAGGCATGAAATCACCATCTTGAGGAGTGTGGCACATTTTTTGTTGTCCACACCCTGAATCCCTTTCAGATTACCTATTAACTCAGCACGTCATAGGTACTGGACATTATTTTAAATAGATTTAACTTCCTTATCACATTTGTCTTGTACTATCAGATCCAGGAAGCATATGGACAATGGAAAAATCAGCACTTGGGTATATAGTATATTTGGGTGTATATATATATATATGTATATATATATATATAGTCATACCAACAAGCCCTCCTGTAGACCATAACTTTACTACTACTCATCCTTGCCTGGACCTGTTATTATATCTGATACACCAGCATCAGGCACAAGATGCTTTTATCCAGGTTCAGCTGTCTACACTCTTTAATTGGCACAATCCCTTTGCCCACAGGAAAGTCAGTCTCAGACAACCTTTTGTACTTCCCTTCATGCCTGTTCATTCCCTAGCTGCTTCCTGTGAAATTAAATGGTCACATCTTTGCTGCTGCTATGACATCCTGGTGCCAAGCCACATGGGCCTGTTCAAAATCTTGCATATTGTTGGATACGATATGAGATCTGCCAATATGACCAGACCTGCATGGGAGGTGACTAGGCCAAGAACTCTGTGGGGAGGCTAACAGAATTTCTGCAGCCTGTGCTAACAACCTTTTATCCCTCAGGGACAATAACACTAGACTCTATCATAGACCTCTCAGGGTTACATATCCATTCTGGTGAAATGTAGCTCGACTAAGGCAGCACAGTGTCCTCTCTGCTGGAATTTCTACTACTACCAAGTCCATCCACTTGATTCTGAAAAGACATTTTTCATATTCGTGGTCTCTCCTTCCCATAACCTCTGTTGGGAAGTCCTGACTAGCTTTCAGTGCTGGACTACTGTATTAATGGCTCCCCAAGGAAAAGCTCACCTTTCCATGATACGTCACCCCGTGATCAGATGAATAGAGAGATTGTAGGATTGGACCCTTGAACAGTATGTCAGATGATACACGTAGGCTACTCTTGTGGAAAAGTTCAGGCATGATGGCAATCTAATGAGCTGAATTCAGAACTGGTTCAATGACTGGAATCCAAACAGTAGTCATTATGGATTGATGTTAACTTGACAGTTCTCCAGTGGAATGCCCCAGCCATCTGTGCTAGATTTCATGCTTTTTAATGTTACTATCCTTATTATTATTAACTTAGATTAGAGGCACACATAGTATGTTTATCAGATTTGAAGATGACACAACCACTCCTGATTGTGGATGGACAGGAAGTATATGAACCTGAAGGTGACAGGATTAACTCTGATACCCAGTAAACCAGCAGGGTCCTAGGCCCAGGAAGAGCTGGTAGAGGCCTTCCTTCAAGTCATAGTGTTAACTTCCAGAGAAATACTCTAGATGTGGTATCTGAGCCTACATAACACAGACCCAACTGAATGAGGAGGGACATAAAGAGTACAACATTTCTATTAAAAGATGCTATCTCAGCGGGAGACTCAGGTGAGACAAACTGTTATTTGCCAGTGCCTAGTACTGTTCTCTCCATACTTTGTGTGGACTTTCCCCAACATGAACCACCCCACCCCCACCCTCCAATCCCTGGCTTTGGGCTATGTTCTGGGCTTATTTTATGACTCCTGCCTAATGCTATGGATTCATTTACTCTTGAGAGCTCTTAGACTTGACTGCAGCATACCACTGTAGCTACCCTTTGGATCATATGACCTTGCTTCATTCAAATTATCCCTAATCACCAGAATCCTTTTCCTTAAGGGACAGGAACCAACAGACATAAGAATTCCTAATGAGCCTCATAGATATATTTTCTAAGCAAGAAAATGGACTAGAATAGTGGAATAGACTGTAATAGACCTTGAGGCCAGTCCTTTAGTCAGCAAGTATATGACACAATTCTGTGACTAGTGGCATACATCAGTAATTCCTTGATGATGGTAACTCTTAACTAATTAAGAGACTGAATGGGAGAGTGTAATAGAAGAAACACGCTTTGAGAGGAAAAATCTGGGAAGCATGAGTGTCTGATTACCCTCGCACAAGCAGACTTTAGGGTTAGAATTCCAAGATAAACTAATATAGTACTCAGTAATGTCAGCTAAATGGAATATATATGTGGTCCTGTAGGTATTTTTACCATTATTTCCAAAGTGGGCCTGAATATTCAATTCTAATTCAAAGAAATAGCTGGAAGGTGATCGTGTGTGTGTGTGTGTGTGTGTGTGTGTGTGTGTGTGTGTGTGTGTGCATTTTAGATCTGAAGGCAGGAGCTGTTAGTTCAAATCCAAAGGGTGTGAGGTTGTGTGTCCACGGCCCCTTCTCTGGGAATCAATATTTTACTTTTATTCCTTGCTCTACACTCAAGCAAATCACTCCCCTTTGTTCTTCAAAATTCCCCTTTAGCAAATGGGAAAATACCTGCCCTTTCTTACCTTGCATTGATATAATAAGGATTAGGATTGATGAAATAATGCCCAGGAGAAAGGTACAAAAGATCTGATGTCTTTGGAACCCAATCTTTGAAATTTTGTCACATAAACACTATCTGGGCAGAAATCCAAACTGGTGTGGTCAAGAATCAACACGTCTGACATTTTTTCCAAAAGAATAGTGACTTTTTTTTCAGGGGGGGGGAAAGTGTGACTATATTATTTCATTCTGCCCTTTACTCCAAATTTTTCCGTTAAATTTTTTTTTTTTTTGTCTTCAGAGCAAAGTACGAGGTCCGGTGAGTGGGAGTCCAGATAGCATGAATGCCTCTCGTCTTAGTAATTCTTCCCAGTTGTTATCTCAACCTCCCGCAGCTCCCTACAGCCTACCTGAGTCAATCAAGAAAAGGTAAGTTGGCCACCTAGGTCAGCCTTTGTTGGGGACACTCTACAGGGGAATCCTGTTCCAATAGGGGTGGGATCAGATGGCATCTGGGTTTCCTTACAACTCTGTGCTACTAAATGCCCAGGTGGACTTGAGAGTAGTTGAGAGTAGAGAGGGTTTTTTTAATTGATATAATATCAGTTTTGTAGCTCAACTTGAGTATAAGTTACTTGAGGTCCCATCTTTGCTTCTGTCTCTTTCTTCCATAGCATGGACACATGGATGACTTTCAATAAATATGTATTGATTGAGTGATTAATAATCATCTTCCTTCCCACTTCCCCTAAAACTAACTCCCTGTGACTTTTCTCAGTGATACTGATACTCAACTTACTTGGGAATAACACATGGGAGCCTTCTTTGAATGCCCTCTTTCCCTGCATCCTGTTGGTCACCATACTGTCTCTTGCTTTCATGCCTTCTTTTTTTATCCTCACTGTCACCATCTTAGTCAAGATCCTTAACTTCATATCTGGAGTACTGTAACAGCCTCCTACATGGTTCTAGAATCAGCTAGGTGGCATATTGGACAGAGTGCTCAACTTGGAATCAGAAAATCCTGAGTTCAAATCCTGCCTTTAGCTGAGTAACCCTGGGCAAATTACTTAACTTCTCTCAGCCTCAGTTTTCTCATCTGTAAAATGAGGTTAATAATAGTATCTAGTTCCCAGGGTTATTGTGAGGCTCAAATGACATAAAAATGGCCAATTGCTTAGTAAACCTTAAAGAGCCATATAAATGTTAACTGTTGTTCCTGGGGCTGTTGATTCTCTTACCTTCCTCATTGATCCTGCACATCAACAAATGTGGTGCTAACACCCAAACCAGGAGGAGCCAAAACAGAGAAAGAAAATTATAGACCAATTTCCCTAGTGAATATAGATGCAAAAATTTTAAATAAGATTTTCACAAAAAGATCTTTCCACTACATCCTGCTGCTTGTGTGCTTATTTCTTCTACTTCATGCCCCCAAATATGCGGAAGCCAGACCACCTCTGAAGCTTTGTTTATAATATCCTCCCCTCTGGAAGTGCCTACTTTGTTTTCTCTGAATGCTATGCAGCCTTCCAAAATTAGGCTACCAAGTCCCTCTTCCTCCATGACACCTTTCCAGACATCATCCCAACCCAGAATGGTCCCAGTCTCCCCCCCCATCTCTTTCTGTCTCTATCTGTCTGTCTGTTTCATAATCTCCATTTTATAGATGAAGAAGTTAAGGCTCATGTTTGGGTGACATGCCCTAAATTACACAACTAATAAGTAATGACCCCAAGGCAAAGGCTCTTTTGTGACTGCTACAGGATCCAGGTCAATTCAGATTAAAAACTAATGATATTTTAGGGACAGCAAAAAAGGTGTGTGTGTGTTGGCGGGGGGTGTGGGTGGTATTTGTACTGGTAATAAAATAAATTTTTTAAAAAATCTAACTGAATAGTGTGCAAGATGTTACACATTACCTCTTTCTATCCCCTGTAGTATCCACCACAGAACATACGTATGTTAGGGACTTAAAAGTTTACTCACAAATGAATACATAAGAAAGTCATGTAAAACTTTGGTTATGTTGGGAAAAGTCTCTTTGACTATTATACATTTGCTTATCTGTTCCACCAGACTGTATGAATTTTTCAACAGGTGATCATTTTAAATTAATGTCATTTATTTCACCAGGTCTCCCTCCCTGGTGTGTGACTTATTGCCTGTATGACCTTAGGCAAGTCACTTAACATCTAATCTATAAAGTAAGGAAGTAGGAGTACTTGTACCTGGCATATAATAATAAATAATAAATGCTTCACAGTTGGTTGATCAAAGGTCCCCCAAGGCTTTAAATCTGTTATCCTATGACCATCTTTCAAAATCCCAGAAAAGTGACTCCAGATAACAATGTGGAACTGGGGCCAGTTGGGAGAATATTTGACTTTATTTTGTTTTTTCCTTTCTCATTGTGGCCTTTCTCTGATAGAGAATGTGCCTTTTGTCCCTTTATAACAGAAAGACTAAGTTCAAGGAAACAGTATAGTATACTGTCCTGGAAGTCAAAAGACCTGGATTCAAGTTCATCTACTAACCAGCCCCAAGCGTTGAGTAATTCACATAATTTCATGGGATGTTAGTTTCCCCATCTGAAAATGGGATAGGGCCATACGAACACCTAAACATCTCTACCATCGCTAACATTCTGAGAGTCCAGGTGACTAGAATCTAATAGAAATCATTTTCTAAAAATGTGTTTTCCACTAAATCACAAACACCTATCAAAACCTGGTATAACTGACTGATGTCCTCTTTTGAAGCATATAGATTAGACAGAAAGTTATTTTTTTTTTATAATTATCCTTAAATTTTGGCAAGTATGAGGCTAAATTTTATTGACTAATGTAACACTTCAAAGATCTTTGATTTAACCAGTGTGGGTTCTCCCATAAACTATACAACTTGTCCACACCTGGATAAATAACTCCAAGAATTGGTTTGACCATCTTAATTCAATAGGCATGTATTAGATGCATGCTTGCACAACATACAGCCTTCAGGCCACTTAAGGTATGTCAAAGGATTTCAGGTGTCTTTGAAAAATGTAGAGGAAAGCATCCTTTGTATGTAGAGGAAATCCTTGGGCCTACAGACAAGGAATTTGGTTTCCTGCTGGGGACACACAAAAAAAGGTTGGAAAAGATTCTTGGCTTTCCATTTTTTGCTATGAAAAAATGGTGCAGCTAAAAATATTTTTGTGTATTTAGTACCTTCCTGTCTGTCTGTGGTCTTCTTTGGGTATACACTGGTAATAGTATCACTGAGTCAAAAGGTATAAACAGTTTAGTCAATTTGCTAGCACAATTCCAAATTGTTTTCCATAACTCACAGGTCTACCAACAATGTATTAATGTGCTTGTAGTCATAAAAATTGCAACCAACGTTGTCTATTTTTGTCTTTTGTCATATTTGCCAATTTGATGAGTATCAAGTGAAATCTCATTTGTTTTCATTTGCATTTTCTCTTATTATTAGTGATTTTGCCACATTTTTTTTCATATTATTATTGGTCATTTACATTTCTTCTTCTGAAAACTGTTTATTCATACTCTTCAACCACCTATCAGGCCTGCGTGGGCTTTTTATACCTTCCCCTACCCCTAGCATATCCCTAAATAGAGATTTAAAGTTTCACTTGATAGCCCCTCACTGGTATGCAAAAATTTTGCTAGTTAAATGTCAGCTAGATTCATTTAACTTTTAAACTAGCTAGGAATCTATCTCCCTATGTTTTAAAACATTTGACATGTCTGAATTTTTACTTTCTGGATATTTAACAAGAAGAATAAAGGTACCTGTCACCTGTGTCCTAGCAATGCATTTTAGGTTCACGTTAAACGCTCTCATTTAATATCTCTGGTCAAAGACTCTTCTAGCACATTTTTAGACAGGCCGAACATTTCAGCACATTATGAACACTGAATTCTGTTATCAGTGTTTTAATTCCGCCAGTTTTCTAATAACCTCTTTATTCCCTTTAGTGAAGAATTGGTAATGGAAACACAGACCCTCTGCACCCAGTTACAAAGTGTAATGGAGGACACCATGAAAAAGCAGGATCAGAGTTTTATGGTAACAATTTATTTGCATTTTATTTCTTCTCTTTTCTTCTTTTCCCCTCAAAAATAAAAACAGAGGAAAAAAAAATCTTGGCAGTATTCAGACACTTAATAGTCATATGACCCTAGGCAAATTACTTAATAACCTCTTTCACCCTCAGTTCCTTTACCTGTAAAACCAAGATAAAAGCATTTACCTTCCAGGGTCCTTATGAGAAATAAGTGAGATGATGTACACATGGTACTTTTCAAACATTAAAATGCTGTGTATTGTTATACAATTACAACTCTTCATGATCCCACCTGCGGTTTTCTTGGCAAAGACACTGGAATAGCTTTCCTTTTCCTTCTCCAGCTCACGGTACATATGAGGAAACTGATAACATTAAGTGACTTGCCATGGGTAACACAACTAGGAAGTATCTGAGGTTGGATTTGAGCTTAGGTCTTCCTGACTCCAGGTCTCCTGTCCTGTTGGGTTCTTATTACTGTTTTTTGCTTTTGGGGCAGACCTGTGATAAAATAATAATAACAACAATAATAATAAACATTTATATAGCACTTTTGGTTTGGGGAACTCCCAGTGAGGGAAATCCTTTTACCAATGCAGGTCAACACCTGCCCTGTAGCTTAGACAGCTGCCTCAGGCCCTAAACATCTAAATGACTTGCCTAGGGTTACACAGCTAGTAAGTAGCTCAGTATAATGGGCCCTCTGTGTTAGAGACAGGTCTTGAACCCAGACTTCTTTGCTGCAAGGTCAGATCTTGATCCACTATACTACAATGATCAACAAGTCAGCCTGCCAGAGGCACAGGTAGAAAGAAGGAAGTGTGGTTTTTCTATCCTGACAGTAAAATCCAATTTGGGGAATCTGAGGGAAAAAATTGCTTTTTGGGCAGGTTTGATAAAACTGTGCCTACCTAACCACAAGCAAGACATTGGAATGTAAGCAGTGTTGGTAAGGGCAGTCCTATGGGATAGATCATAGGAAACTGGTTACAAAATGTGACCCAAAGACCTGGGAGTCACCCAGCCCATGCCGCTAGTTTCCCTGTATGCCCCCAATCCAAAGTTGGAAGCCAAGAGGGTGCTTCAGAAGAACTGGTGGAATGGGCAGTCTTTGTTGGAGTCCACATCCACAGGTAGGAGTTTCTGTTGTCCCTGCAAAAATGTCTCTAAAGGTGGAGGATCTGTGAACCACCATTTTCATTGGTGGGTTTAAACTTGGAAAATTGTCCTTGGAAGTGTAAAAGGATTCATGCTACATTGCTCATGCCCCAAATATTAATAGTAACAATACTGAAGATGATGATGGTGGTGGTGGTGATGATGATGATGATGGTGATGGTGGTGGTGGTGGTGGTGGTGGTGGTGGTGGTGGTGGTGGTGGTGGTGGTGATGATGATGATGATGATGATGGTGATGGTGGTGGTAGTGGTAATGATGGTGGTGGTGGTGGTGGTAGTGATGATGGTGATGGTGGTGGTGGCGATGGACATTTACACAGTGCTGCAAAGTTTGTAGAACTCTTTGTACATATTACCTCACTTGACCCTTACAACAATTCTATATGGGAGGTATTACAGGTATGATTACCATCCCCATTTTACAGGTAAGGGAACTGAGTTTCAGAGTGTCTTGCTCTTGACACAACTAGTTAAGTATGGCAGAAGCAAGATTAAAAGCCAGATGTCGCTGACTCCAACTCATCTTTTCCAAGTCTGAGCACTGGGCCTGGAGTCATGAAGACCTAGTTCAAATCCAGTCTCAGACACTTCCTAACTGTGTGACTTTGGACAAGTCATTATCTTGTCTCTGCCTTAGTAATGAGGATAATAATAGCACCTACTTGGCAGGATTGTTGTGAGGATTTTGAACCCAGGACTTTCCTATATCTAGGTTTAACCCTCTTTCCCAACACCACAAATAACATATTGTTTAGTGTTCTATTTTTATATTTGACTGAATAGGATCTTGATAGGGTTTGGAGTCAGAATCACTGGGTTTGAATTGTGACTCCCCTATTTCTTAGTTGTACAATCTTGAGTAAATTACATTACCTGGGCTAGATAGTCACCAGCACCTATAGGTGATAATAATGTCTGTAAAGCATTTTCTTCTTAAGGTTATTCTGAGAATCAAGCAAGATAACAGCTATAAAACACTTTGCAATCCTTGAAATGCTCTGTAAATATCAGTTATTAATATCATTGAGGCAGTTTGCTGAAGTAGCTAGATAGCTGACCTCAGAGCTGACCACAGACAGACCACTGGGAGGACGATCATGTTGCAGAGAGAAGGTCCTAACTTGAGTTGGTTGAGTTTCCTTATCCAGGAAGGATAAGTTTCCTTGTCCTCAGTCCAGTCTCAATTTCTGTCCCTCTCCAATTCCAGTCCCTTTCAGCTCTCAATTCTATAATATTTTCTCATTATTTTGAAAGGAAATTATTAAATGCCCAAGAAAGATGGTAATAGAACACATGTTCATCATGTAAAAGCAATGAGGAAATATTTTTGTCCTTCTTTCTTTTTTTCTTTCTTTATTTGCTTCTTTCTTTCTTTCTTTTCCTGAAAGCAGATGAAACATTTGTTTCTGCTGGTGCAAGAACCTAGTGTCTATAATTAGGTTTGTTGAGCTGGGCAGATTTCAGTTTTGTGGGAGTTTTTTAAACATTCTGAAAAAAAATAATGAATGCTACTAGACCACAAAAATAGACAAAACATTAAAAAGCCCACGTGTAATTATGAACAATATTTTGAGCAAGGAAGATCCTTTTTTTGCCCCTAGACAATCTTGCACTTCAGAGCAAAGAAGTGCCCTTGGGGAGACCTGGAGAGATTTCTAATATCTGTATTTATATTTTAAAAGGCCACATAGCAGAGAGAGAAGTCAAACAGTGTCTTGGAAAGGCAAGGCAGCTGCCATAAGCTAAGAGGATTGCTTAGGAATTGATGTTAGGATTGGGACTGCTAAAAGAAGAACATAGGAAATAGTTAGAGGATCACATAGTCAAGAGTTGCCCCTGCATTGTATTTAAAACTTTTCTACATTGAAGTGTCTAACTGCCTGGTTGGGGGCCTTTTCCAAATACAGTACAGAGATTCTGACCATGCTAAATGCTTACCAAAAGACTTACTTCTGGAAGGGAAAGCAATGTGTATTTAGTGTGTATTCATACCTATTCATACCTATATTCATTCAGTTCATTCATTCATTCAAACCAATGTTTCCAAAGTACAAGGAAGTCACACTTATGAGAAGGTCCATCTTAATACTGAGCAGTGCCCTGTTGATCGTGGAGAACAATATTCCAAATGCCCATGTCTACAGAACCTTATTCTCAAATTCCTACCAAGTGCTAGACTAGCCAGTACCATTGGGCTTATCAACATTATCACATCTCATAGGTACACATCTTATCAGCATGCAAGTGACCAGTCAATGGGCAACAACAGGATAAAGTGTTGTGGCCTATTTTCAAAAAAAGAAAGGGCAATTAGCCAAGGAATTGATGGTACATGACTTTTTCTTTTTTCTTTTTTTTTTTTTTTTTTTTTGAGGCTAAGTCTACCCGTTTTGCCTAGGCTAGAAGTATAATGACCAGTCCTGATAGGCATGAAAGCTGTAACCTTACTCTGTTTTTCTGAGTGGATCTGGTTTGCCCCTCCTTAGGCAGCTTGGTGGTCCTTCAATCTCAGGGGCTTACCATATTGGTGCTAGACTGTATGTGGACACCTGATTAGTTTTAACCCTACTGGAGTTCAGAACTCCCAAGTGCAAGTGATCCACTAACCTTGTCTTACTCAGCAGAGGTGACAATAGCAATGTACCTCCACACCCAGGAAATGCATTCCTTTAAAAATAATCATTACCATCATCATCGTCATCATCATCATCATCATACAAAGTAGCTTTGGAGAGAATTATTGCCTTAATAGACATGGTGTAAGCACCTTTTTTTTTCTTTGCAGCCTCTATCTGGGCACTGGGTTTTTTCCACAATTCCATAAGTATCCCAGTATCTTAGAGAACTCAAAGCCATCCCCCCACCTTTTTTCTTCTTTTAAAATAAATATTTTAACTTCAAAAACCTAACACTGAACATCAGTACAACCACCTAAAGTTGCTTAGGAATTATTTGTATTTAAATTAATTTTAGTATACAAAATAAAACAATTTTTCAGTTATTCCCTCTACGCCCTTATCCAAATTGAAGCCCCTTTTATAATGGAGGATACTTCCCTGAGGCAGAGAGCATATTGTAGAAGCAAGAGCTTTCTCCGCTCTGTTTTCCAATTCCATATATCAATCAATCATTAAACATTTACTAAGAACCTACTAAGTGCCAGGCACAGTGATAAGCACTGGGGATACAGAAAGAGGCAAAGGACAATCCCTGCTCTTGAGGAACTTACAATTTAATAGATCCTAACCATTACCTCTGTCACTTAACATGTAACATGTGGATTTTAACAAGTCATTTGATCTCTCTTGGCCTCAGTTTCCTCACCTATAAAATGGTGGCATTGTTCTAGGCAGCTCAGAGATCCCTCTAAGCTCTAAAGCCATGATCCTTGTGGTTCTTTCCTTGTTTCTTCAGGTTTCATCAAGCATCTTTCTTCTTTCCATGATAAGCACTGATTGTTTAGTCTTAGAGCAGCAGACCATCCCAGCTGTCTCCCTCTTTATTTTTATTTTTTGATTATGAAGACTTTATTGAAGAATATAGGGAAAAGTTAGTAGTCCCTAAATATTTGAGCCCTTGATAATGTAAAAAAATGTCTATCAAATAATGACACTTTAGGGAAAAGTAAAAGAAAAGACAACCACAATTGTAAGTAGCCTCAGCTGCCCCACATGGCTCCCCTGGCCCCTGACATAATCTGAATTTTCAGGATGCTGTGGTTGGTACTGAATGTTTCCTTCATACAGATCATTATTTTTTGCTAAAACTGTGGAATCCATCCTTTTAGGGTAAGGCATTATCACTAAGTAGGGATTCTAGACCAAGCAATATATGTAAGGAAGATTTGGCTTGAGCTGAGTTTGGTTGAGATTACCCATCAGGGTTTCTCCATTCTGCTGTCTACCTTTTTAGCTTAAACATACAAGTCATACAAGATCAGCTAGCTTTCTGTTCCTCATTCCTGTGGCTACAAAGTATTTGCCTAGACATGCATGACTACCTAGGTTTGAAGGACTCACTTGCTTTTCCAAAGATAGTGCATGAAGATTTAGCCCATTCTAAATGCAGTGTTTCCATGTTTGGATTAACTTCTGACCTTTAAAAAATTTTTCATAAGACGTCATATACACTAATTTTTCAGAGACTCATTGGAGTTTAAGGGAAGGAAATCTTTGCACTTTTTTGCCATCACTTCCAAAAAGTCTTATCACCCTGCTCGCCTAATCCTCACCCCTATGAGTCTTCCCTTGTAACAAAGATAATATAATTAAGCAAAACTGATATAGTGACCAACTAAGCTTGACAGCGAATGAAATATTTGGAATGCCTTTTTACAAGCTTTGGGGACTTTCTTTTTCTTTTCATTCAAGAATTATTTCAGCATCTAGAAAATCTTCTTAAAGAATTTTGGACAGAGCAGCATATACCCACACACCCCACCACCATCACCATTACAATGTTGTTGTTTTTTTAATGTGTATTCATACCTTTTGTTTTAATATCATCCTAAATATCCCTCTGCATCTTTCCTCTCCCCCCTCCCACAGAACCATCCCATATAAGAGTTTTTTTTGAAAGAAAAGAGAAAGAAGGGGGAAAATCAACAAAATGATCCAATACATAAAAAAAAAAAATCTGACAACTTATATGGGTTTCCACACCCATACATTTCCCTCCTCTTTTCCACTTCTACAAAGGAATTGGAACAGGTATGCTCATACCTTTTCTTTAGGCCCCACCTTATTCTTTGTAATTTTTCCTTTTTTTTTTTTGTAAATTTTTTATTCATTTTAAATATAAATACAAAACAAGAAAAGAAAAAAAAACATTTCCATGTATGTAACAGAACAGAGGAGAGGATTCAATATAAAACAATAAATTTCGATTTTGAGGAAACCTATATAATGAATACTGCACTGTTGTTTGTAATTCATTTCTGATGATTTTGTGATGGTTGATCTTTCTATCTACACTGCTGCCCTTGTATACACTGCTGCCCTTGTATACACTGCTGCCCTTGTATACGCTGCTGCCCTTGTATACACTGCTGATCCTGTATACACTGCTGCCCTTGTATACACTGCTGTCCTTGTATACACTGCTGATCCTGTATACACTGCTGCCCTTGTATACACTGCTGCCCTTGTATACACTGCTGCCCCTGTATACACTGCTGCCCCTGTATACACTGCTGCCCTTGTATACACTGCTGCCCTTGTATACACTGCTGCCCTTGTATACACTGCTGTCCTTGTATACACTGCTGATCCTGTATACACTGCTGCCCTTGTATACACTGCTGCCCTTGTATACGCTGCTGCCCTTGTATACGCTGCTGCCCTTGTATACGCTGCTGTCCTTGTATACGCTGCTGATCCTGTATACACTGCTGCCCTTGTATACACTGCTGTCCTTGTATACACTGCTGATCCTGTATACACTGCTGCCCTTGTATACACTGCTGCCCTTGTATACACTGCTGCCCCTGTATACACTGCTGCCCTTGTATACACTGCTGCCCTTGTATACACTGCTGCCCTTGTATACACTGCTGTACTTGTATACACTGCTGTACTTGTATACATTGTTTCCTTGGCTCCGCTTACTTACTTTGTAAGTCTTTTCAGAGTTCTCTGTAACAATAACAGTTATAGCAAATATTCATATCATGTTCACTATGTGCCAGGTGCTTTACAATTACTGTTTCATTCAGTCTTCACAAATCTCTGGGAAGTAGGTGCTATGTTATCCACATTTTACAAATAAGAAACCTAAGGCAAATAGAGGTTAAGTGACTTGCCCAGCGTCATACAGCTACTAAGTTTCTAGGACTGCATTTGAACTCAGGTCTTCATGACTCCAAGCCAGGTACTCTATCCACTACACTACCACTTGCCTAGCTCTCTATAATTGTATTCCTACTACTGTCATTATTATTAGCATTAATAATAATATGTTGGAGAATATTGTTCTCAAACAAGGAATGGATTGACTAATGGGTGCTCTGAGGTACCACTCCAGTGATTTCTGAGCCTTCTGAAGACACATTTTCCAGAGTTTGGCAGCTATGGGGTACACATTGTACTCAACTCTAGAATGAACCCATTTGTCACTAAAACATCGACATGCCATGTCCCCTGCACATGGGAAAAGTAGAAACAAAGGACACCATAAAACTTAGAGCCTTGTCACCATCATGATAAATAACAAGTGTAAATTTAAATTAGGAGGCACATGTGCAGGACACATGGGGTCATAGGATTGTAGATGCAGAGCTAGAAGGGAGCATCTCATCCAGCCCTCATTTTACAGTTAAGAAAACTGAAGCCCAGAGAAGTAGGTGATTTTATGGTGGAGACAGGCCTGGGACCCAGGTCATCTGACTCCAGAACTGTCACTCAAATATTTTTGTCAGGTCGCCTGCATTTTTGGGCTTCCCTTAGGCTTCATACAGCTCCAAAGACACCCTAAATAGCACTTTCTTTTCTCCACTAAGTATAGATAAGTGCTCTGTACTAAAAACAATAACACTAAAATTGGCCCTCCAGCTTTCATCATAATCAAATCTTAAGATTACTGACGACTTCTTACCTAATACAGGCGCAGCTAGATGCACAGTGCATAGAGCAACAGAGTCCAGAAGACCTGAGTTCAAATCCACCCTCAGACATTCACTAGTTGTGTACTGACCTTGTACAAGTCATTTGACCCTATTTGCCTCAATTTCCTCATCTGTAAAATGAACTGGAGAAGGAAATCACTCCAATATCTTTGCCAAGACAACTCCAAATAGGGTCACAGTCAGTAACAACCACAATGAATGAATAACTTAGCTAATTCAAAATGAAGAACTTAGGTAAGGTTTTTAATTTGGAGACATAGCATCCAAATCATACCTTGTGATAACCAGAATATAATAATGTGACTTACTTTTACTGCTGAAATTGAACTATTTTCTTGCTAGAGAAAAATGAGGTCTGCCAGTGGTTGCTGTCTTTGTAACATGTCTGTGTTGTCTTCCAGACCCTGGACTGGACCTGGTTACAGTCTGAGGATGGAGAACAGACCAGCGTGGAGCAGACACAGATCTGAACGTCTAGGGCTGCTTGGATGGACCTAGCTGAGTGATGCTGCTGAGGGGATGCATCTCTCCAGGGCTTTTCTGACCCCTGGTGTAACGATTTCCTGAGCCAAGAGTGTTTTCTGGACAGGGAATTCACTTGCCCCATAGGTGTGAGTCTCAGTGATTAGGGCCCACACTTTGGACCTGGGCAGGAGAGTTTAAAGACTCTCATGAAGGAGGCCATACCAAGCAAAAGTTCCCTGATGCCAGGCCATGACTTTTCCATTATGTAGAGCCACAATGGATCCTGTCTGTGCCCTGGGAAAGTGCTCCCAAGGATGGGTGCCTCCACCGTGGAATAGACTAGACTGTCTTCTGGGTTAGCACAGCCCACTGGGTTATCCTACGCAAGTGTTAATCATTTCTTGATGTCTTGGAGATCACCTGTCCCAGCTCTTCCTGTTCCACACAACGTCCAGGGATATGTTGGAGTCGGCTCTAACTGGCTTGTGAGAGATTGTTAAATTTTCAGCGTGCGCATTTATGCCTAGAAATTGGCATTTGTTCCAATCAAGATTTGATTACTGTTTTGTTGATCGCCTAAATTTAAGAAAGTGTTAATAATGTCAATTAAAAGTGTGTCTCCTCCTCTCCACACCCCACTCCCAGCCCTGTTGTTAAACATTTACCAGCACACCCCTGGTCTGAGTCCCTTTCCACATACTCTTCTCCAGTCTAAAAGCTAAGTGCTTGGTCTGGAGTCACACAGATATTTGTACTTTTGAACACAAGCATCTTCATTTCCTCGTTCTCTCCCTTTGAGTTACTGGTTTTAACTTCTGTCTGATCTACTACTTTGCCCATCCTTTGCAAAACCCTAGGGCCTAAGCATACCAAAGTGATGCTCTTATGATCATCTCTTCAGCTTAGCCTTGGTTTACTATAGTTGGAAACCCAGAAGTCGCCACTGTTGGAAATTCTTTTGCCTGGGGGCCAGTGCTGTGAAACTGAAAGACGGACATGTAGAACTAGGGTGGGAAAATCAGGACTTTCACAAAATCACTGAATTTAGAGGACTTATGCACTCCATTCAGTGTTAGAAAAACAACAGAGCTAAGCAACCTCATTGACAGGAATAATTCAAATGGAAACCTACCAGTTAGTGGGATGGGATGAACTCTCCATTCCCCAACCCCTCATGCCCTCCAAAAAGGGCACACTTTGCCCAAGGTGCAAAAATTATTAGCTATAGTTCTGGAAAAAAGCAAAAGTTGCATATGGCTTATTAGGTTGCTGGTCATTGCTTCCTACACCATTCACCTTTGTTCACTCAATGTGTTTGTAAATGTGGCTGTCTGCCTTCGTATCTTCCACGTAATCTGAAAATGTGATTAAATTGATTGATTTTTTTTTTAAGTTCTGTATTTTGCTTGTCACTTAAGTGAATACTTGAAGTTTTTTACAGTTATTATAAAGTTAAGATCTCTAAACTTAGCAAGGCTCCATATGTAAGGTAATATAAAATTTAATTGAATCCCACATCCTTTATCAGGCCTAGGAGCATGGCTTATTCCTCAACCCTTCTTGTCTTTTCTGTAATGATGGGAAATTAATTATATTGGCTTCAAGACCAAATTCATATAATATTCCTTATGCTCCTCATCATCATCACCATTAATAAGATTTTACTGTTGGTGCTACTGTGTGCCAGGCACCAAGCTAAAAACATGGTATGATGGAGGAAGCAAAAAGGTACAAGGCCCAATCTCTGACTGGCAGGAATTTAGCATCTAGCTGGGAGAATTACACGTATGCACAATAAAAAAAAAAACAACCAGTGATCTAAATCTCAAGTCAGTGGTAGGCACTATAAGAGTCCCTGATAGCTGTGGATATCAGCAAAGGTACCATGAGGGAGATGGTACTGGAGCTGGCTCTGTAGAGTCGAACAGTCCATGTGTAAACATAGAGCAAGAACCTAAAGTTAAGAAAACCTGAGCTCAGATCTAGCCTCGGATACTTACCAGCTGTGTGATGCTAGGCAAGTCACTTAACCCTGTTTGCCTCAGTTTTCTCATCTGCAAAATGAGGTGGAGAAGGAAATGGCAAAGCATTCCAGTATTTTTGCTAGGAAAACCCCAAACGGAGTCATGAAGAATCAGACCCAACTGAAAATGACTGAACAACAACTGAAGAGCTACTGGACCAGTTTTACTAGAGCTGGAAAGATAAATTGGAGTCATATTATGCATAGCCTTGAATGCCAGAAGGAGTCTGGATTTGATGCTATAAGCAATGTCAGGGAGTTAAATATTTTTCGAGAAGGGGATAAAAGTTTCTGTTTCAGGAAGATAATTGTTATGTGTAGGATGGGAGGGAGAGCCTAGTTAAGAGGCTATTATGACAATCCAAGTATGAGCTAATAAAGGCTGAGTTTAGGATGTGGTTAGTGGGAAAGAGATGATGCAAAGGACATGAGCATCTGAGTAATAAAATTTAATGGATGATCGATAAAAACTGGAAGTCATCCATTCCTTTAGTTCTGATGAGACCAAGTTAATGGTAATTCCAATTTGTTCCTTCCTTTTATATATCCACACCTTTTTTGCTCTAAAGTTTTCTGCTTTCCAAAACTCATGCCCAATACTGTCTTCTCTAAAAAGTCACTCCATTATAAGGAAGGAATAAGATGGGCTCATCACCACACTCAGGCCTTTTCACTTCACCACTGGCAAAATTGCCAATTTCTTTTAGTGGGGAACCACTATTATGCCATTTATCTTAGCTTTCATCAGGAGGTAAAGTTAATAAAGGATAACGACTGTTTTTCACTGCATTGGGGGGAGAGGGAGAGAGTTGAGGTCTGAGAGGTTCTGTTAGCTGGATAACCATGAACTCCATTCGACCTTGAGACTGCTGAGCAACCTCTCCATGACCTTCCCTTCCCTCCCCTCGAGCCAGAGTGTAGCTGAAAATAAAGTATTCCTGACACTGAGCCCCTGAGTCGGCTGGGCCTCAGCATCTCATTCTCATTCAGCCCATGAGCTCGTCTGCCTTGTACTCTCCCCTAAACCCACGTACAGCTGTTAAGTCATCATCATTTTTAGAATTCCTGTTCCTTCTCCCACCCTCCCTTCTACCCCATTCCTGTTGCAAAGGTCTAGGGCCCCACCAATGTGCCATTCCTGCTTAACTTAGGTCTATTCATTTCTTTTACAATGCTGCTGTTACTGCTTTTTGAGTTGATTTGGAACAAGTGGAGGAGAGGCCTCTTTTTCTTTCAAGTTTCCCTCTCTATAAAGAGAGGCTAATAACATTTGCACTGCTTGCATTAAAGGGTCTCTTCATAATGAAGAGAGAGCTATACAAAAGTGAATTATTCTTTCCAGATTGGTCGGCCAGGTGAAAGTTGTCACTCGTTTGGCATAGCCTTCAAGAACCCAGGGTCAATGATGGGAAGATACAGGAGGTGGGACGTATCAGGGAGTGACTACCGCATGAAAACAAAAGGCATCAGTAAAACTTTTTTTAAAAACCAAGTATCACCTTCATGCCATGAACTGAAGTACGTTTTTAATGGATGATGGTCAATCAGTGCCCTAGAGAAGAGAGCAAAAAAAGAAAAAAAAAAGCTTTAGCTTATGTAATTTTATTCCAGATCACTGGTTTGGTCATTTTAAAGGACTTTTTCCCTCTTTGCTTTTTAATTTAAGGAAAGAGGCCTTTAAAAAGTGATTTCTTTGAGGCCTGACAACAATCATGTGGTGTGGGCACTATTATCCTCTGAGAAGGGAACTGAGACCCAGTTACTCAGGGTCACAGATTCAGTGAATGTCAGAGGCAGGATTCCAACCCAGGTTTTCATGAGTCCAATCTGGCACTCTCTAGTACATTATGCTAAATCAGGTCCATGATAAATTAGGAAACATATAATTTTTAAAAATCACCTATTCTGGAGGACGTCTGTTGTTTTTTTCCTCAAGTATTTATTAAAGGAGAGATGGCCATTCTCTGAGCAGAGTGATACTAATATGTCACACAAATAGAGACAGCCCCCAGAAAGAGATGAGATGTCAGATATGCTGGCAAATCATGCCCTTCCCAATTTAATGGGCATCACTGACAGCCTTTATTTTTGCTATAGATTTAAATTTTCCTCTGGTAATGATGACGTTTTGCAAATGCTTGTTTATCATGCATCCGATTGTCATGAAGACGTAGAGTGCCACAGTTGAACTCAGGAAGGTCTGGGCCTCTGACAACACTTACAAGTTATGTGACCCCCACCCCCACTTACCTTTCTACCCTGGTAACTTAACCTCTCAACCTCAGTTTCCTCTTCTATAAAATGGAAATAATAGTACATACCTCACAGGATTCCAGCAAGTTTACGATACAGTAACATACATAAAGTGTGTTGCAAAACCTTATATAATTGTAAGCTATTATTAATGTTGCCAGAAAATCTTAACAGTGAAAGAAACTGTACTTGGCTAGGTGGCACGGTGGATAGTTTGGGCTGTGTGAGCCCAAGCAAGTCACTTAACTTCTGTTTGCCTCAGTTTCCTTAGCTGTAAACTGGGCACAATAACAGTGCCCACCTCTCAGAGTTGTTGTAAGGATTAAATGAGATAATAATTGTAAAGTGTTTATCATAGTGCCTGGCACATAATAGGCACTTGACGGTTGTTCTGTTGTCTGGCTCTCTGCGACCCCTTTTGGGGGTTTTGTTAGCAAAGATATTGGAGTAGTTTGCCATTTCCTTCTCCAGCTCATTTTGCAGTGTAGGAAACTGAGGCAAAGAAGGAAAGGTGAATTGTCCAGGGTCACACAATTAGTAAGTGTTGTCTGAACTCAGGAAGATGAATCTTCCTGACTCCAGGCCTGGAATTCAATCCACTGCAGAGCCCAGCTACCTGTAAATGTAAAGACAATAGTAAAAATAATCCCTGCCCTCAGAGAGCGTACCCTATGTTGGCAGAACTTACCTTAGTGAAGGATCAGATACAAATCCAGAGAATAATAATACATTATATTATATGAAGTGATAAGTGGATAAGTGATAAGTGGATAAGCCAGGTTTGGAGTTAAGAAGACTCATCTTCAGATCCAGTCTCAGACACTTACTAGCTGTGTGACCCTAGGCAAGTCACTTTACCCTTTTCCCCTCAGTTTCCTCATCTGTAAAATGAACTGGAGAAGGAAATGGCACTCCAGTATCTTTGCCAAGAAAATCCCAAGTGGGGTTACAAAGAGTCAGAACAACAACAATATGACAGAAAAGGGAAAAAACAATGAAGTCACAAAGGGTTGTACATGACTGAAATACTATAGGAAAGGTGCAAGCAAGGTATTATGGTGAGATCTTAAGGGTATGGTCATTATCAACAGGAGAAATTGGGGAAGGCTTTCTAGAATTGTTAGCCTTTGAGCTGGGCTTTGAAGAATGGAGAGAAATTCAGCCAGTGAAGAGGGGAAGGGAGGCAGATGAGGCTCAGGGCAGGCTAAGCAGTTTCTGGGATGTAGGAGCAGAGAGTTGGTCAGTATGTCTGGAGGACAGATCACTTGGAAGAGAGCCATGTGAGACAGACCTGGAACACGGAATAGCATCCTATAACAGAGGCATCTGAATGCTAGGCCAAAGTGTTTGAACTTTACTTGGGAGAGAATGAGAAGCCAATAAAGATTTTTAAATAGAGATGTATGAGCAAGAAAAAATATTTTCACAGTGTTTTGAGCAGCTTTATGGTAGAGTGGGAAGGGTGTTGGATTTTGAGACAGAGGACCCAGATTCAAATCGTGTTTTTTGTTACTTGCTCTGGGGCCTTTGAAACTCTCTGGGCCTCAGTTTTGGACTAAATGACTTCTACAGTCCTTTCCAGCTGGGATGCTATAAAGAAGGAATTGGAAAGTAGAGAGAATGGAGGCAGGAGCATGTGTCTGTTGACATTGTAGGAGGTGTGTGTTAGTGAGAGCCTTGGGGGAGGTATAGAAAGAGAAGAGATGGTGGTGAAAGTAAGCCAGACACACAAACTTGTAATCCCAGCTCCCTAGGAGCCCGAAGGTGGCACATCTCTTGAACTTTGGAGTTCTGAGATCCAAAGGGTTGTGCAGAGAGGGTGTTTGCACCATGGTGAGCCCCTGGAGTTTGGGGAAGAGGGGAAGGAGAGAGGTAGCAAGCTGTCTAAGGAGAGACAAAAGAATTTTGGTCAGAAATGCCAATCAGCAGTGGGATCGGGCCCATGAGTAGCCCCTAAACTTCCAGTCTAGGGAAGAAGGGGAAGACCCAGTTTTAAAAAAAAAACAAAAAACTTATAGAGGTAGAATTGATAGGACTTGGTAAACCGACTGGACATGAGAGATTAGCGTCAGGGAATAAAACTTAAGTTATTAGTTTCAAACATAGGAATCTAGATGAACATTGGTGGCACCAAGAAATCAGAAGAAACAATTTTGGGGGAAAGATAATAAGTTTGGTTTGGGGAATATTGACTTTGAAGGATTTGAGAGACATCCAGGGATAGATGGCCTCCAAACCATTGGCAAAGTGGTTCCAAAGTTAAGAAGAGAGGGCATGAAGATTTTGAAGTTATTTGTGTTGAGATAAGGAGACAGTGTAGAAAGAAACAATGCATGATATCTACATTTAAGGATGGTAATAGGAAGAAGACCTGGCCAAAGAAGCAGAGGAGGAACAGTTAGAGAAATGGGAAAAGAACCAAGATAATATGGTGTCTAAAGCCAAAGGGAATGTCTATATCACAGAGCCTTAACTCAGGTGTAGGTGAAAGCAGTATGCCCTGGGCAAACCTGAAGAAGAGGGCTCTCAAACCACTTTGTAATTCATGTAGTGCTAATGATTTAAGTAATTAAGATAAATTCCTAGCAGCTGGAGAGTGAATTAATTAGTTACGATACTGACTCACAGATGGATATTATTAACCGTCAATCCATCTAATAGCTTCCTATTTATAACTAATTATCCTTGTTAACTGGGTGCTAACGTCAGTTGTTTCTAGGCTGTTGCAGGAAGTTAAATTTTTACACCTTCTAAATTTCAGAGCTCTGGGGAAAAGCCTCAAACACCTTCGCCTTAGTTGTGGAAGGGCCCAAAATATCAAATGCAGTGAATTTCAATCTTTAATTAAGACTTTGATTCTTCAATGGCCACAATTACCAACTTTTTCCTCTTCATACCTGTTTCTGAGATTGTGATTAAAAGATACAGTGTTACTGTGACATCTTTTTGCTTTGAACAGATATTATCTATCATCACCAGAAATGTGATTATGCAATACTATATCTGATATTATAAAATCATAAGAGAGGATTTTGGAAGACCACTTCCCTGGAGGCATTTGAGGATTGTTATTTTTGTTGTTTTTCAATGGTTTTCAGCTGTGTCTCCTCCTGACCCCATTTGGGGTTTTCTTGGCAAAAATGCTGGCATGATTTGCCATTTCCTTGTCCAGCTCATTTAACAGATGAGGAAACTGAGGCAAACAGGGTTAAGTAACTTGCCCCAGGATGATATAGCTAGTAAGTGTCCGAGGTCAGATTTGAACTCAGAAAGAGAAGTCTTCCTGACTCCATATTCAGTACTATATCCACTGCACCCAAATATTTGATCAAGTAATTATTAATAATAATAGAGAGAGCTGTAAGGTTTGCAAAGAGCTTTATACATACTGTATTTCAACAGTACTGTGAAGGACGTGCCATGGTTATTGTTGACCTCACTTCATAAATGAAGACACAAAGGCTTGGAGGGTTTCAGTACCTTGCCAATTCAGGGTCAGGCTCTGCACCCAGAAGGGGCTGCTCCAGATCATCCTCATAGGAAATGTGCAACCGTTCATGGCCTTAAATTGGGCCTGGCCTTTCAGCATTGTGAATAAATGGAAAATAACAATAATAATGATAAAAATCTGTGCTCTGACTCTGGAACTTATCTTTTAGCACCAGAATTCTTTCATGTGTGCTAGTTGGCTGTGAAAATGCAATAAGAGGCTATCAGAAGAATCCGAATTGCAGGTAACCTAAAGGCCAATCAAGGGAGAAGATCATAATGGACATAAGTAGGTGGTAGCATATCACCAATAAAGACATAGGTGGGCACACTCAAGAAATGATGCAAAAACTCATCCAGGAAATGGATGATCAGAAAAGGAGGTGGGTGAGTCATGTTGTGAGTTTAGTCTGTCCAGATCACAGAACTGGGGGAGGGAGAACAATGAGGCTGGAAAGATAAATCATGCTTATAATTCACACTAGCCCTATGACCATGGGCAGGATAAGTCATTTATCCTTGCTGAATTGCAATTTTCTCATCTGTAAAATGGAGATAATAAAAAGCACCTGCTTCACAGAGTTGTTGTAAGCATCAGGTAAATGTCCAGTCTCAGTTACTTACTAGCTGTGTGACCCTGGGTAAGTCACTCAACCTCTGCCTGCCTCAGTTTCCTCATCTGTAAAAGGGGGATAATTAATAGTACTTAACTTCCAGGCTTATTGTGAGGATCAAATGAGACAATATTTGTAAAGTGACTGGTATACCTTGAAGCTCCATGTAAATATTAGTTATCATGGTGTATGGAAAGGGCTTTGCAAATCTTAAAGTACTATATTTTACTTTATTTTAGAGGTAGCTAGGTGGCACAGTGGAAAGAATGCTAGACTTGGAGTTAGGAAGACCTGTGATACCCAATAGCTGTGTGACCTTGGGCAAGTCACTTCACCTCTGCCTCAGTTTCCTCAACTGTAAAAGGGGAACTGTGCCCTCTGGGTACAGTTCCAAATTGCTTTACAAAACGGTTGAATCAGTTCACAAATCCACCAACAGTCCATTAATGTCTCATTTTCTCCACATCCCTTCCTACATTTGTCATTTACCTTCTCTGTCCTATTCTGAGGTAGTACCTCAGAATTGTTTTAATCTGCATTCCTCCAATTAACAGTGTTAGAGCATTTTTTCTTAAGGCTATAGATAGCTTTGATTATTTCATCAGAAAACTGATCCTATCTTTTGATCATTTTTCAATAGGGGAAGGGCTCTTATTTTTATAAATTTGACTGTTCTCTATATGTTTGAGAAATGAGGCCTTTATCAGAATAACTGTTTTTATATATATCACAGAATATGGAACTTCAGAAGTTCTTGAGCTAGCAGGAAATGCATCAAAAAGCTTTCTGGTGAAGTCTACCCCTTGCTTCTTGTAACTTGCTGAGTTCGGTTATGATGAATTGAATTCTTGTATTAAGAAAGGCAACAACAGCTGTTGAGGGTGGTGTGTGCTTCCAGTCATCCATAAATCTCTGATTGGAAAGGACAACAGATGACTATTTAAAGGATGCCTGGATTCCATGTTCTCTTAGGATTCCAACAACTGTCCAGTGTTAGTCATTTCCAGTGAAATGTACAAATACAAATTTAACATTTTTGTAATTTGATTTTGATTCATTTGGAAGCTTACTGAGCTCTCCAGCCAACCACATTTCAGCAATGAAGTTTTAGCAGTAGTTAAATGCTACTGTGGCTTCAAAGAACCTATTGATTCTGTCATAGTGGGTTGTGATTGAGAAGGTTTTAAAAATATGTGTTTAAATTTTAATTGTGATACAGTAGTTAGGGTAAGAAATATTGGGTCTTATACAAACTTATATTTCCACTCTGGTGGGTAAGTTCAAAAAAGGCCATATTTTACACACACACGCACGCACACACACCTGTTGTTATTGAGTTGTGTCCAACCCATTTAGGATTTCCTTGGTAAAGATACTGGAGTTGTTTGCCATTTCCTCCTCCAGCTCATCTTATAGAAGAGGAAACTGAGGCAAACAGTGCTAAGTGACCTGCCCAGTGTCACACAGTATCTAAGGCTAGATGTGAACTCAGGAAAGTGAGTCTTCTGACTCCAAACCTAGCACTCTATCCATTGCACCACCTGGCTTTCCTTCATGGAGTAATAGAGAGTTCCTAAAGATTTGGGGGGGACAGATAGGTGGCACAGTGGATAGAGTGCCCTGTCTAGAGTTAGGAAGACCTAAATTCAAATTTGACCTCAGACGCTTACTAGCTGTGTGACCCTGGGCAAGTCGCATAACCCTGTTTGTCTGTGCCATTGGAAAATTATTTTGCTATCTATGACAAATTGGTGAGGGGAAGATACTAGCAGCAGGAATGCAAATTACTAGAGTGATTATATTAATAAAGGACTATCTTAATGAGGGGAATGACCTTAAGAATGGAGAAGGGATGCATGTGAGAGATGTTGGGTACATAGACTCACACAAGACTTGGAACTAATTGAATGAAGGGTCAAGGCTGACTCCAAGGCTTTGAGCCTGAGTGACAAGGAGCTAATTCTTACAGAGAGGAATAGGGAAGCTGGGAGTTCTGTCTGGGGCATGCTAAGCTTCGGATACCAATAGGATGAATACGTGCAAGTGTCCGGAAGGCTGGAACAGGGCAGAACTTGGAAGTTCAGGCTCAGGAGAGAGCTCAGGACTGGATATATGTGCGTAGATAATACTGTAAAAGGTACGGAGCTAGGTTTGGAGGTTAGAAATACGAAAAACAGCACATTTGAACAGGAGAATAAGCAGTTCCCTTTACACAACATCACAGTGATGGGGGCAAACAAACCGAAAAAGCTCTAGGAGTATTGGAGGAGAGAGAAGGCACTTCCAGAGGAGCGCGGAGGGATGAAGGGAGCCCTGGAGGAGGAGAGGGCGCCTGAGGTCACTCCTGAAGAAAAGGAGGATTTCACCAGGCAGAGGAGGAGGAAGGCGTGGATGCCAAGAAGGGGGCTGGCACGCAGGAGTGCCCGGGCAGAGGACGGCAGCTCCAGCACTCTGAGGAGCAGCTCGATCATTCCTTTTGGTGGGAATGAGATTAAGGAAGATCTTAGGCAAACTAAAGGGTTGATATTTCACCCCGCAGCCCACGGGGGGCCGTGGCGAGCTTCACAGCAGGGGAGTAACCGTCACACCCTCCCTCAGGCCTTTGCCCTCGCACGAAGCCCCCCCCTGCTTTTTTTCTGGGTTGCGGCCTGGTGGGTATTTCCAAACCACACTCCTATGACTTGTGGTTTTGAATCCAAGACCAAAGGTCCAAGGAACATCGATCACCAGGCAGGATGCGGGGGAATTCTGCGAAAAGGAGAAGGCGCCTGTGGGCGGGGCCTAGTTTCGCCCCGCCCCTGCCTCCAGGAAAGAATTCCAAGTGTCGGAGAGCCCTCTCCTGGCTTCTCTCGGCTCCTTTTCCTCCTCCTCTGCCAACCTCCTCAATGCTCCCCTCCTCCCAGGGCCTTAAAAACACTCACTGCGCAGGCGCATACATCTTACGCTTCTTTCTCTTTTTCTTCTGTCAACCCTTTAAAAAAAATTTTTTTGGAGGGGGTGGGGGTTCACGTTCAACGTGCTGACGGAGGCGCGTGCGCATGCGCATGCGCACGCGCCCGTCTCCGTCTGTCAGAGCGTCGGGGTCGCCATTGTTACCGCTTCCGACTTCGGTACCTGTTGGAGCCGATCCCCGGCTCCTTGTCGGGGGGCAGCCCTCCCTCACCCCCAGCGAGGTCTCCGTCACCCCGCTAGGCCTCCGGAGACAGAGGTGGGGGAGGCCCCGAGCTGGGGCTGCAGTCCATTCCGCCATGAGCAAAAGGAAGGCGCCGCAGGAGACTCTCAACGTGGGCATCACCGACTTCCTGACGGGTCAGAGGACGCGGCGGCCGGGCCTGCCCCCCCCACCTCCCCCGCCCCAGCCACAGCCTGCCCCCCCCCACCTCCCCCGCCCCAGCCACAGCCTGCCCCCCCCACCTCCCCCCGCCCCAGCCACAGCCTGCCCCGCCCACCTCCCCCGCCCCAGCCACAGCCTGCCCCCCCCACCTCCCCCGCCCCAGCCACAGCCTGACCCCCCCACCTCCCCCGCCCCAGCCACAGCCTGCCCCCCCCCACCTCCCCCGCCCCAGCCACAGTCTGCCCCCCCACCTCCCCCCGCCCCAGCCACAGCCTGCCCCCCCCACCTCCCCCGCCCCAGCCACAGCCTGCCCCCCCCACCTCCCCCGCCCCAGCCACAGCCTGCACCCTCCAAAGGGGCCCCCGCAAAGGCCAAGCAGACCCCGATAGGTTCTCCCGAAGAGCCGATGGCTGTGTCCTCGTCATCCACATAATGATGCTAATTAACCTCGCCTTGTTTAGGGCGGGGGAGGGGGTGTAGCTGGGCATTGAGCCCTGGCTGGGGGGGGGGGGGTCACTCCCGAGGCGGGCAGGGCACGGTGAGCCACCTGCCCCTGCCCCTGCCCGATCCGGCTCACCCGTCAGAGGGGCTGCTGCTGACCTCGCAGGATTTCTGTGAGACAAGTGCCTTTAGAAACCCGGCCGGGGCGTTGAAGTCGGGAGGCCCGGTTCCGACCCCTCAGTGTAACCCATTGGCAAGTGGTTCTAGAAGTGGTAGGAGCGTTAGATGGCTCTTTAGGACTCGCAGCATATTTGCAAATGTTATCTAATTTTATGGTCACAGCAGACCTGGAAGTTGGAGCTAGATATCTTCCCCAGGGGCTGGGGTCAGAGGCTAGATCTGAACTCACACGTACCTGACCCCAGGTCGTGCACTGCGGCCACCGGCTCATCTAGCCGTGGGACACTGGCACGCTGTGGTGGGGTAAATGCTTTGCAAACATGAAAGCACTATAGAAATGCTATTTATTATCACCCAGAGGTTCTTTGACTGATGCCCTCTTTACCAAAGCCATCTTCTTGACCTGGTTCTGCCCTGCCACAAACAACAGTGGATTTGAGTCTGTAGGTCAGTAGGGGTATTCTTGCCCCATCTCATTGCAGGAAGCCCAGTTTCCACAGATGTGCCTGTTAGACATTCTAGCTCACCATGTATTTCTTGTTGCCTTTCCAGAGCTTGCAAATTATGAGAGGAATGTGAACCGAGCTATCCATAAGTACAATGCTTACAGGTAGGAGGGTACTGTGATTTCTGGTTACATTTGGTCCTGCAGAATGCACCAGAACAGTTTTGTCCTGTAAATTAGTAGTAATTTAAATGAGCAGGATTGAATATTATTGGACTGTCTTCAAGGAAGCCAAGTCTGTTGTGGTCAAATTATTCCTGTTTGACTATTCCTGAATAAAGGGCCTTTTAGGATTAGCTGTCAGTGTGTTTTTTAGTCTGTCATTCGTTGCAGGAGGTGTGAGCTTGGATAGTAAAGATGTAAATAGTGATGAAAACAAGATCAAAAACTTCTAGTTCTAAAATTCTTTTAGTCTACTTCTTTGAGTCTTTGTAATTTTCACTGACTTGTCCAGTGCTATGGCAGCTGTGAGAAATTCACTTTTATGAAAACATGACCAATCACGTCAGGTGATGTCAGGCTCATTACAGTTGGGGCAATTGTAGTCAGCCAGTTCTAACACAATCCATGTAATGATATTGAAGGATACAACATGGGACCTAGAAGGTGACAGACTGTTTTCAGATGACGTGGGAAATTCAGAACTATGTAAGAATTGCTTAAACTTTTCAAAAATTACTCCTAGAGCTACTTCTTCAGTCATTTCAGAAATAGCCAACTCTTTGTGACCCCTTTTGGGGTTTTCTTGGTAAAGATGATGAAGTGGTTTGCCATTTCCTTCTCCAATTCATTTTACAGATGAGGAAACTGAGGCAAACAGGATTAAGTAGTTCAGGGTCACACTAGTATCTGAGGCCATATTGGAACTCATGAAGGTGAGTCTGCTGGCTCTGGGCCCAGCACTCTCCATATTGCACTACCTAGCTTATTTATGCTTTAGTTTTACATCTAAGGGTAGTGTAGATATTACAAGTCAAAACAGCATTGTATACTACAGCCTCCATCACCAAAATCATGTGAATAGTCAAAACTTTTCATTAGCAGTACAGAATGAAAAAGTGTCACTAAAATTCTTCACATAGCAGAACATTATTGGTAATATCTTGTTAGAGAAGTTAAAGTACAAATCAAGACATCTAGTTTTGTTGTGGCAGAATAACAGAGTAAGGCTCTATTAAAAGCACTGAGAGACAGACTTACTGTTGACAGTGCATATAATTTTAAGGAATTTTGTCATCTTCACTTGCAATGCAGAGTTACTATTAAATGATAAGATTAGATTGCCAGGAGTGAGATTCTAGAGTTTCCCCTGTCTGCCACTCAGTATATTCATTGAACTGGATGAGTATAGAACAGTTTTCAAATTTTGGAGTATAAGTGTTCCTTTTTATTATCAAATTTCACAGGATTCTACGATAGTAGTTGTACTTCTGGTATGTCCATCGATTGAGAAAATACATAATAACAAAACACTGCTATAAATTCAGTCATACTTTCAAATGAATTTATATTTTATTCATCATAATAATGTCTAAATATAATTGAAAATTTGAAATTTCTACTTTTTTATTAATACTCAATTTGCAGAAGGTATATTTACTTATTTATAGTATCTTGAACTCCTTACAAAAATTCTAAAGTCCCCCAGTGTCCACGACCTACACAGATTAGGATTTACAACTGTACAGTTGAAATTGCCTGACCAACTAGCTAAGAATAGTTTTTACATTGTAAAATGCAGTAAAACTTTTTAAAATGTGAAAACCATTCTTAGCTTGAGTTCCATAGTCTTCTGACCCAAGAATCGAGGGTGAGTGGCAGCAAGGAACCACAAGTGACTCCTTTGAGATGAACTAAAAGGAGGCACACAAGTAAGGCAAAGTGAAGGAACCCCATAAGAATATTTTGAAGCATAAGGTCAAAATAAATGGGAAATAGTTGTTAAAATATTGAGGAAGTAACTATTGATAGATTAGCTTGCCATGGAGTAGTCAAAATGTAGGGGATCAGTCTCAGTTGAAAAGGTAGACCTGCAAAGATATTTTACAAACAATTCATTAAATATACACTAAGTATGTATCATTTGCATTGCATCATGCTAGGACCTGGGAGAGAAAAAAGATAAATATAGCATCTTTCCTGGCCCATAAAACCTTACCATCTAGTTGGGATAGATATAATACATACTTGACATAGTGGATCTTTCATCTCATTGATATATGGATACTCCCATAAGCAGTGCAGATAGCAAGTACCTTAATTCTTGTCCATGTTCTGCAAGTCCTCCACAGAGGACAATCCAATGTACTTTCTTTAGAACTCTTGACTTGTGTAGATTCCATTGGAGTCCACAGATATTTAACACCCTCAAAATTGTGTACCTCCAACATGGACTCCCCCTGTACGTACAGATATAGACTGGAGACAGATAAAATACTATAAGAGTAGATAAGAAACTACTTCCATCTTAGGTTAGGGTTAGGAAATGAGGGAAGGCTTCTTGGAAGAGGTGACAATTGATCTGGTCCTAGAAAGATGAGTAGGTTACCAGCAGAAGGCAGTGGTCAGGTATAGTGAACAATACATTCAAAGACTTCAGGGTAGGGAAATTTGGGATTTTTTTTTTTTTAGATGACAGTAAGTTTGACTGGAATATTATATCTCTAATGAGGAAGAGTGTGGGGTAAGACTGAAATGATAGGTTGGTGCCATATAGTTGAGGGCTTGTAATACCAGGGTAAGAATTTATTTAATGTGGATAGGATCATTGATTTAATGCTGAGAGGCATCTTGGAGCATATCTTATAAAACCCAATAGTGGAAAGCCATTCAGAGTTTTTGAGCAATGACATAATGTGATCTCATCTGTGCATTAGGAAGATTACACTGAACAACTGTATATAAGATTGGAGTGGGGAGAGAGACTAGTGAGGCAACTTAGTGCTGCATTAGCCTAGATAAAACCTGAACAAAGTTGCTGGCTCTAAGAACGAGAAAGATAGAAAAGACGGTACATAAAGTTGGTCTGTGCATGGTGAAAAGAGACCACTGTTGAAAAAAAATTTGAAAAAACACTTGTGTCCAAAAGTTCTGGAATGGTTAAACAAATTTCAGTCTGTGAAAGTAATGGGATATTACTGTACTATAAGAAATGACAAGTAATTAATGGCTAGAGAGTTGTCTTTAGAGGTAGGAAAACTTGAGTTCAGGAATACTGCCATTGGCATATACTATGAGACCCTGCAAGTCATTTAATCTCCCAATGATGAGACAATCCACGAAGTGAGTTTCCAAACAATTGCTGATTTGTATTGTTGGCGGGAGTTTCCTCATGGCAGTTCCTTGTACCAATGAAATTACAGGTCCAGCCAAAAAAAAAAATAAAAAAAGGAAATGAAAATGCAGAGAAGTGAAGGAGCAACTTATATGAATTAATGCATAATGGAAAAAGTTAAATTGGAATAATATCTAGATAGTCTACAAATACGTTAAAAAAAGACAAAATAAAACTATACAATAGAGCTTAAAAGCAAAACTATACAATAGAGCTTAAAAGTAATCTAGACTTTTGTACTCTTATTAAAATTAATGTTTTTTATTAGATTATACGTTAAAATATTTTTTAAAAATTTGGAAATGACCTTTTTGTTTAATATTTTTATTTGTTTGTGAATGTTTTCGTTAATAGTACCTAAACTTATAATACATTTTTAAAAGTACTGCTAGTGTTATGTTAGAGTTTTTAACAAAATCTCTTAGAGTAAGGCTATAACAGTGGACACAGTACTTACTCAGATAGATGTAGCAGTGGAGGTTCAGTAAATGACTTGGAGCATCACATATGAGAGTCATAAAAAGTTGTTTTGAGGAAGAAATGTTGTTATTTTGCTAGAAATTGAGGGGTGGCTGTTTGAGTGTATCTTAGTTCCCTAATAGAAAAGCTTAAAATCTGACTTTGTTGGTTTGGGGTTTTTTTTGTTTTTTAAAAGAAAAGCAGCCTCTGTGATAGCCAAGTACCCAAGCAAAATAAAGAGTGGAGCAGAAGCAAAGAAACTGGTAAGACTTATAACCAATTAAAATAAAGAAGTGTCCTAGTTTGCATCATATCCAGATATTAAACTAAAGACTATCCCTTTTCTTGGAATGACTCTTAATACAGCCTGTTGAAACACAAAGATTAATTTTTAAGGTCTTTATTTTTTTTAAATTAAAAGTGCTAACATGTTTCCCAAAAATCTCCTATGGAATAGATAGTAGTGTAGTACAGGGCAACCCAGCAGGCACCTGTTTTTGTATCACCCAAGAACTAAGAATGGTTTGAACATTTTAAAATACAGTCATTTTTTTAATGTAAAAAATATTCTGAATTCTTGGATCCTACAGACATAGTGGTCCCCTAGCATAGTGCATAGAATACTAGGCATCAAGTCAAAAAAACTTTTCAAATCCTATTTCTGACCTTTACCAGCTGTGCCAACATGAGCAAAGGAACTTCACTTCCTGAGTCCTTGTCATCCTCTTGAAAATGAAAAGAATAATACTTGCAGTACCTATATTGCAGAGCTGTTATGAGGCTCAAATGAGATAATGTAATGTAAAGCATTTTTCACACCTTAAAGTGTTATGTAAGTGTCAGCTAACCTTAGCGCTACGGCTCCCACCACTTCCACATACCTGTTGATCCACAATCTAAACATTAAAACTAAACTACAAACCAGTTTTCCTTTTCATTATTGTTTTCAGAGTCCATGACCTGTTTACTATTAGGTGATAAGTTTATTTGACAACACCTGCTTGTTTAGAAAAAATTAGACTTTTTAAAGCATGATTAATTTTCCTTCATAGCTTTTAATGTTAGAATGGAAAACATTTTGCCATTCTTTGAATATTGCTCTATTTATTTAATTAATGTTTTATTCATGCTTCTTTTTCATCACTCAGTTCCCAGTGACCCCCTCCCCCATAGAATTCTCCCTCCTCACATAGTAGAATTAAGCAAAGCAAACCACTTAATTCTCTCTTTTGTGAGGATTTAAAATAAGTTGTCCCCAATATTCTTTTCCCTAATTACAAGAGGCAGCATTGCATAGTAAAAAGGATACAGAATTTGGTGTCAGAAACCTGGCTCTTCCACTTATTATCTTAAACAAGTCACTTGACCTTTGTAAGTCTATTTCCTTATGATTAAAATGAGGGGATTAGACTAGGTGGCCTCTAAGGTCCCTTCTCTAACTTGATAATCGTTTGAATATATTGGCATGCCTAATAAAGCATGCCTCATTTTGCACCTGTAGTCCACCACCACCTCTTTACCAAGAAAAGAGAAGTGTGTTTCATCATCTAATCCTCTGATGTCAAAGAGTTCTGATTTCCTTCAGTGTATATTACTTCACTCTATGTGAGTTTATACAAATCTTCTCTAGTTCCTCTGAATTCCTCACATTTGTCTTTTCTTAAAGCACAGTGATACTATGTCTAATTTTTATAACACATTTGTTAAGCAATTTTCCTCTTTGTTTCCAGAAATTTGATACTTTGTCAAAAATACTATGTGTTCTTTTTCTCTGTCTTTTCTTGTGGATTAATTCATGTAGTGATTTCAATGGGTCAGAGGGTGTGTGCATTTTAGTTCTAAATTGTTTCCAGAGTGGTAGACAATTTCACTACTCCAGAAGTGCATTGGTATGCCTGTTTTCTTAAAGTCCTTTCAAAATTCACCATTTTCATTTTTGTTACCTTTGCCAATGGAATAGTTGAGAAGCAAAACCTCAGAATTTTGAAAATTTGCCTTCCTCTTACTCTTAGTGATTTAGGGCATTTTTTCATATGTTGTCACTTTGCATTTATTTTGAAAATTTAGTGTTCGTGGTCTTCCACTTTTTCTCTGTGGAAAGGCTCTTGTCAAACATGAGGTAAGTATATTTTTAGCTTTAAGAGGGGAAAGATCTGTATCCTGCTACAGAAAATCAAAGGCCTTGAATTTTTCCCTATTACTCACTTTCTTATTTTCAGCCTTAATTACTTGGACTTACCTTCAATGACCTTGAGAAATTGATTCGATATTTAATTCAGGAGATCTGTTTACTCCATTTTCAATAATCTTGTGTTTTAATGCATTTTTAAATATTCTACCCCTCAGAGTTTTACCTATCCCTTATTTCAAGACTTTCTAGGTGATGGCCACTTATTTTCTTTTTTACTTTTTACTTTGCTCTTAGTTAATGTAGTAGATTCCAAAGGTTTCACATTTCAATTATATGTGAACTGTCTAGCATGTTAATAAATGCTTATTGATTAATCTTTCCATTTTAGGATGGTGTAGGAGCAAAAATTGCTGAGAAGATTGATGAGTTTTTAACTACTGGAAAATTACGTAAACTGGAAAAGGTAAGTCCTCATTTGATTTACTTCATTATAATTTTTTATTCTTTCATGATGTTTTCAGTATTAGTAATGTCTCATAAAAATATTAGTAAGATTACTAAAAAAGAGAGATCACTGATAATGGAATCCATTAAGAACATTTTATTTTCTTAAATGTTTATCATTCTAATAAAACATTCACTTTTTACTCACGATTTTAAGAGATAATTTCAACTGGTATGATCAAATGAGTTCCATATCCTCATTGCTATTCCAGAGGAGAGACTCTAAGAATCAGCTAAGTGAAGAACTGTTTACCTCAAATAGCTTTGCAACCTTATTTCAGTCTTATACTAATCAGTAGCTTTGTCTCTCCTGATTCTTCATGTGTAGATCTTTGTATAGAATTGGATAAACTGGAGATAGGAAATCTTCAGGAGGCTCTGTAAATGACTCTGCAAGTTTAGAAAGCTCCCTGTATTATCCATTATATTTGAATATTTTTTCTCTGCAGATTTAAAAATATCACCTGAGGTATAGAAATCTATCTTGCCCTACAAGAAAATAGAGGGGAAGGGGATAAGAGAAGGGAGGGGTGTGATAGCAGGGAGGGCAGATTAGGGGAAGGGGTAATCAGAATGCATACTCTAGGGGAGGGCAGAGGGGAGAGGTAGGGAGAAAATTTGAAACTCAAAATCTTGTGGAAGTGAATGTTGAAAACTAAAAATAAAGAAATGAATTTTTAAAAAATCAAAATGTCACCTGAAATGATTATGCATATCTGTTGACTGACTGATAACTTAAATGAAATAATTTTATTTATAAAGGCAACCCAGATTCACATGTGCCTTTTTCTTCTTTTCTAAAGATTAGGGAGGATGATACAAGTTCATCCATCAATTTCCTGACACGAGTTAGTGGCATAGGGTAAGAAATGCATTTAAAATTGTACTATGATAGTTTGTTTTGTTTAATATATGTAACCTTTTAATTTTGTATCAAAGTAGGCCTTTTTGGCACTGAACAAAGTAAAGTATAGCAATGAGATATTAATATATGAATGCCCATTTTATCTTTACAGAATGAAATATTCTTCCAGATTTCAAAAGACAAAACTTTTAACCACTTTTAATAGACATCTTACTAAAATATGTGCTTACTTGTCTTGAACAGTGTACATTTGGTGTCCATGTACTGAGTATGTTAACCTTGTCTTGATGACTATACTATACTTACAGCTAGTTATATCATGCTCTAGGAAGTGGTGCCATAGGACATTGGAAAGAACACTGGATGGAAGAGTTTTGAGGCCTGGGTTCAAATTCAGCTTTGCTTTTTAAGTGTGACCTTGGGAAAGTCACTTAACTTTTCTGATCCTCAGTTTCCTCATCTTTTAAATGAATTTATAATGAAACTGGATGACTTCTATATTCCATTCCAGTTCTAAATCTTTGATTCTATAACCATCTAGTCCAGGGGTTCTTAACTTGGAATGACCTCAGACTATTGTACATTTATAACTTTTGTGTCTAGTTTGTTATTTCCCATTATTCCTCTTTACTCACTCTCTATTCCAACCAAACTGGACTACTGGCTATTCCCTAAATTCAGCATTCCATCTTCTGCCTTTATTCACATCAGTATTCTGTATGCCTGAAGTATATGCCCTATTTATCTGTGCCTTTTAGAGTCCTTACCTTCCTTCAAAGCTTCACTTAGATGCCACGTCTTCCTTTACGCCTTCCCTGATCCTCTTCCAATCCTCTTCCAACCCTCTTGACATTTTAGTGAGCTCTTCTTCCCCAAATTTTCCTTTAGAACTTTGATTTCTTCCTTGTCCCTTCACTTCTTATTTTGTGTTGTATTTACCCACATACACATTGTATCCCCCCAGGGAAATATAAACTCCATGAGGTCAGGGACTTAACACTTTCATATTCCCCAACTTCTGGTAGAGTACCTTGCTTATAGAAGATTCTTAATAAGTATTTGTTGAGCTGAATTTCTTCCTCCTGCTATCAGCTGTCACTTCTGTAGGTGAGCAGTTTTTACTCTGTTGTTCTAATACAGGATAGAGGCCAGCTAGTGCCTCCATAATCGTCCTGTGGAATAAGGAGCATGGACTTTGTAATATTGGTCCAACATATGCCTTTTTCAATTTCAGGTTCATGACTGAGTAACTTATAATCAAAGTTAGTAGAGTAAATGATAAATTATTGTAGTAACAATCTTTAGCTTAAATAGCAACTCTTAAGTTGTTTATGAGAACATATAACTATAGCATTCTATCTCAAGAACAAAAAGTTTTCAGTTTTCACATGTAGTTGATAATTTCCTTTCTTCACAGTCCATCTGCTGCAAGGAAGCTTGTTGATGAAGGAATTAAAACATTGGAAGGTGAGTATAAATTATTAGTCATCATTAGTAAGCCAAATTTTTAAAAATTATTTTTATTTCATTACGTATTTTCCAATTGCATGTAAAAAAATTTTTAACAATCTTTTTTTTTTAATTTTGATTCTAAATATTCTCCCTCCCTTCTCCACCCTCATCCTTGAAAGGGGAAACAATTTGATATCAGTTATATATGTGAAGTCACATAAAACATAGTTTCCTATTAGCCATGTTGCAAAAGAAAACACAAAATAAAACAATGAAAATAAACTTTGAAAAGTATGCTTCAATCTGCATTCAGAGTTTTATAAGTTGTCTCTAGAATTAGATCAAATTTTTCATGTGTCCTCTGGAATTGTCTTGGATCAATGTCTTGGTCAGGATAGTAACTAAATTTAGTTTTAGGAAAGGCCGTTAATATTACATGGAACCCAAAAAACTTATCGCTTGTGCACACAGATGATAGACCATGGCTATAGCTCTACTATCAAGATGTAAGGTGTAGTATTCATATGTATTTAGATATATGTAAGCTTATAAATTACAGAAAAGAAACTAATTTGGCAGTAAAACTTCCTAGCCTATATAATTTCTGTTCACATATTTCCTAAGTTTAAAACTGGTAAAAATTGCTTTTTTCTTTTAATAAAGGAAATTGTATAATTTATAGTATTTTTGTACTAGTTTTTAAGGTTATAAGTTGCCTTTTTTCTTTATATAATATTTTCAGGATTGCTAAGCCTTTACAAGTTATTATAGAATTAAGGTCTGTAGGTGGAGAAAGGCTCTATAAAAGATAGTTATTGAAAAAATTGCTTCTTCCTAGGAGCAGGCCTCAGTTTGTTTATAGCAGAAAGTTGTACTTAAAATCCAGAGCCTAAATCAAGTAATTGTAAAGCTTTTTAAAAATTTCATTTAGAATCCCACCAGTTGTAATGTGCATCTTTTCATACTTTTCAAGGGTATGGTTTACCTTGGACAAAGACACACAATTACATTCTACCTTTCAACTCACTGGTTTGGAATGTAACAACTGTTTATATCCATGTTTTCATTTTTAACTATTTAGACACTGATTGACTTCCTGCTGTGTGCATGCCCCTATAAAAGAGAAGATATGTATGAGAAATTATCAAAGCCCTAAAAAGTATCTTACTGAAAAATCAAGAGTAAAACACATGAAACATTTAGAAAACAATATTGTAATTAATAGCCAAACTGTGTAAAACTGATTATAGAAATTCAGTGCTATCGATGTTTAGAAGAAAGCAATCCCTACAGCCTGGAGTTTTCCAGGAAAAGAGGGTATCTAAAAAAAAAACAGAATTTGTGTATATATAGAAGTATAGGGAGGATGTTTTAATATGGGAACAGCATAAACAAAGGTATGACATTGTAAATCCACTGTTTGTGTTGGGGAATTTTATGAATTAAGGTTAGAGAAGATAAACCAGATTACTGAGAACCTTGAATACCAGGTTTGGATTTGATGATTTAGAAGCCATTGTAGGAGTTAGAGAGGCAGGTAGATAACTCAGTGCATAGAATGCTGGGTCTGCAGTTAGGAAGACCCGAGTTCAAAAATGGCCTCCAACATTTACTAACTGGATCATCCTGAGCAAGTCACTTAACCTCTCTGTTTGCTTTGGAGGCAGCTAGGTGTTTCATTGGATAGAATTCTAGATTCAGGAAGACCTAAGGTCAAATTCAGCCTCAGACATTAGCTGTGTTACCCTGGGCAAGTCACTTAATCTCTGTTTGTCTTAATCTACTGGAGAAGGAAGTAGCAAACCACTCCAGCATTTTTGTGAAGAAAACCCCAAAGAAAATTGGAGTCACAAAGAGCTGGATATGACTAAACAACATAGATTGTAGAGTAGCAAAATAGCATGATAAAAGTGATATTTTTAAGGATATTAATCTGAAGAGAGATATGTTGAGTGCTTTGAAGAGAGGAAAGACTAGAAGACAGAGAAATATATCTGAGACTGTCATAATAATCTAGCGAAAAGTGAGAGAAACTTGGGCAAGGGAGATAGTAGTGATAATGGATTCCCAGTTAATAAGTAGTCATTATGTGAACAGGCAGTTTTCAAAAGAAGAAATGCCAGCTGTCATTAGCCAAGAGAATAATTAGAAATGCAAAGTAAACAAGTTCAGAGGTTCTACCTTACTTTGATCAGATTTGCAAAGATGACCAAAAAATAATAATAATGACAAACAATTGACAGAAAATGGGCACATTAGTGCATTGTTAATGGAACTGTGAATTACTTTAGCTGTTTGGAAAGCAATTTGGAATTGTGCCCCCAGAGTCAATAAACTGTACATACCCCTTGATCCAGCAGTACTACTATAGGGGCTATTCCTTAAAGAGATACAAAAAAAAAAACCAGGAAAGCAGCTCTTTTTGTAGTAGCAAATGACTGGAAACCAAAGGGCTATCCATCAAATGGCTAATAGCTGAACAAATTATAGTCTATGAATATATTGGAATACTCTTGTGCCAGAAGAAATTATGAAAGAGGAGGGTTTAAAGAACACTTGTATGAACTGCTGAAGAATAAAAATAAACAGAATCAGGAGAACAATCTCTAAAATAACAACATTTGTAAGGACAGACAACTTTGAAAGACTTAAGTACTGATTAGTGCCATAACCAACCATGAATTGAGTGGACTGATGAAGAAGTATGCCACCCACTTTCTGATAAAAAGGTGATGGATTCAACATGCGAAATGACAGATATTTTTGGACATAGTCAATGCAGGGATTTATTTTGTTCTAGTTATATTTGTTATCAGAATTTGTTCTTTTTTTTTTGTTGGGGGAGAAAATAAATGTGAATTACAAAAAAATTTAAGAAAATACTAATTGGGATAGGAAAAGAAAAAACTGTTCCAAGAAGCATTTTAATGAACGGCATGACATGCCGTAGTGACAGGTGGAATATAGTTTCCCAAAGAAGGAAAGAGTCAAAGGTGATGCCAAAGTTTTTGGCCTAAGTGAATAGAAGAATGTATAACGCACTGACAGAAATAAGAAAGTTGAAAAGGGAAATAGTTTTGAGAGAGAAAGATAATGTGCTTTGTTTGAAACCTTTTAAATGAGGTGATTGAGGACATACAAGTAGTGATCGTCATTTAAAAATATTAGATCTGGTGCACAGATGAGGTCAGTGTGGGAAATGTAATTTGGGAAATCACCAACATACAGGTGAGAATTAGTACAGTGTAGTAGAAAGAGTAACTGGACTTTGAGTCAGAAGACCTAGGGATTAATTCTGTTACTTGTGGCTATAAGCAAATCACTTAACTTTTTAAGTCTCCATTTCCTCATCTGTAAAATGAGAGTCATGTTACTTGCCCTATCTATAGGGTTGTTCTGAACAAAGTAGTTTGTAAACTTTAAAGGGTTGCTTAGTTGTGTGCTATGGTAATAGGCAAAGGCAGAATAAATGAACTGCCTGCAGAAGGAAGGAAAAAGAAAAGAGCAAAGAACTCCATAGTTGGATGTTTGGATAAGGATCCAGAAAAGGAAAAAGAAAGAGCAGTTCAGAGAAAGGAGAGCAGAAGGGCAAAGAAGGAGATTTTGAAAAGAAATATGGTCAACAGTGTCAAATTACTGAGAAGGCAGGAGAATGAGAAACAGAAAGGGGAAGGTTTTGGTTTAGCCAGATTGGTTCTTGAGAGAATGATTTTAGTAGAGTGGTGAAGAAACAGATAATTAAGAAGGGGATAATTAAGAAGGAAATGAGTATAGAATACCTATTCATGGAGTTTCACAGTGAAGAAAAGAGTTTGATTGGAACAAGTAAGGCTCAAGCAAGGTTTGGGGATTTTTTCTTTTTCTTTCTTTTTTTTTTTAGATGGGGAGGTCTGAGTATGTTTGAAGTCAGGAGGCAATAAGCCAGTGTGAAAGGGTGGATTTTTTTCCCCACTTGATAAATGGTTAAAGGATATGAACAGGCAGTTTTCAGAGGAAGAAATCAAAGCTATCTATTGTCATATGAAAAATGCTCTAAATCACTTTTGATTAGAGAGATGCAAATCAAAACAACTCTGAGGTACCACATCACACCTATCAGATTGGCTAACATGATAAAACAGGAAGGTGATAAATGTTGGAGAAGATGTGGGAGAGTTGGAACACTAATTCATTGTTGGTGGAGCTGTGAGCTGATCCAACCATTCTGGAAAGCAATTTGGAACTATGCCCAAAGGGCTACAAAAATGTGCATACCCTTTGATCCAGCAATATCACTTCTAGGACTGTATCCCCAAGAGATCATAAAAATGGGAAAGGGTCCCATATGTAAAAAAATATTTTATAGCAGCTCTCTTTGTGGTGGCCAAGAACTGGAAATCAGGGAGATGCCCGTCAATTTGGGCTGAACAAGTTGTGGTATATGAATGTAATGAAATACTGCTGTGCTATGAGAAATGAACAGGAAGACTTCACAGAGACCTGGAAAGACTTATATGAACTGATGCTGAGTGAAAAGAGCAGGACCAGGAGAACTTTATATACAGCAGCAACCACTGTGTGTGAGGATTTTTTTCTGGTAGACTTAGAACTTCATTGCAATGCAAGGACCTAAAAAATTCCCAGTGGTCTCTTAAGGGAAAATGTCTTCCACATCCAGAGAAAGAACTATGGAATTTGATTGCAGAATGTAGCAGATCATTTTCTTTTGTATTACGTTTTGGTTTGTTTTAATTCTTCTATACAACGTGACTAAAGTGAAAATGTAATAGGAATGTATGTGTAGAACCTATATAAAATTGTATGCCATCTCAGGGAGAGAGTGGGGAAGGAGGGGGAGGGAGAGGAAAAAATCTAAGTTAAATAGAAGTGATTGTAGAACACTGAAAACAAATTAAATAATAATTTTTTTAAAAAAAGAAAATAAAAGGGTGGATTTTCTGAGTAGAACTGTGATGGCTGTTCCTTTCTGAAATATAAATAAATAAATAAATCCTGAAATCCCTCTCATTCATTCTTTTCACTTACTGCTGCATGTAGTCATTATTTTGTAGTTTTTGTGCATATGAAAGTTTATTTTTTATTTTTATCACAGTGCATATGAAGATGCAGCTATATTGTATGACTACCTTGAATCTGTGATTGTTAGATATATTGATTTGCTTTAGGTGGTCTGAAAGTGCTTAATTTCTCCATTGTTCTTTTGCATCTTCTTATCCGTTGTATAAGGGTGTATCAGCTTTTGAATCATATTAACATTGATACTTCATTGTTCAGATTTAATTCAGAGCCAGCGGTACTAGACTAAAAATGTTATATTGAACCTGTATCTGTTCTGTCAAGACATACAATTGTCCGTACAGCCTATTTATCCCCAGAGATAAGAAATAATTGCCAGTACAGGTTCCATATAGTGCTAGTCTGTACTGTACCCTGAGGAATTAGCCTAACACTTTGCTAATTTCATGAAATTATGTTACAAAACTTGAATGTAGTTAATGCATATCCATCATAAGAAGAGCAGTTTGAGGTAGTGTAGTTATGAAATGTTTGATTCTTAATCCCATCAAATTATTTTTATATTTAATTTCTTTTCTGATAAGCTTTTGAAAGATCATTTCAATGAACTAATATTTTGGTTAGTTTTTATTTTGTAATGAAGTAGTTTTTCCAAACTGGTGAATTTTACATCTCAGAATTTTTCTATTTCCTACATAGATCTTAGGAAAAATGAACACAAGTTGAACCATCATCAGCGAATTGGGCTAAGGTAAGATATTATCTTTTTTGTTGACATTTGAAATTTTAAGGCTAATTCCAAAACTGCTCTTTAAGACTTCAGTCTTAATTCAATTAATTTTCAATTAATTTTTCATTGCAGAAATGCCCAGTATTATTACTGTGACCTGTTAGATATATTCCAGTATTTTCACAGATTTAGCTATATATACAAATGTTTGCAAACATATACTTACATACTTCAAAAGACTCATTTAAACAAGTATAAGTACTCCTTCTTCCCACACAAATTATAACCCCTTCATGCCTTTTGGTGATGAATCTCCCTGAATTTAGGCAGGTCTTAGGGTGATGATCTCTTTTGCCACATTGACACTTGAAGCTTTTCCAGCTTGATAGGATCTGCCAAAATTTACAATTCATTGGGGTAACATTCAGTCACTTCCATGCCTTGTTGAGTCATTAGAGAAAGGCTTTATTGTAGAATATAGATAGTGTGTATGTGTGTGTATACACATACACATACATGTATACATATATATATTGTTTCAAATAAATATGTATTCTCCTTTATTAAAATCCTTCTCTGATATCTTATCATGACATTGATATTACTGTGGTTCTCAAATACTTTGATAGGTGCTACCAGACTGAACAGACATTCACTTTTGGTCTCATTGATAAAATTGTAAGTTTGTTATCCAGCAAGAAGCCTGAGTTTAGAGAGGCTTATCATTAGTCTGACTGCTTAACGATGGATTATTCAGGCACAGTAATTCTGGGTAAAGCCATCTACAAAATTGTGGAGAGTCTGTAGTCTGGATCAGTGGTTGGAGTACCCACCCACACAGACAAATACCAAATCTGAAAAAGTATTGTACACACACGCACACACACACACGTTGGGTGACAAGGCATGAACAAGAGAGGTTTAATAGCAATATGGGAAGGAAATAAGTTATAGTTATTCAAATATTAGTTAAGTGTATTGAACAGTTATAGCTCACACATAGCTTTACATTTCATAGGACACTTTACTTAAAGTAGCAAGTCTCATCATCTCCAGAGGCTTTGCAAGGTTAAAGGTCTTTACTAATCATGTAGCTACTAAGTAGTAGAGCTGTGACTTGAAGCTCAAGTTCAGTGCTCTTTCCATCATTGTCTTGGAAAGTTACCAATAATGTCTTCTCTCTTAAATCCAGTAACCTTATCTCACACTGTTTTTCTTGGTCTTTCTCCATCTTTTGACATTTGACTGCTCCATTCTCTTAGAGGTTTTTTCTCAGTTGGCTTCTTTGACACAGCCTTCTAGTTTTCTTCCTAATCAGTGACCAGCAGTTACCAAGTCTAAGTCTGCCTCTGCAGTACCTGTTGTGTTTGTCTCCTATCCATCACTTACACAGTCACCACCCTGGTTCAGGATATCATCACTTTTCATCTGAACTTTTTTTATTTCAGTTATTTAGATCTGGCTTTATTTGTGTGAAAAGTAGTCGGGGGGGGGGGGTTAATTTTTTATTTTTTTACTAATTTATTTATTTTTAGTTTTCAACATTCACTTCCATGAGATTTTGAGTTTTAAATTTTCTCCCTTTCCCTCTTCTCCCCCCTCTCCAAGACAGTATGCAATTTGATATATTCTCTACCTATACATTCATATTAAAAATATTTTAAACATATTAGTTTTTTTAATTAAATATATTAGTCATGATGTAAAGAAGAGTTAGAAACAATGGGAGCAACCGTGAGAAAGAAGAAACAAAACTAAACAGCAAAAGAAAGGGAGAACTAATAGTCTGCTTCCATCTGCATCCAGACTCCAAAGTTCTTTCTCTGGATGTGGATAGCATTTTCTATTGTGAGTCTTTTGGAATTGTCATAGATCCTTGCATTGATGAGAAGAGCTAAATCTATCAGTCAGACATTGGACAGTGTGGCTGTTATTATGTACAGTGTTCTCCTGGTTCTGTTTATTTCACTCTGCATCACTTCATATAAGTCTTTCCAGGATTTTCTGAAGTACACCTGCTCATCATTTTTTATAGCACAATGGTATTCCATTACATTCATATAACACAACTTGTTCAGCCATTCCCCAGTTGATAGACATCCCCTCAATTTCTAATTCTTGGCCATCACAAAAACTGCTATAAATATTTTGTATAAATATTTATATATTTATATATAAACAAATACACAAATATTTGTATAAAGAAATATTTTGTATAAATAAAAATTTTGTACATGTGGATCCTTTCCCATTTTAATGATCTTTTTGGAATACAGCCCTAGAAGTGGTATTGCACAAAAGATATACACAGTTTTATAACCCTCTGGGCATAGTTCCAAATTGTTCTCCAGAATGGCTGCAGTTCACAACTCTACCAACAATGCATTAGTTTATCTGAACTCTTTTGATAGCCTTTTAATTGAATTCTGCTTCCAGGATCCCTTTATTGTTTGTAGTCTGACCTCTGCACATTTGCCAAAATAATTTTCCAAAGGCACAGTTCTCTAGAGTAAAATACTAACTTCATAGCCTGACTGTAAGGCCATCTCATAGTTTAGTATCAGCCTGCCTTTCCAGACTTATTCCATATTACTTTCCTTCCCATACTCTATATTTCACTGAAGTTGTTTGTACCATGAACTTGACATTCATGTCTCTTCTCTCCATGCATCTACTCATTCTCCTCATTCCCACAATATATTCATCAACTCTGCTTCTGAATCCTTATTTTCCTTTCAAGTTTTGTCTCAGGTGTTCCTTCCATGAAGCTATCCTTGCTCTCAGTTGTCTGTGCTCTGCTTTTCCTTAGTGTCTTAACTTAGTTGTGTTTACGTAGCTCTCCTGACTCCCCAGTAAAGTGTAACAACTGTAAGGGCAGAGATTGTTTTATTTTTATCTTTGTATCTCCAGTTCCTTGCATATGGCAGGCATTTAATAAGTGTTTTGTGATTTGCTTTCAATTTCCATTATATCATACTTTAGGAGAAGCAGACTGATATAGTGGAAGGGGAACTGGGCTCCCTGAACCTTAGTACTTATGTGACCCTGGGCAGGTCATTTCACCTAAACTGAACCTTAGTTTCTTCACCTGTAAAATGGGGAAAGTAATTTTTATACTACCTATTTCACAAGATTGTTGTAAAGAAAGCAAAAACTTAAATCATTGTATAAATATTAACTGTTCTTATAGTCAGCGTTAGTGATTAAATTTTTCTTGGTTCTCTGTGCTTTTAGGAAGGCTTAATTTTATGTTCATACTCTCTTTAGAAAGTGATATCAGCCTTCTCAAATTTCCCCTTCTTGGGATAGGGATACTTCATACTGTACCATAATTTTTCTAACTGTAGAATATTTGATTTTAGAATATGCTATCAATGCTTTATCTAAACACATCTATGATTTAGATAGATGTCCTTCTACCTAAACTTAATCTATCCTAGGTTTCCTTCCAGGAAGAGACCAGTGTTGTTAGGTCATTACTTTCCAAACTTTTATCCAATAATCTGAAATATATATTTTTTTAAATTTATTTAAAGTTTTCAACATTCATTTCCACAAAATTTTGGGTTCCAAATTTTCTCCCCATTTCCCTCCCCCCACCCCAAAACGCCAAGCATTCTAATTGCCCCTATAACCAATCTGCCCTCCCTTCTAACATCCCTCCCTTCCCTTATCCCCATCTTCTCTTTTGTCCTGTAGGTCAAGATAACTTTCTATACTCCATTACCTGTATTTCTTATTTCCTAGTTGTAAGAACAATACTTAACAGTTGTTCCTAAAACTTTGAGTTCCAACTTCTCTTCATCCCTCCCTCCCTACCCATTCCCTTTGGGAAGGCAAGCAATTCAATATAGGTCATATCTGTGTAGTTTTGCAAATGACTTCCATAATAGTCATGTTGTGTAAGACTAACTATATTTCCCTCCATCCTATCCTGCCCCCCGTTGCTTCTATTCTCTCTTTTGATCCTGTCGCTCCGCAAGAGTGTTGACTTCTAATTGCTCCCTCCTCCCATTGCCCTCCCTTCCATCATCCCCCCTACCCTGCTTATCCCCTTCTCCCCCACTTTCCTGTATTCTAAGATAGGTTTTCATACCAAAATGAGTGTGCATTTTATTTCTTCCTTTAGTTGAATGTGATGAGAGTAAGCTTCACGTTTTTTCTCTCACCTCCCCTCTTTTTCCCTCCATTGAAAAGTCTTTTACTTGCTTCTTTTCTGAGAGATAATTTGCCCCATTCCATTTCTCCCTTTCTCCTCCCAATATATTTCTCTCTCACCGCTTAATTTCATTTTTTTAAGATATTCAATTCACCCTGTCCTCTCTGTGTGTGTCTGTATGTGTGTGTGTCTGTGTGTGTGTGTAATCCCACCAACTACCCAGATACTGAAAAAAGTTTCAAGAGTTACAAATATTGTCTTTCCATGTAGGAATGTAAATAGTTCAACTTCAATAAGTCCCTTATGATTTTTCTTTGCTGTTTACCTTTTCATGCTTCTCATGATTCTTGTGTTTGAAGGTCAGATTTTCTTTTCAGCTCTGGTCTTTTCATCAAGAATACTTAAAAGTCCTCTATTTCATTGAAAGACCATTTTTTCCCCTGATGTATTATACTCAGTTTTGCTGGGTAGGTGATTCTTGGTTTTAGTCCTAGTTCCTTTGACTTCTGGAATATAATATTCCACGCCCTCTACACAGGGCTGAGGTAATAATTACCTCCTCAGTGCTCCCAGGGGTTTTAAGATCCCATCTCAGCTGCTGTAGGGGCTGAGATGGGAACTGCTGCCGCCTGCTAGATGTGGCTTCTGCGGCGGCTGCCTAAGGCCAGAGCTATGGGAAGGCCCTTCTCCCTTCCTGGCCAGCTGAAAAAACTCCGTCACTGACCTTTGGCACCTGTGAGTTGAGGGATCTGTGAACCCACTGCTGCTGGGACTGGGGATTCCACAACTGGAGATTCCACCCCCGAGGGCTCTTCGAAGCCCCACCTCGAGGCCAAGTCTGGGCTGGGCTCTGTACCCAGTCCGGTGCAACAGATGTTTCCCATAGGCCTTTCAGGTCACCCTGGGCTGGAAATCTCCACTCTGTTGTTCTGCACTTCTGCTGCTCCAAAATTTGTTGAGAGTCCCTCTCTACAGGTTTTTTATGGGCTGTGTGGGGAGAGCCTGCCTTTGTGTGTCTTTCTACTCTGCCATCTTCCAATAATCTGAAATATTCTAAAGAATATCCTGAGGTATTATATTAGTGAGTTGGTGCCTTTGTGAAGTGAATTGGTATAACAAACATGCAGATTCAGGAAAATAGAAGTTGTAACTTCCTGAATTACCAGCAGAGTGATTTAATTTGTAAACAAACTCACTGACTTGAATTCATTCATTTCTCTCATTTTTAGAAATTGAGTTAGAACATAGTATTTACTTATCACTTAGTGTAGATGAAGTTTTCTGAATTGTTATAGCACTTAAGGTTTTGGCTCTATCTTTAGGAATTGAGGTTAAGAAGCAAATTGCTATTACTTACCTAGTTCATAATGAAGCTTTATTTTTATGTAAGATTTGGTTTCTTAAAAGTCTTTTAATGGTAGGTCACTTACTTTCAGGGTTTAATTTTTAAGGACAATTGAAATTCACTGTTTTTAATTCTTTTTTTGTTGTAGATATTTTGAAGACTTTGAAAAAAGAATTCCCAGGGAAGAGATGTTACAAATGCAAGTAAGAGATTCCTTTATTGTATTTTGGTAGTTTGAGGGAAAAGTCACTAAAATAAAACAAATTATTTTTAGAATTTTAATTTGTCTTTTTCTCCCCTCTTACTTAGGATATTGTATTGAATGAAATTAAGAAAGTTGATCCAAAATATATTGCTACAGTCTGTGGAAGTTTCCGACGAGGTGAGTGATTCCTAGTCCTGTAATATCATATAATGATAATTGGATTTGCCTATGAGGGGTAAGATTGTAAACCCCAACAAAGTCATTAAAACCCAGTAGTTTTGGCTTGAAGAAATGTGTGGTTGTTTCTGGGTAATTAGAATCTAAGTTGGTTAGATCCAAGGAACAGTTGACTTGTTTTTGTTGTAGGATATTATAGTTTTCACAGAATCTGTTGAAAATAATCTTAGAAAACTGACCTGACCATATTCAGCCACATTTACCTAAGAAGTAGAAGTTAGGTAGTCAGAAGTGCTATTGGCAGTTACAATAAAAATCTAATATAGAAGAAACCAGAAAGATTAATACCATGGCTTCCTTTTCTTAGAGTTAAAACTTAGAAACAACAATTGAGAAAAGGTGCTAGAAATACTAAAATTAGGAAGAGGAAATCATCTCCATTCTTCCCATGATATACTACTGGGAGGGAATGTGGGTGAGTACACCAAGAGTGTTGCTCTTTCCAGTTAGGCACCCACCCTGGACAGGTTCAAGTGCCCATTTAACAGAATTATTTGCTTGCCACTAATCAGGAAAGAATTCTATCTTTTTTATCTTTTTCCCTAGAATTGTAGACTTTAAAATAAAATAACGACAGCAAGCATCCATTGACCAGAATCCTTAGCGGTTTTAAATTTGGTGGGCATGAAGGAAATTCAGTATTTTGGGGAGGAGGGGCAAATGGTAGGAAGACAAACTGATAGGAAGAAATTATTTTGAAAAGCAACATCTAGGATGTGTCCTAGAATCAGTACATATTCAATGTAATCTCTTCCTTGTTTACAGTACTGGACAAAGATCATTCATTGATGTTTAGGATGAAGATCCTCAGTCTCCAAAAAAGCTTATGTTCACAATGCTCTACTTACCAGGACAGGAAAGTGTACCAATATATTTATCAAAAATTTCCAACCATAAGGTTTGAACAAGAGTTTTTTGGTTAACATTAATTTATCCAAAATACATGAATGTTCCAGTTAATTAAGATTTTGTATTTTGAAGCTTAAACCATCGATGCATTTTCTAATACATTGAAATTTTTTTGTATAAAACTAGTACTAGTTACTGTTTTTATCTTAGATCCTGCTGACAGCATCAGCATTTATCCAAAAAGTTAGAGTTAAAATCTTTTAACTTGCTCTGAATATGAAGAACAGTGAAATACTAAGTTAAGCCAAAAAGTAGGATCTTCCAATATCATCAACCAGATTCCAAGTCTACCTAACTTTATAATTTTGCATTAAAAATTTAATTTATTTGTATTTATATTTACAGGTGCAGAATCAAGTGGAGATATGGATATTCTCCTCACCCATCCTAGCTTCACTTCTGAGTCAGCTAAACAGGTATCAGTCCATCCCTTAAGTTTAGTCAGTTTCTCATAGAAGTGCTTATGTTTGTTTGTATTTGTTGGCAGTTGAGTAGTTATAGTAGATCTTATTCATGATGAGACAGTCATTTAGGAGTTTTTTATGCTGAGTTCTACGGCAGGGAAGACAGGTTAAGAAAATGTAGGTAAAATATCTTTTCCCCCAACAAGCTATGAAAAGGGCAATTGAACTTTGAGAGGGGTGAGTTTTGGTGAAGTACTTCTATTGCTGATTTTCTATGTCACGATATACTAGTAAATATTATACTTAGTTTTGCATGAAAGGAGGATTTTTCAGTTAAAACAGAGTTGATATTAATGAAAATGCAGATGACACAAACCTGAGCAAGGTGTAACTAACACACTAGAATTACAAGATTCATGACAATCTTGATAGCCTACAACATTGTTTTGAATTGAAGGGATAAATGTAAAATTCTATATTTGAATTCAAGAAATCAACTTTATAAGATAGGGAAATCATATTTAGACAGCAATTTTAAAAAGATCTGGATGCTTTAGTGAACTGTGGCATTGAGGTCCCTTCTAACTCTGAATTATGCAGTTCTATGAAAAATGCCATTATCCTCCTCAGGAGATTCAAATATATTAAATTCGTTTTGGAAAACATGTACTTTTAAACATCACCTAATTTATTAATATGATTTATTCAAATAAAAATAATGAATTGTATATTCTTCCTGGTTTGATAATTTTTTAATGAGCAACCACCTTTTCTAAAAAATATATTTTATTTACTTATATCAGTTTTTGCTGGAGAAAAAGTATTTAATGAAGAAAATAAGAATGTCATATGTTCTTTTGTAAGTCCTCAGAAAGATTAACTTTTAACCTTTTCTTTTCCTTTTGTTTATTTGCTAATTTTGATCTTACAGCCTAAGCTGTTGCATCAAGTTGTAGAACAACTACAGAAAGTCCACTTCATCACAGATATTCTGTCAAAGGGGGACACAAAATTTATGGTGAGGTTTTGGATTTTTTTGATTAGCACAGTTGAAAAAACCTTGGAGACTTCTCAGTAACTTTCCCAGTAACCAGCCTGATTGGTTGCAAGCTTTTCTTCTCTGAAGTCTAATATTACAGTAAACAAAACTAGCATTTGTATCTCGTTGTAGATAAACTTATTTAAAAATTTGCTTGACGTTTCCCACTTCTGATCAATCTTTACTGTTGAAGTAGGTAATCAAGGGGTAGCAGCTAGATGGGTCAGTGGATAGAGCACCAGTCCTGGCATCAGGAAGACTAAGCTTCATGAGTTCAAATCTGGCCTCAGACACTTACTAGCTGTATGACCTGGGCTAAGTCACTGAACCCTATTTGCCTCAGATTCCTCATCTGTATAATGAGCTGGAGAGTATTGCGTTTTGGTTTGTTATATGATTTCTCCCATTCATTTTAATTCTTCTATGCAACATGACTAAAGTGAAAATGTATTTAATAGGAATGTATGTGTAGAACCTATATAAAATTGTATGCCGTCTGAGGGAAGGAGGGAAAGAAAAAATCTAGGTTGTATGGTAGTGATTGTGGAATACTGAAAATAAATAAGTAAGCAAACAAATAAATAACTGAATAAGTAAATAAATAAATAAGTGAGATGGGGAAAGAAATTACAAATCACTCCAGTATCTTTGTCAAGAAAACTTCATATGGGGTCACGAAGAGTCAGACATGACTGAATTGACTAAACAACAAGAGGATAGTCAAGAGAAATCTGCAGTGCTTCTTAATCCTATGGTATTTTTTAAATTACTAAAATGACTTAGATACAGAATTGTTACCATTAAAGTAAATTTGTTACTAAAATTATCTACTAAAGTCTTATTCTCATGTTTCCTTATAATGTGGAGGTGAGCCTGAGTTATTAACAGCTAGATTATCAGATGCATAAGCCTTGGCAGGTTCTGTGAAGCTGGAAAAGCTTTCAATAAGCACCTAGTAATAGATTGTATATCTTGTGTCCAAGAATGAATCATGCCAAGTTCAGAAAGGTTCATCCAAAGTTGACTGCAAGATGATAAATTTTTTGGCTGCAACAGCTCTCAAAGTCTATCTACTAAGTTATAGTGGGTTAAACATCTGTGTCAGCAGAAATATCTACTCTAGTGAAACTGCAGCATTCCTAAAATTCATCTTTATTTTGAAATTTCTGGCAGACTTCTTCCATCATCGAGATTAGAATTAATCTGAAAAGTATTAGTTTACACAGGGGAGAAAAGGAGTAGGAGGTGTACAGGAAGATAACATGAAGGAAGAGGCAGGGAATGCAGACAAGGCATAATTAGAGAAGGAAATGGAAGAACACTGTTATAGAAGTCTTTTATAATGAAATGAAGTGTAATCAGTCATCATAATCCCTGTCTTCCTAGAGGCTTAGGGGATAAAGATGCAAAAAGAAAAAGCTGCATCTGGATTAAAGATAGATTATCAAACAATACTTTATAAATATCAACGGAAAGACATCTTCAGAAATGCAGAAAATCCTTTTCCTTTTTGAGTTGTTAATGTTTGTAATGATATCATTGTATCCTGTATTTGGAAGTATCAAGCTTCAGGGCTAAATTCCATGTATTTGTGAAATTAATTTGCCCATAAGAACTTTGTCATTTTGGGTGATCACACAGACACACACACAGACACACACACAGACACAGACACACACACAGACACAGACACACACACACACACAGACACAGACACACACACACACACACACACACACACGCACTTTGGAAAAACCCTTCAGGAATAATGAGTTAGCTGTACTACACAACTCTTCAGCTATTCCAGTTAAACTTTCAGAGACTTTACTCTGACTGGCTTAACTACAGCCCCACAGCACAGAAATTATATCCAGGGCTACAGAAGTTGGCTGGATAATATAACAATAATAATAATTGGTATTGATTTATTTAGTGCCTTATCATTTTAAAGGTATTTTAATATATTTTGTTGTTTGATCATGCAGCATTGTTTTCCAGAAGGAAACAGTTATAAAGGGGGAAAGTGACTAGTTTTAAATAGAATAACTCAGACCAGGTCTAATGTTAGGAAGTTGTAAAGGCTCTAGATGATTCACAAAATAGGAAGCATTTGAATTTTGCAGATAGCTATTAACTCTCTTGTCCCTAGGACTCATAGAGACCCTAGTTTGATACTGTTGTTTAGAGGACCATAGCCAGTGTTTATTTATAAGGATGAGGAAAGTTTAACTTCACCCTTCTAACTGTGACTGGAACTATTTTGCCTGGGGCATCAGAATCTGTTTGAAGAGAGAAAGTAGCTGTATGTTTCAGGATAGTGGAAAAAGCAATAGACTAGGAAATAAGATGTAGATTGCAGTTCCCACTATCTATCCATCTTCCCCTTTCTGGGCCTTGGTTTTTCTCATCTGTACAATCTGGATTATATTTGTTCTGTCTACTTTAGACGTAAAATTGTCATAAGACTCAAATGAGATGATAACCTATGAAACCACTTTGAAAAAAAGTACACAGTACACATGCATGTTTTATGTATTATTTTCATGATGATACATCACTGATCCCTTGATTGCCAAATTTAATGTCTTTTCTCAATCTTTCTCCTCCTTGGTCTTTCTGCAGTACTTGACACTATTACTTACCTCCTCCTTTTGGATACTTTCTCTTCAGGTTGTCATTGGTGTTCCTTTTGGATTTTCATATATGCCTGACCTCTCTTCAGTCTCCTTTGCTGACCCCTCTATCTGTGTCATACCCACAAACTGTGGGTATCCCTCAAGGCTCTCTCCTAGACCTTCTCTTCTCCCTTTACAGTGTCTGATTTGATGATTTCATCAGTTCCTATGGATTTAATCATCTCTATACAGATGATTCCCAGATCTATACATCCAGTTCTATTCTCTTTCCTGAACTCCATCCCCACACCATCAGCCATCTTTTGGACATTTCAATCTGGATATTAACATAGACATCGTAAATTTAACATGTGCAAAACAGGATTTATGATTTTTTCTCCCAAACAGTCTCCTCTTCCCAAGTACTGTTGAGGGCACTACCATCCTCTCAATTACCCAGGCTCCTACCCTCATCTCCTTATCATCACTCACCACATATATCCAGTCTTGCCAAATCTTGTTGTTTCTATCTACACAGCATCTATGTATGTCCCCTTTTTACCACTTACTCAGTCACTACCTTAGTTCATGCCCTCATCACCTCAATCTGTACTGTTATAGTTGATTTCTAATTGGTCTCCCAACCTTAAGTTTTTCCCCATTCTAATCCATCTAGAGTGATTTTCCTAAAGTATAGGTTCGCCCATGTGTCTCCCTATTACTCCAGTCATATGGAAAGCCCTCTCTTTGGCATTTGAAATTCTTAACAACCTGACTCCTTTCTCCTTTTCCAGCCTTGTTATACCTTACTCCGCCTCACACCTTCTGTGATCCCTCTCTTCTGGCCTACTTGCTGTTCCTTGTAGACAACATTCCATCTTCCATCTCACTCTCTTTGCCCTGGATTCTCCCCCATGTCTGGAATGCTTATCCTTCTCTCTCTGCCTTTTTAGCTTCCTTGAAGACTTAGCTCAAATCTCACTGTCTTCAGGTGGCCTTTTCCATTCCCCCTAAGCTGCTGGTACTTTTCCCTCTGAGATCACTTAACTCCCATCTACCCTCAATATAATTTTTATGCACCCCTTTGTCTCCTTCATTAGAATGTCAGTTCCATGAGGTCAGGAGCTATTTTTGCCTTTCTTTGTGCCCCCATTGCTTAGCACAGTGCTTGGCACATATAAGTGCTTGATAAATACTTGTTGACTGGCTATCTGGGAATGGATTGTTAGAGGGAACCTGCTGAGGAAAACATTGAAATAAAAATGAGAAGTGAGGATAAAATAATAGGAGTAGAATAGAGAGAATGACTACCAAGGAGTAGGTGAATAGGTGGTAAAGTAATAGAAGAAATGTTTTAGGGAACCTAGACTACCTGACTTTAAATTCAGATTTAAATGGTAGAATTAAACCATCAAAGACCTATTCCCTGACCTCTTGATGATATAACCTATAGGCTGGCAATCATGAACATTTTCTGACCTACTACAGGGAAGCAGCTTGACATTGTTCCTAAATGCCTATTAGGTTGTGAGCATCTATCTGTGTTGTGTTAGTTATTCTCAGGATGTAATGTAATTTTAAAAAAAAATTCTGTAACCAGCTGTAATCCAGCCTTTTAAAAGGTGAGGCTATTCCAAATCTTTTGTTTGTTTAATCGGTCTAGATAATTGCACTGTTTATTCCATAGCCATTTCATTTAGAAGGAAAAAAAATGAGCTTTTCTCCTTATAGTTGCCTATTATTGACTATAATAGGAATCAGTTAGACCGTAGTACTGAGGGTGAACTTGGCCTCAAATAATTTCTATAGAATTGAGTAGTCAGGATTTCAGGGACCATAGAAGGTAACTAGAATCCCCTGAGGAAATGAAAGAGGTTTTATTTCAAACACTCTACCTGAATCCATCCAATTGAAATGCCAAACAGAGCTAATCCATTCAATCCAGCAAGGAATTTATAATAATACACTGAAATTCTTTAACACTAGCTCTAGCAAAAGTGCAGGAAATCAAATTTGCCTTGAGGAAAGGAGCAAAACCATTAGATAAAATCCTTTTACTAACTTGACAAACAGCAAGATCATTGATTCAGGAACAAAAATAGCCATATCTGTAAGGTATTACCGTATGGTAATTCCAGATGGAAATAATTTCTGATCCAGTTGAGAGTAGAAGTTGAGTTGAAACTTGTTAATGCCTCAGGAAGATCAGCTTCATGTTGTGAAGCTAACCTAAAGTTTTACTAATCCTCTAACCACCGGCCCCTTTTTGTATGGGAAAGTCCTAAATATAGTTTTCCAAATGAAGAAAATCTAGTCTTTGGGAATTCACTACATTACAGCAGTTTAGACTAAATTCTACCCGTGTGTGTGTGTGTGTGTGTGTGTGTGTGTGTGTGTGTATACATTTTATCATGAAGACTGGATGAATGAATGAAAAAGCAATAAATGCTTTATAATATATAAATGTTTATTATGTAGAAAGCACTGTTCTATAAGTGATTGAGATTTAAATAAAAAATAAAAAGTTCTTCCTCTCAAGGGGTTCACATACTAATTCAGAGAGACAACACATATAGCACTTTTCAGCATCAAAGTAAAATGGAAAGGTCTCATGGTCGATAGGGTAGGGTTCAATAGCAAAACAGATGATAATGCATTGTCTTGAATATCAGTTTCACTGATAAAATCATACCACTTAAATCATTTGACAGGGCCCAAGGACTTTAGTGGCAACAGTTTGTTTTTGGAGGTCTTTAGTAGTTGTGCCTGAAGTTCCTGAAGAAGCAGTTGCTGGGCCACATTTTCTTGGGAATTGCTGCCTAGTGGGCTAAGGTAAAAGGAAGGCTGGTAGGCCGGGACCCTGCCATTCCCCGGGCTCTTAGATTTACCTGTTAATAGTTGGTCAGTTGTTGATGTTGGTGTCAAGGAAGGCAAAGCCCTTCTCTGCAGATATTTGTCCTCTCAGTGATGGTTGTGGAGCATAAGCTGGGAGCAGACTGAAGTCTGAAGAGCACTGCTGTTTCCAAGACTTCTGAGGCCAGACCCTGGGCTGTCTGTCTAGGTCTCCGGAGGTAGTGATGGTGGTTTGACCTTCTTGTCATAAGCTGCCTCCTGGCTATTCCTTAGGGTGACCTTGCTGCTTCAGCTAAGCTGCCTTGCATTAAGTTTGGTGGGGACAGCTGGTCTGTTCTCCACAGGATTTGCTTCCTTGGGTGTTGTGCTAGAAGCAGGACTGGGTGGGGGACACTATTATTCCTGAGGCTCTTGGAATCTGGGTCCTAGGCCATCTCCATCCAAGTCTCATTGGAAGTAGTAGTTGATCTGATGTTTGTGGTGGGTGGGCTGATCTGGTACAAACTGTCTCCTATAGGGTGCCTTTTGATGCTTCATGCAAGTGACAAATGATGGGATATGACCTGCCTTTTTTTTTAACATTAATATGAAATTGTTATAAAGTATAGATTAGTGCCCTGATAGGCCTTTCTACTCAAATTTCTGGAAATGACAAAGAATTCATCTTTTACTGTGTAAATTTGTTTGGTGACTAGAAAGTCATCGTGGGCTCATACTCATAAAATGATAAAATTCAGTGGTTTCTTTATCTCCTGAAAAGTCCTTCGTGGAATTAGAATTGAAATTAGTACTACCCTCAGCATTAATCTGCATGTACTTATTTATATTATCTCAAGAAACTAATGTTTCACTATCTATATGACATTAATGTTTTCTTTAGGGTGGAATGGATTTTTAAAACTGGAACAGAGTTAAATGTATAGTTTGATTTCTGGATTCTTTCCAGGATAAGGAAAATAATAGTCCCACTGTCCTCTGCCCTGGTCAAACAGCATGGGAGTATTGTGTTCAGTTCTTAGATGGCATATTTTAGGAAAGAAATTGATAAGCTGGAGAGTATCCAGAAGAGGATATAGTTGAGACAGTAAAGGGCCTTATCTTCCAATCATATTAGCGTTAGTTTAAGGAATTGGAATATTAAGCCTGGAGAAGAGAGAATATCAGGGAGCATAATAGCTGTCTTTAATTTTGTGAAGGACAGTCACATCAAACAGTGCTCCAGAGGATCGGTGGGGTCGAAATCACCAGCAGTTAGAGTGCTGGGCTTGAATCCTGTATCTAACATTGAATTTTTGTGTTAACAAGGCAAGTACTTTAAAACCTTTCAGTCTCAACTTCCTCATCTGTAAAGTGGAAATAATAATACCTGTAGCACCTGAGTCTACTGACTGTGAGGCTCAAATGAGTGTGTAAAGAAAGTACTTTACACAAGTTAAAGTGCTGTATAAAGTTTGGAAAAAGTGGATGAAAAAGTCTGGATGAGATCTGGGACCAAGGAATGTTAGTAACAACAGCAGCATCTATCCAGTGTGCCAAGTACTTTACAGATATTCTCTGACTGAACCTTACAACAACTCTGGGAGGCAGGCACTATTATTACCCCATTTTGTGGTTGAGGAAGCTGAGATTAAGTGACTTGCCCAAAGTCACACAACCGGTTTGAATCCAGATTTTCATTCAAGGCTTCCTGACTTCAGGCCCAGGTCTCTATCCACTGAGCCACCTAGCTAACTACTCCATCCTAGCTGGAATGGAGAATGTGTTAAAGAGGAACAGTATGTATGTAAGAAGATTGAAAAGGAAGGTTGGAGCCACATTGTGGGAAGTCTTCAACGTAAACTTAAGGGAGTTGTATTTTATGAATGAAATGTGGCAAGCTATCAGGGAACTCATTCAGAAGCTAGTAATATGAAAGCAGAAAAGCTGATAAAATAGATAAAGCGTTTTGACCTCAAACTTAAGTTTTCAAAAGTATAGATTTAAATATCTGCATTTTTTAAAATATGTGATGAAAAGTAGGCATTAAATTTTTTAAATTATCTTTTCTGTTTTTTATCATTTGTTTGCTCTTAGGGTGTTTGTCAGCTGTCAAGTGAAGATGAAGATGCATATCCATATAGAAGAATTGATATCAGGTATTGTTCACAATTGGACTCAAACCTACTTGAGCAACTTTTCCTCTGTTTCTTCTTATCCTTCTCTTCTGCCTGTCCTGCCCACCTGCCTACCTCAGAGGGCTATTGGGGAACATTGTCAAAGACTTAAAGCACTACGTAATATAATATTTTTATTAGCAGCAGATTTTGGGGTGTTTTTTCCCATTAATAGTACCTTAAAAATCCTCCTATGTACCACATGAGATAAGAAAAAATTTTGTCCATTCTTTCCATATTTTTAGATTGATTCCCAAGGATCAGTATTACTGTGGTGTTCTTTACTTCACTGGCAGTGATATTTTCAATAAGAATATGAGGGCCCATGCCTTAGAAAAGGGCTTCACAATCAATGAGTATACAATCCGGCCCCTGGGAGTCACAGGTGAGTACTGTTCTTTTGTTGGCAGTGATAAATGGGCATTTGGAGCAAAGAAAGTCATTTACAGAGAGATTTTATTCTTAATAAGTTGGATCTTTTAGAAAACCTTCCAGCAAATGATGTGGTTAATTTTAGCAAGGCTCTGTATTACCATCTTTAGAGGCAGTGTTAAATACTCATCCCAGGAAATATTCCCATCCTCATCAAAGTATAATGCCTGTTAAGGTAACCTTTTAAAAGTGTATATTTTATTTTTCCTCCAATTACATGTAAAAACAATTTTAACATACACATTTTAAAATTTTGAGTTCCAAATTCTATCCCCTCCCCTCCCTGAGACAGTAAGCAATTCGATATAGTCATATATGTGCCATCATGCAAAACATTTCCATCTTAGTTATGTTGTGAAAGAAGATGTAGGGACCACTCCCCCAGCCCCCAAAAAACAACCAAAGTGAAAAATAGTATGCTTTGATCTGCATTTGTACTCCATCAGTTTTTTCTCTGGGTATGGATAGCATTTTTCATCATCCAAATCTTTTGGAATTGTCTTGGATCATTGTATTGCTAAGATTAGCTAAGTCATTCACGGTTGATCATCTTACAAAGTTGCTATTACTTTGTACAATGTTTTCCTAGTTCTGTTCACTTCACTTTGTGTCCATTCATGTAAGTTTTTCTGAAATCATCTTTTTCATCATTTCTTACAGTACAGTAGTATTCCATTACAATCGTAAACTGCAACTTGCTCAACCATTCCTCAGTTGATGCATTCCCTCAATTTCCAAATTCTTTGCCACCGCAAGTAAAGCTGCTATAAATATTTTTGTACAAAAAGGTCCTTTACCTTTTTTTTTTTATCTCTTTTGGGATACAGACCCAGTAGTGGTTTTGCTGGATCAAAGGGTGTGCACAGTTTTATAGCCCTTTGGGCACAGTTCCAAATGGCTCTCCAGAATGGTTGGATCACTTCACAATTCCACCAATGGTACATTAGTGTTTCAATTTTCCCACATCCCCTCCAGCATTTATCCTTTTCCTTTTCTTTCATAATAGCCCATCTGAAGAGTATGTGGTGGTATCTCAGAATTGTTTTAATTTGCATTTCTCTAATCAATAATGATTTAGAACTTTTTTTTAATGTGACTGCAGGTAGCTTTGATTTCTTCTTCTGCAAACTGCCTGTTCATATCCTCTGACTATTTATCAACTGGGGAACAACTTGTATTCTTATAAATTTGATTCAGTACTTTATATACTTGAGAAATGAGGCTTTTATCAGAGATACTTGCTGTAAAAATTCTTTTTCCAGTTTTCTGTTTTCTTTCTATATCTAGGCTGCGTTGGTTTTGTTCATGCAAAACCTTTTAAATTTAATATAATCAAAATTATCCATTTTATATCCCATGTAGCTCTCTGTCTCTTGGTCACAGATTCTTCCCTTTTCAAGATAACCTTTTTAACATTTGCAAATTAACTACTTTTTTCCTGTCAATTTAACAAGCAGTTATTAAGAGCCTAATCTGCAGAGTACTATGGATATAGAGTTAGAAACACAAAAATGAAAATAGTCCTCTTTTTCAGGAGTCCTCCAAGAGTCTATGTTCTGATAGGGTATTTGACAGACATAGATAAATAAATAGAAGGAAATCTGAAGAGAGAAAAAGCACTTAGAACTAGAAAATCAGGAAAGGTTTACTGTAGGAAGCTCTACCTGAGCTGAATCTTAAACTCAAAATTTTCAGAGGGATTGTGAGGAGGGAGTACATTTCAAGCAAGGGGATCAACCTGAACAATGTCCCGGAGGCAGGAGAGAAGTACTGAGTTTGGGCAACAGCAAGTAGGCCAATTTAACTTGGACATAGCATGTGTGAAAAGATATACTGTGAAATAAGTCTGAAACTTCAGGCTGGAGCCCGTATTGTGAAGGGCTTTTTATTTTAACCCAAAGGCAAATAGAATGCCACTGAAGATTAAATACGGGAGTGACACAGTCAGATCTTTGTCTTAGGAATTTGGCAGCTATGTATAGGATGGCCTAAGACCAGAGGCTGTTGCATTTTCCAGATAAAGAGGTGATGAGGGAAAATTCAACGAGGGTAGAGGCTGTGAGGGAAGATAAGAGGACAGCTGAGGGAGCTAATTCAGCAGGCATTTATTTATGTGTCAGGCATTGGGCACACAGATACAAAGAATGAAATAAATGCTACTTTCAAGTAGCTTACATTCTAACATGTCATGAAAGTGAGCCATAGGAATTAAACTCCAAATCTAAACTCTAGAAATCTTTTTCCTCCTCCATTTTACAGGAGTTGCTGGAGAACCCCTCCCAGTGGACAGTGAGAAAGACATCTTTGACTACATCCAGTGGAAATACCGAGAACCCAAGGACAGAAGCGAGTGATACCTTTGCCAACGCAAAGAACCACCAGCCAACAGTCTTTATGTCTTGAACTTTATTGTGTAAGGGTCCTTACTGTTTATGGATGATAGCTTCCTTTTCACTTTTAGCCTTGCAGTCATTAAAATATGCAGCACAATCAAGTGGTAGTATTCTTATTTTACTAGCAAATAGATCAATTTAAATATACACATTTTATTCATGTTTATTCTTTATTATGGGTTTAAGATAAATATCATGAAGAGAGAGAAGGAAAACTGGTTGATCTCTGCAAGAGATTTTACTCTGCCATTTTCTGCCCCACTTAAGAAGTGCTGTTTCCTAGATCCTACCTGTACTTCCGTCAGATACCTTCTGACTGAAGCTTCAGGAAATGATTATTCTTCTAGAAATTAGGGTGTGATTTTAAGTCCATTTCATTCTTTGTTGATCTCATATTTTATTCATAACTAATATTGTAATGTAAACAGCTATAATTTCCCTCGAAAAGAAACTGGCACCAGCAAACTGGCTTCTGAATTAAACTAGTTCATCTTTCTGTGTTTACAACTGTTAAGTTATGTCCTCTTCACTTTTTCTTGGCATTACCATTCAAGTGTTATGGATAAAAATCATAAGTACAGAGGCCAGGTTTTTTGAAGTGAAATGTATATTTTCAGTTCTAGCATTCCTTGGGAGTTATAATTCCCTAACAGAAATAAGTCATCTGCTTAGTAAAACTTTTTTTCTAATACTGTATTTAATTTAAACTGTCATATAGTTTCATCTATGCATGATGATATGGCATTCTTAATAAGTGAGAAATCAGTATCAAAACAGTGGATGTTTGGTTTTCCAATATTTGCGGGTATTATTTTCACTGTAAATCTGTAGAAATTAATTTTCTATTGCCTTTAGATCCCTTCCCTTTTTTTCCATGTCTGTCAAGAAACCACTTAATGGTTTGTTATTGAGTCACCAGGTTAAAACTACTTTTTTTGTTTTCAGGGACCTCAGTTTTCATGTACATTGAAGAAGACAGACAAAGAACCAGCTCCTTTTCCACCATGGTTTACAGTTAGTAGCTTCAAAGTATCAGATAGTCTAGCTTTAACTTACTTCAAGTGTCGCATGATCCTATTACAAGACTTGTCAATGTTAAAGGCTTTGAGTTTTGTATTTCCATAAGATTTTGAAGTATTTGGAAACTAGATTTTTTGGCAGACTCTTAAACGTGAATGTTTTCGAGGCCCAGTACTTTGACTTCGGCAAGACAGTCCAGGACCACAGTCACAACGCTGGAAAATTTCTGGAGCTTGAGCACCATCTTTATGGCCACGTCTAGAACAAACTTGCCCCTCCAGGAGGACTGGCTTACAAATTTTTGTCCAAAAATGACGAGCACAGCAAAGTCCAGGATTGCAGTCAAAAGTTCGTAGACAACTTTCACCTTCTTGCCCTGTAGAAAAATCAGGATAGATTTTTAGTAACACTACACTCATATCAGTAGATGGTGGTTATTGTTGTTGTTTAGCAGTTTTTCAGTCCAATCTGACTCTTCATGACCCCATTTGGGGTTTTCTTGACAAAGATACTAGAATGGTTTGCCATTTCCTTCTCCAGCTCATTTGACAGATGAGGAAACTGGGGTAAACAGAGTTAAGTGACTTGCCTGAGGCCAGACTTTGAACTCAGGAAAATGAGTCTTTCTGACTTCAGACTTCTATCTACTGTGCCACCTAGCTGCCCTGAAATTAATATTATCTATGTTTTATTGTATTTTTATCTATTTTATTAAACATTTCCCAATTACATTTTAATCTGATTACTCTTGGGAGTTTTGCAGGCCATAATTTTGACAATACTGCTTTAGGATATACATATGCACACGTGTGTGTGTGTCTGTGTGTGTGTGTGATGGCTGGTGAGATCCCTTCCCGCTCTCAGGTTATATGATGCTTTAAATTTTCATGAGATTGAGAGTTAGACTTTATATTAAGCTTTCATACCTAAAAATTGTCATGAAAGTAGCTTTAGTAATGTGGTTTTATGTTTACTATTTTAGAGAGAAAAATATTTCTATCAGTTTTCTCACAGATATTCTGATCATGGAGTTATCACAGAATTCTGTGTTAACAGTTTAGGAATTTCTATCTTAGTAATATGTATTATAAATTAAAACAGAATGAAACATCCAGAAAATTTCACTTAACTTTGTAAGGTTTTTCTACAAATACAATTCTTTTACTAATGCAACCTAAGGATCAAAGGCTGTTCTCATCAATCAATCAAAGGTTCTCATCAATGAATAATTTGTAATATTGTACTACACTGATTTTTGCTTTTCTTATTTCATGTTCCCTAACCCTTTAGCCCAAATTTGTTCTTTACCTCCCATCTCTCATAAGATGGAGCCTCCTGCTGTTCAGCAGAACTAGATTAGAGAGAAGGCAAAAAATGTTTTAGCAGTACTGCATTGAAGAAGACAGGTTTTGTTTCATCTAGTACCTTAACACCAGAAGCCTAGAGGGAAAAAGAAAATCATTTTACTGTGTTAATAGTATTGCCCTTACCTTTACTGCCTTGTGACTTGTCAGTGTTGGGCTTCTTTTTGGGTTTGCTTTCTTGAATTGGATGCTGAGTTGTCACTTTAGAATCCAAACCTTCTTGGTCATCATTTCTCTCCAGGATTGGGGTTGTCTCTTCGATGAGTGTACAAACATCTGAAGGACAGTCATTTCAAGGCTAGAATTATTATATATTTTGGAGGGCAGGCACACAAGTACATCATAATATGCTTTGGCAGCACCTGTATTTTCTATCTCTGTTATTTTAAACGCTTGTTGCATGTGTCAGGACTTAAAAAAACCCATGACTTCATCATTATTAGTACTCCTTCCAATGATCTAGAACATAAAAAATCCAGATAGTACTGAACTGCTTTGGCTTAAAAACTGATTGCCTGGTGGTTTGTTTTATATTTTATATAACTCAGGTAGTATGTAATGTTCTTGAGAATCAAGAATATTTGTTTTTAATCTTTGTTTCTCCAGTACATGGTAGGTGTTTTAATAAATGCCTTTTGAATTTACACACACCAGACTATCCAGTCCATGTTTTAAGCCTTTCCAGTTGGGTAAAGGACCTGCTTGTGGTCTTTTGGCATAACCTGCAAAAACTCAGGGTCACTTCTACATTGTGATGAAGACTAGAGGATGCCTTTAGTGGAAGATTTTTACATGTCCCAGAAAGTTAAAGTTGGTTTTATAATTAAGAGGGAAACATATGAAGTATGTATTGTGGGGGAAAGGAATAATTATATAGTATTCAATTTTGGATCATTACTTCTAAGCAACAAATTCTTGACACAAATACAACTGAGAATAACTCATTGAGAAATCTTTAAATTAAGGAAGTGTAAGTTAAAGTGAAAACTATAAGAAACCTAAAATTTTGAGAGGAGCCCTTGAAGTGTTCTTGTACATATCATATACATGTGCAGTGTCTTTTTTAAGGGCTGTATACAATTTAATGGACTGTGTGGGTTCATGACATCTTACCATTGACACAGAGAGTTCCTGAGCAACACATGCCATTACGCTGGCATCGTCTCCGTAACCCCCGGCACATTGTACAGAATGGCTTTTCATCTCTGGATTTGAGGCAGAATTTTTTGGCACCACAATCCCTGTCATTCAAGCACTGTGAAAAACCCTATGGAGTAAAAATATTTCCATTAAATACAAAGTACAGAGCAAGAAAACCCATCAGTATTTCAAATATCTCAAAGGAATTGGAGCAGAGATGTGAGAGATTATCCTGTAGTTCCCAAAGTAGGTGATGCTACCCCCTTGGGAGGTGCTGAAAAAATCCAAGGGGGTAATAGCTTTGGGTGCAATTGTACACTTACTCTGAGACTTCTTTCCTAGTTTGTAAGACTTCCAGGGGGGTGATAAATAATTTTTTAAAAGGGGGTGGTAGGCCAAATAAGTTTGGGAACTTCTGATTCAACCCTCCTCTCATTTTACAAATGAGGGAACTGAGACCTTGAGAAGCAAAGCCCAGGATAAAAACCAAATGCCTACATTTTAAAATTCACCCCAACAAGCATTTATTAAGCAATTACTATATACCAACTTCATTCCAAGAGTTCACATTTGGTTTCTTAAAATCATCAGATTTCATGCCATTAATCGTGTTTGTCTTTACTGTAGCAACTTCCACCATTCATGGAATTGCTATTTGCTCTTTGTGAACCTTCCTGAAAATTTAGTGTTTTGCTTTGTGGCTGTGCCTTCACATATAGTAAAGGATGCCAAGGAACAAAATGAATGCTGTTTTAAGGATAAAGAACATAATAAATTCATATTCAGTTGTTTTCTTTCCAAGAGCCTTAATATGCTTTAGGTTTATTATTGGAATGAGTCTCAGCATCTCATTGTTCAGTGACACAGATTATTAGCTTCACTTTATGTGTGGAAAAAGACACAAGTTTCACTGTGTATGTATAACAGAGAGGAGGCAACATTTTATTATTATTCCCACTGCTTATGCCAAAGTCCCTCTCCCACCCAGGTAAGAGATTGTTACTTAGAGATTTTAATGATTTCATTATAAAATCTGGAACTTCACCAATGAGACAAACAGCAAACCCAATTACAAGCATTCATCTCCAGCACAAATATTATTACCTTTTGAGGGTCTTGTACTTCAGCAGAACTCTTGATGGTATTAGAATCCAGAACCAAGGCTCCCAGGGGAGAGCACAAATAACTTAGTCCCAGCAAGAAAACTACCACCATTCTTCAGGTATCCAGATCCCAGTGTTTGCTATTCTTAGATTTGCTTGCAGATTTCACTCACTACCTGCCCCTCTGCACGTGTGCTCCTGCAAACTAGTAATTAGTTTTGCTAAGACGTTAAAATATAAAGTCTTGCAAAGCTTCTGCAGTAGAAGACAATTTGAAGGCTAAGTAACGTGTGTGAAATGTGATGAATGAAACCTGACCAATAGACTCCTTCCTGGAGTATTTATAGCCAGATGTGCCCATTTCATCCTGCCCCCAACATTTCCTTCCTTTTCAGCCCACACAGGCTTCAACAAATCCCTTCAAATCTGTTTGATCAATAGTTCAAAACAAGGACTCTATAGAGTGAGAGAGGAGGCAGGGCTGCAGCAGCCTCTTCTCCTCCTGGGGCTGAATCCCTCCTAATTATTGCATATCAAAGTGAGTTCAAAGGGCTCCAAGAAGAGCAGGATGTCTGTATCAAAGGCAAACTCTGATAATCACCTGCATTTCCTACCTTCAATAATCCTTTACAAAAAAAAAAAAAAGTCTTAAGATCTGTTTTCACAGCTAATTGTGCTCAAAGAAAGAATGAATCATATTGGCCTGTGTTCGAGAGAGGATGCCAAAAATTAACGAGTTACAAAATGTACTGAAAACCTTTAAACTGTGGCTCAAATAGTGAAAAAGGTAGAAAAACACCTTCTGATTAGCTCCAGCATCCAGATGTAAAAAATCCTACTAGCTTAAAAGCAGCAGCCAAAATAACACCTGTTGCAACTAAATATCAATTTGGAAAGAGGGTGCAATATTCCTTAAATGAAAAAAAATTGTTTGAAGTTAGGGTTAATTTAGAAAATGATGAGATTCATAAAAGAAAAACAATTTTGTTGATGTTACAGATGTTAGCCAAAAGTTCATTTTTTACTGAGTTACCACTTTTGAAAGAACTAGAAGAAAGCTATTGGTTCATTTTATGTCAACATAATTTATATCATATTCTCTCATATTGAATTAAATGGAAGCAGATTCCTTATGCTAGCTGATTTCTTAAGTATTATCCTGACCTATTTCCAAACTTCCTAATTAGAAATGATTTTGCTCCAGCTCCAGCTCGTTCCTATCAGATTATTTTGCAGTCAGTGTAGTTAAGAAGGCAGGTCAAATGTCTTAAGTACTTTAAGGCTATATTCTGAAGAGAGAACAATTGCTACTTTCCCTCTTAAGTTTCATTTTTTTTTCAGTCTAAATTTGTTCCAGTATTTCAGATGTGAGAGGTTTCTAAATTCAGTTCAGCTTTTGTCACATTTTCACTTATGACTTATAATGACTTAAAGTGTTTCCAAAATGTTTTCACAATATAGCAGTATATTAGAATTTAAATATTCCTTTACAAGTATGAGATCTCTCCATTTTGAAGTCCACCATAGATGATGACCAGTATAAAACTGGGTTACACAGGTTGGGTATGCATGTCTATTTCTCACTTCCCACAGCCTCACTGGATTATTTACTGCTTATATAGTGCAATGGTAGCTATTCATGCTAGCTAACACCACTCCCCCAACTGGAGAAAATGCATTTTGATAGGATAATAAGGATACAGTTGGAGTATGCTATATGGTTATTTTGATGCTGGTCAATCACTACAGAGAGTAACAGAGAAAGCCCCCAAGGCCTCCTCTCCCATTCATTCATTCAATATTTACTGATGACCTACTATGTGTAAGTTCTTGTGCTAAGCAATGAAAGGGCTTTAAACGTAAATAACAATGGCCCCTTTCTTCAAACAGGGAAAATAAAGAAGCTAAAGGGGGAGATGAGGGAGATGTAATATAGTACAAAGGACAGTGCGAAAAGTGCCTATTACAAATATAAGTGCTAGCTGCACTTTGGGTTGGGGAAAAAGGTAAGGCTTCATAGAGGCAGAAGCATTTGAGAAAAATCTTGAAGGATGGATATAAATTCAACAGGCATCGATGGGGGGAGATAATCTAGATATGGAAAGCATTTGCAAAGGCATGGAGGAAAGGAAGCACAGGCTTTTGCTAGAAAATAGCGGGTAGTCAGGTTTAATTGAAGTATAGAGGACATGAATAGTACAAGATAAGGTAGGTTTGTGAGGATTGTGAGGAGCCTCGAAAAGCAAAATAAAGGCTGTAGACAGGATCATAGATTTAGATCTTAAAAATCATCTAATCCAATGCTCTCCTTTTTATGGATGAAGAAAAGAGTGAAGTTATGGTCTAGAAGAGTTAAGTGGCTTGCTCAAAGTCATTTCTGATTAGTGGCAATGAGTAGAAACAGAAGATGCATCTCTAGGCTTCAATTTTCCCAAGTGAAAAATCAGTTTGGATTAGATACTTTCTAAAACTTCACTTCAGGTCTAACATCATTCTACAATTCTCCTTGAATTCTATCTCCTGATCTGGAGATAGTCTTGGGTTTCCAAAGACTAATCCAGCACTATATAAATTTCTACAGTTCTAAGGATACAAAAAAATACTGTGAAGGTCAAGTCAAAAGAAACTGGCAAATAATTAGATGGGCCTTTGGGGAAAAGCTGAACAAGTTGTGGCATGTAATATTTATGATGGAATACTATTGTACTATAAGAAATAATAATCAGGATCCGTTCAGAAAAACTTGTGAAGACTTATATGGATTTATGCAAGTGAAGCAAGGAGAACTAATAAACTCAGTGCGGATTGAAGCATACTTTTTAAAACTTTTTTTTGTTTTCTTTGTGTGTGTTCTCTTTTGCAACATAGCTAATAAGGAAATATGTTTTGTATGATTTCACATGTACGATACTTATTATATTGCTTGTGGTGGGGGCAGATGGAGGGGGAGAGTTTGGAACTCAAAATTTTAAAATGCATGTTAAAATTTTTTACATGTAATTATAAAATATTTAATGAAATAAAATATATTTAAAATAATTAGATGGGGTAAGGATATGGGATTAACCATGGGCTAGGTAGGAATGTTTTTATGACATTTTTGAAGCCTAGAAGATGAGTAGAATGATATCATTACCAGGGATATGATAAAGCCAGCTTAAACTTACAGGAGCCAGTTATTAAATTTCTAGTGTCAACATTTATACCTAGGAAATCAGGGCTTGATTTTTTTTGTTTTGTGAGAAAATGTTAATAATACAGATTAAACTTAAAAGTGTGTCATGGGTACTTTTTTTTAAAGCGGATTGTTAAATATTTACCCACACACCCCAGCATGTAACCCTTGTATCAGAAGCTCTCTACTGAGATGAAGAACCTGGGTATGATTTAGAAACAGATTCTCTGGCTCATTGCCACCTCCTAAGCAGAACATGGAAACTTCAGTATCAGTGCTCCTCTTTCAAGTACTTAGGTACTTGAAAGTACTCGCAAGGTCTTAAAATATAGGATGGTCTTATTCACATAGTAACGGACAAATAAAGGATTTCTATCCAAGTCCACAGACGACACCAGTGAGTTACCCTCCCCCAAAGACCGATGATGATGCTATAGCAGCACCATGGGTGGGGCCCCAGGAGGGGTGTTTGCTCTTCCACATCAGTTCTCCCCTTTTCTGTCTTACTCTTTTATTGGCAGTTCTCTGGTCCCTGCCCTTCAGAGCTCTCTTACCAGAGGATCTTGGGTCCTCTTACTGATGTTGCTATTCTTCCACTCTCACAGATGGTGCTCATTAGAAACTCTGTTTAGCTTTTAAAGTCCTTCAAACCTACCCTCAACCTACCTGTCCACTGTCATTGGATATTACTCCCAACTGCTTCCTCTGTAATCCAGTCAAGCTCTGATCCTCATATACAATACTCATCTTCCCATCTCCATGCCTTTGTATCAGCTGTTCCCCATGCCTGGGATGTACTCCTTCCCTACTCTGCTTCATGGAATCCCCCTTTCAAAACTCAGTTCAAGCACCATTTTCTACATGAAGCTAATCTTCTCAACTTCCTCCCAATGAACCTCAAATTTAACTCCTTTTTTATATTTTTACTGTTTGTGTGTATGAATGTGCATACCTGCATGCTATTCCTTACACATGCCACTCCATTTCCCTATTCTGCCTTTCATTCACTTGCCTAGAATGTTCTAGGCCCCATGCCTAGACTGTTCTCCCTCTTACTCTCAGCATCCTGGTTGACTTCAAGTCTCAGCTTAAATCTCACTTTCTCAAGTAGGCCTTTTATGGTCTCATTCAATTTAGTGTCCTCCTTCTGAGATTACCTCCAAATTACTCTATATATCTAAGATGCAAATAATTGTTTTCAAGTTGTCTCATTAAACTATAAGATCCTTGAGACTGGGGCCTATTTTTTGCCTGTGTTATTTTTTTTTTTTAACATATCTATCACTCAGTACATGAGACAAAGTAAGCACTCAATAAATATTTTGCATCAATCCATATATTTTGCTATGCTTCTCTGTATTCTTCTTACCTATCACTTCTTGTTCCCATCATCCCATCACAATCACAGGTCACAATGTGTTTAGCCATTCTCCAGTCAACAAGCATTTACTTTGATTCTAGTTCTTTGCTACTACAAAAAGTACTGCTTTAAATATTTTGGTGTCTATGACCTATGTTTACCATTATTTCTACCTTTGATCTCCTTGGAATATATGTCTAGCAGTGGGTTCTCTCAATCAAAGGATAGGACTATTTTACTCACTTTCTTAACCACAATGTCTATTCAGCTTATTAATTATCAAGGATTTGATCATTCCTACCTGACTGTTCTCCTGAATTTCATGATGTCTAGAAATTTATGCAAGATGAAATCAATTCTACAACTCATACCTCTCAGGTCATTTCTCACCCTGGCTACAGGAATTCTTCGTGACCCCATTCCTGAGACCTCCTCACTTTTTCCAGATTCTTTTTTTCTTTCTATTTATTTTTTTATTTGTTTATTTTTTATTTAACTTTTAACATTCATTTTCACAAAATTTTGGGTTCCAAATTTTCTCCCCTTTTGTCCCCTCCCCCCTCCCCCTCCAAAACACCAAGCATTCTAATTGCCCCTATCACCAATCTGCTCTTTCTTCTATCATCCCTCTCTGCCCTTGTCTCCATCTTCTCTTTTGTCCTCTAGGGCCAAATAACTTTCTATATCCCTTTACCTGTATTTCTTATTTCCTAGTGGCAAGAACAGTACTCGACAGTTGTTCCTAAAACTTTGAGTTACAACTTCTTTACCTCCCTCCCTCCCCACCCCTTCCCCTTGGAAGGCAAGCAATTCAATATAGGCCAAATCTGTGTAGTTTTGCAAGTGACTTCCATAATAGTTGTGTTGTATAAGACTATATTTCCCTCCATCCTATCCTGCCCCCCATTACTTCTATTCTCTCTTTTGATCCTGTCCCTCCCCATGAGTGTCAACCTCAAATTGCTCCCTCCTCCCCATGCCCTCCCTTCCATCATCCCCCCCACCTTGCTTATCCCCTTATCCCCCACTTTCCTGTATTGTAAGATAGGTTTTCATACCAAAATGAGTGTGCATTTTATTCCTTCCTTTAGTGGAATGTGGTGAGAGTAAACTTCATGTTTTTCTCTCACCTCTCCTCTTTATCCCTCCACTAATAAGTCTTTTGCTTGCCTCTTTTATGAGAGATAATTTGCCCCATTCCATTTCTCCCTTTGTCCTCCCAATATATTTCTCTCTCACTACTTGATTTCATTTTTTCAAGATATGATCCCATCCTCTTCAATTCACTCTGTGCACTCTGTCTCTATGTGTGTGTGTGTGCATGTGCATGTGTGTGTGTATAAACCCACCCAATACCCAGATATTGAATAGTTTCAAGAGTTACAAATATTGTCTTTCCATGTAGGAATGTAAACAGTTCAACTTTTATAAGGCCCTTATGACTTCTCTTTGCTGTTTATCTTTTCATGCTTCTCTTCATTCTTGTGTTTGAAAGTCAAATTTTCTTTTCAGCTCTGGTCTTTTCATCAAGAATGCTTGAAAGTCCTCTATTTCATTGAAAGACCAATTTTTCCCCTGAAATATTATACTCAGTTTTGCTGGGTAGGTGATTCTTGGTTTTAGTCCTAGTTCCTTTGACTTCTGGAATATCCTATCCCACACCCTTCGATCCCTTAATGTAGAAGCTGCTAGATCTTGTGTTATCCTGATTGTATTTCCACAATACTTGAATTGTTTCTTTCTAGCTGCTTGCAATATTTTCTCCTTGACCTGGGAACTCTGGAATTTGGTCACAATATTCCTAGGAGTTTCTCTTTTTGGATCTCTTCCAGGCGGTGATCTGTGGATTCCTTGAATACTTATTTTGCCCTCTGGTTCTAGAATCTCAGGGCAGTTTTCCTTGATAATTTCATGAAAAGATGATGTCTAGGCTCTTTTTTTGATCATGGCTTTCAGGTAGGCCCATAATTTTTAAATTGTCTCTCCTGGATCTATTTTCCAGGTCAGTTGTTTTTCCAATGAGATATTTCATATTATCTTCCATTTTTTTCATTCTTTTGGTTATGTTTTGTGATTTCTTGGTTTCTCATAAAGTCATTAGCCTCCATCTGTTCCATTCTAATTTTGAAAGAACTATTTTCTTCAGTGAGCTTTTGAATCTCCTTTTCCATTTGGCTAATTCTGCTTTTGAAAGCATTCTTCTCCTCATTGGCTTTTTGAACCTCTTTTGCCAGTTGAGTTAGCCTATTTTTCAAGGTGTTATTTTCTTCAGCATTTTTTTGGGTCTCCTTTAGCAGGGTGCTGACCTGCTGTTCATGCTTTGACTGCATGTCTCTCATTTTTCTTCCCAGCTTTTCCTCCACCTCTCTAACTTGATTTTCAAAATCCTTTTTGAGCTCTTCCATGGCCTGAGCCCATTGGGTGGGCTGGAATACAGAAGCCTTGACTTCTGTGTCTTTCCCTGATGGTAAGCATTGTTCTTCCTCATCAGAAAGGAAGGGAGAAAATACCTGTTCACCAAGAAAGTAACCTTCTATGGTCTTATTTTTTTTTCCCTTTTCTGGGCATTTTCCCAGCCAGTGACTTGACTTCTGAATATTCTCTTCACACCCACTTGGCCTCCAGATCTGCCCAGCCAGTGCTTGGGGTCTGAGATTCAAATGCTGCTTTCCAGCCTCAGGGCTTTGGGCAGGGGCGGGGCTGCTATACAGTGTGAGATTAAGTTCAGGTGCTCAGGTGGAGGCAGGGCTGCCACAAGGGGCTCAGTTCCCTCAGGGGGTTTATGCAGAGACCTTCAACAATGGATCCAAGCTCCTGCCTGCTTGGGGAGCCCCTGCCCACTGCCGCCTCTGCTGCTGCCTCCCGAGGGGGCATGAGTTATGGGGACACCCCACTCCCCTCTCAGCAAGATGAGAAGACCCTCTCACCAACCTTTGGGGCCCGTGGGTGGAGGGACCTGCACTGCTGCTGGAGATTCTGTCCCTGAAGCCTGCTCGGATCCGCTCTTCTCGGTGTCGTGCAGCCAAGGCAGGGCTGGGCTCGGCTCCGGGTCCAGGGCGCAACGGACTTTTCGCGTCAGGTTTTCAGGTCCCTCTGGAACAGAAATCTCCTCTGCTCTGTTGTTCTGTGGCTTCTGCTGCTCCAGAATTTGTTGGGAGTTCTTTTGCACAGATATTTTATGGGCTGTGGGTTCAGAGCTAGCATATGTGTGTCTTTCTACTCCACCATCTTGGCTCCGCCCCCCCAGATTCTTTTTTCTATATTTGCTTCCCCTGTTAGAATGTAAGCTCCTCAAGGAGTTTTTTGCCTTTCTTTGTATCTTCAGTATTTAGCAGTGTCTGGCACACAGGAGGCAATTAATAAATGTTTATTGACTCCAGCTCTGATTTACTGAGTATCTACTAGAGAAGCAAAAGTATCCACTTCTTTTATCTCTGGTGCTTTCCTGAAGAGGGTACAGTTTTGCTCTCCTGATCACTAAGAGTCATAAGGGTAGAACTAAGAAAGAATGGGCCTCCTCTGCTCAAAAATTGTGAATGGTTTTGTGTTGCCTAATGAGTCAAATTCAGACTCCTTTGCCTGATGTTGAAGATCCTCCTCAACCTTGTGCCAGCTGACCTTTCTAGCCTTATCTCATAGTATTCCCCTCCATGCATTCCATATTCCATGAAGTACTGACCCTAAATACATCCCACACTGGGCCTTTGGATTATAGGTTCCCTATATCTATAATGCTCTTCCCCAACCCATCACCACTTGTTGAAACCCTGCCTATCCTCAAATACCATCCCCTCTATGCAGCTTTTTCTGACTACTCCATTCCAAGCATTGTAAACTCCATGACAGTCAGGCTCTGTTTTATATAATTCTTATATCTCTCCAGAGCCTAACACAATGTTCTGCACATAGTAGGAATGGAGATAGGGAGCAGACCTATCGATGTCCTTGGTATAATGAACTCCCAGGTGAGGAAAAATCCTTTTAAGATATTTAATAAATGTTTAAGTTGAAATATGCAGGCATTCTGAACCACAAAGTACAACAGTCTCTCCATAGAGAAGTCAGAAGAAAAACATTTATTTAGACACTAGAAAGCCGGATCCATCATAGTAACCAAGAAGTCAATACACATTAGCACTGCAGGTAATAATGTTATCCCCAAGCCTTCACCTCCCCCAATCTCCTGCTGGGGCCTTCCCACAAGCAAACAGTTGCAAGACTAGCTGTGTCTGCCTGTGTTTTCTCTCCTCACCCAAACTGCTCTCACCAACTCTGTTCTACCCTTCCTGTTCCATCCACATGACTTAGGCTTCCATGTAATTTAAGCAGGTCACATGTGCCTATTAATGGGTGGGAAAGATCTTTGAATTAAGCAAAAATACATTAACAATACATCATAGAAGTCCTGAGTATGGCTTCATAGGTTGATTCCCCTGCCCCTTGCCTAAAGGCTCTCTTCTGGACCCACCTGGCTTCAGAGTGATTATCAATAGTAACTGTTGCTGTTTCCCTCCCAGCCTGAGGTCTTTCTTTTTTTTATCTCATTAAAGGGGCCATGCCCTGGCTACTTCTTAAACAGGCATTATCACACCCTAAGTGAGTACCTACACAGACCTTGGCCTCAAGGGGCCAAGGTCTCCCAGTGCATCCTGAGTCATCTCCAGTCATCCTGATGAATATCTGGTCACTGAATTCAGATGGCTCTGGAGGAGAAGTGAGACTGGTGACCTGCACAGCCCTCCCTCACTCAAAACAAAGTCAAGTGCAAGTCATGTCATTCTTTCTCTGATGGCATGGTCTTCTTCAGCAAAGAAGGACAAACACAACAACAACAAGTTGAAATAGGAATTAGAGAAGCAATCAGTCACTTTTTGATCCAAAGTATAGATCCCTTCTCTTCTCTAACCTGTCCCTCAAATTGACCTGGCTGAGTTAACTAGGTGACACAAGGGAAGGAACGTCAGGTCTGAAGCCAGGAAGACTCTTCCTGAGTTCAATTCCAGTCTCAGACACCTACTAGCTGTGTGACCCTGGGCAAGTCACTTAACTCTGTTTGCTTCAGTTCCCTCATCAGTAAAATGAGCTGGAGAAAGAAATGGCAAAACACTCCAGTATCTCTGCCAAGAAAACCCCAAATGAGATCACAAAGAGTCGGACATGACTGAAAAATGACTCAACAACAACAGAGTTATTTCATTTGAAAAATCATCTCCTAATAAGATAAAGTTATTTTGAAAAGAATTCATTCCACAAAGTCCTCCCTGGAAAACTCCTTTTGGAATAAGGAAACTATTTCTTCTGGAATGCTTTTTTCTGAACTCTGCCTAGTATGTCACCATTACTAATTAAAGAAACATCCCCCTCCACCCTTCCCTGCCCCCCACCCCTGTGCTTCTAGGAAGAAATTTTAATCTAGAATCTCAATTACTAGCGCATCAAGGGGGTGGGAGACAGTAAGAGCAAAGGACCTGGGCGGGGGGGAACCTATGAAAAGTTTTAAAATGTTCATTTCTACTTGAAAAGTATTTTCCTAGTAGATAGTTACAGGCTACTAAAGTTCACAGCTCCGACTCCAACGTGCACAGACAGCTCCCCACATTAGCAATAGCTTAAAGCTAAAAGAGTACAATGAGGCTGCCCTTAGAATGTAGCTCCCATTCACAAAAATACCCAGAGCTGGTAGAACGAAGGCAGAAACCCAATCCACACATCACCTGCCAAGGAGCTAGTATCTTGACTCCTCCTGGCACGGATTACATATTCAGGTTAGTATTTCAAATAGATCCCTTCAGATCTATTTAGCAAGGCCAAAAGAAAACTGAAACTGAGCAATCTTGATCATTGTTTAGAAGCAATGCGAGTTCCTGGAAACAAATGTGCTCCCCAGTTTCCCTTTTCCAAGGCTCAGGTTTCATTCCATTTCCTGGAGTCAGTCAGCCTGCCCACAGAGAAGAATTCCAGACTCATTTTGATTGCTGTACACCTGTAGCTTGCAGAATTACAGCTGCTATTACTTAAGTCAAAAAGCAAGATATCAAGACAGGTGATTTATAGTTCACATAGGAACAGAGATTTTAATTTTATTAGAGCTCCTGTGTCAAAACCAGCTTATTTGCAATAAGCTTTACTTTTCTCTAAAGAAAAAAAAAACATCAAAGAAACTAGAAAAAGTTACTCCCTAGCAGAATCTCACAGGAATTAATGAGTGAAGGTAAAAAGATGAAAAGGGATAGCATGTCATCTTATGGGAGGAGACAGAACATGGCTGCTTGGTTAGCTGAGGTCAGGAGGTATTTACAACAATGTGGAAAGCTAGAAGATTTCAGACTGCTCGTGGGGCACCATGTTTGTGGGCTTAAGGGAAGACAACAGCCAAAATGGACTGATGAACATAAAAGAAAAGAGGAATGATTGTTAGTGTGAGGTTTCAGACTGGTTAAGTAAGGTTTCAGATTGTTAGAGTAAAAGGAGAAGGGTCCAGATGGGGCAAATCTCCCTTTTCTGGTAAGAGCTGCTCAAATAGCCTTCTAGCTAGGTTGCACAATAGACAGAGCAGTGAATTTAGTCAGGAAGACTCAATTTCAAAAATCTAATCTCAGAAACATACTGTGTGACCCTGAATAAGTCACTCAGCTACTGCTGTCTGCCTCAGTTTTCTCATCTATAAAATGCAGATAATATTAGCACCCCAGGCTTGTTGTGAGGCTCAAATGAGATGTTTGTAAAGCACTTTGCAAATTGTAAAGGTTCCAGAAATCTGAGCTATTATTGCTGTTATCTCAGCATTAACACTAAAAGCTAGACCATAAGCAACCACAGAAACAAGCTGCCTTTTAGCTTGACCCTCTTGTGGACGTGAATTTCTGAATATATCCCTAACCACATTTCTAGCCTTATATAATAATATTTGATATTTCTAGAACTTGACAAAGCTTTTCAAGCTCTTTATAAACATTATCTCACCACTGTAAAGTAATTGCTATGGGGTACTATTATCTCCATTTTATAGATGGAGAAACTGAGGCTCAGAGAGGATAACTGACTTGCCAAAAGTCATGCGGCTGTTAAATATCAGAAGCAGGATTCGAATGCAGATCTCTGCTGATTCCATGTCCAATATTGTTTACACAGCAATATGTTACCTAATTATTTTGTTGTACTCTTCTTCACCACAACATTCTAGCCACACTGGACTAGCTGTTGTTAGCTGTTGCTCTGTGGTCTCCCACATCTGTGCAGAAAATGAATTTGCACATGAGTTGCTGGCATATGTGTATATATGTATGTATCACACAGCAGAACTCTACTGGATAGCCTAAGAAAACCCAGGATCATCACAGTATCACAATGAGAACTGAGAGTAGGACTTTTGTGGCAGAAGACATAAGTAATTATACTTCAAAGAAGAATGTGGCAAATACAAGAAAGGTACCAAGTACTGTCTGGGGAGATGGAGCAAAGAATGATGAAGTAGCCAGAAGAAATAAAGTAAGCTTCTCTCCCCTCAAAAAAAAAAAACAAAAAAAAAACCCCTCCTCTAACAGATCTAGAAAACACACCAGAATAAAGACTTACTGGGAAACCTAAGTACTATGTGAATTCAGAGAGGGATGAATTTTTAGCTTTCAGCTGAAACAGAATCAGCTAGAAGAATCAAAGAAATCTTTATATAATTATATGTGGGGAATGGCATCTGAACTGCATTTTGAAAGGAGGTAGAGACAGATAGAGATGAGGAATAGAAAATACATGGGAGTCTATCTGCTAAGACATACACAGGAACTATATGAACACAATTATAAAACATTCTTTACACAAATAAAGACAGACCTAAATAATTGGAGAAATATTAATTGCTCACGGGTAGACTAAACCAATATAATAAAAAATATAATACCATCTAAATTAACTTACTTCATCAGTGTTATACCAATCAAACCATCAAATAATTACTTTATAGTGTTAGAAAAAAATATTAACAAAATTTATCTGGAGGAACAAAAGGTCAAAAATATCAGAGGAATTAATGGGGGGAAAACGTGAAATAAGGGAGCCAATAACACCTGATCTCAAACTATATTTCAAAGATGTAATCACCAAAATAATTGGAACAGCATAAGATACAGAGTGATTCATTGATGGAACAGATTAGGTATACAATATACAGTAGCAAATGAGCCCTGTTAATGGATCTGTGCACCAGTCCAACCATTCTAGAAAGCAATTAAGAATTACATCCAGAGGACTATAAAACTGTTCATACTTTTTGATCCAGCAATATTATTACCAGGTCTATAATTCTATGAGATCAAAGAAAGAGGAAAAGGACCCACATGTACAAAAATATTTATAGTAGTTATTTTTTTTTTCTTTTTTTTTTTTTTTGACATTTTTTTTTTTATTTAGCTTTTAACATTCATTTTCACAAAATTTTGGGTTACAAATTTTCTCCCCTTTTCTCCCCTTCCCCCCCAAACGCCAAGCATTCTAATTGCCCCTATGACCAATCTGCTCTCTCTTCTATCATCCCACTCTGCCCTTGTCTCTGTCTTCTCTTTTGTCCTGTAGGGCCAGATAGCTTTCTATACCCCTTTACCTGTATTTCTTATTTCCTAGTGGTAAGAACATTACAGTTGATCCTAACACTTTGAGTTCCAACTTCTTTTCCTCCCTCCCTCTCCACCCCTTCCCTTTGGAAGGCAAGCAATTCAATATAGGCCAAATCTGTGTAGTTTTGCAAATGACTTCCATAATAGTTGTGTTGTATAGGACTAACTATATTTCCCTCCATCCTATCCTGTCCCCCATTACTTCTATTCTCTTTTGATCCTATCCCTCCCCATGAGTGTTGACCTCAAATTGCACTCTCCTCCCCATGCCCTCCCTTCTATCATCCCCCCACACTCTGCTTATCCCCTTATCCTCCACTTTCCTGTATTGTAAGATAGGTTTTCATACCAAAATGAGTAGGCATTTTATTCTTTCCTTTAGTGGAATGTGATGAGAGTAGACTTCATGTTTTTCTCTCACCTCCCCTCTTTATCCCTCCACTAATGAGTCTTTTGCTTGCCTCTTTTATGAGAGATAATTTGCCCCATTCAATTCTCCCTTTCTCCTCCCAATATCTTTCTCTCTCACTGCTTGATTTCATTTTTTTTAAGATATGATCCCATCCTCTTCAATTCACTCTGTGCACTCTGTCTCTATGTGTGTGTGCGTGTGTGCATGTGTGTGTGTGTAATCCCACCCAGTACCCAGATACTGAAATGTTTCAAGAGTTACAAATATTGTCTTTCCATGTAGGAATGTAAACAGTTCAACTTTAGTAAGTCCCTTATGACTCTCTTTGCTGTTCACCTTTTCATGGTTCTCTTCATTCTTGTGTTTGGAAGTCAAATTTTCTTTTCAGCTCTGGTCTTTTCATCAAGAATGCTTGAAAATCCTCTATTTCATTGAAAGACCAATTTTTCCCCTGAAGTATTATACTCAGTTTTGCTGGGTAGGTGATTCTTGGTTTTAGTCCTAGTTCCTTTGACTTCTGGAATATCCTATTCCATGCCCTTCGATCCCTTAATGTAGAAGCTGCTAGATCTTGTGTTATCCTGATTGTATTTCCACAATACTTGAATTGTTTCTTTCTAGCTGCTTGCAATATTTTCTCTTTCACCTGGGAGTTCTGGAATTTGGCCACAATGTTCCTAGGAGTTTCTCTTTTTGGATCTCTTTCATGCGGTGTTCTGTGGATTCCTTGAATATTTATTTTGCCCTCTGGTTCTAGAATCTCAGGGCAGTTTTCATTGATAATTTCATGAAAGATGATGTCTAGGCTCTTCTTTTGATCATGGCTTTCAGGTAGTCCCATAATTTTTAAATTGTCTCTCCTGGATCTATTTTCAAGGTCAGTTGTTTTTCCAATGAGATATTTCACATTATCTTCCATTTTTCCATTCCTCTGGCTTTGTTCTGTGATTTCTTGCTTTCTCATAAAGTCCTTAGCCTCCATCTGTGCCATTCTAATTTTGAAAGAACTATTTTCTTCAGTGAGCTTTTGAATCTCCTTTTCCATTTGGCTAATTCTGCTTTTGAAAGCATTCTTCTCCTCATTGGCTTTTTGAACCTCTTTTGCCAATTGAGTTAGGCTAGTTTTCAAGGTGTTATTTTCTTCAACATTTTTTTGGGTCTCCTTTAGCAGGGAGCTGATTTGCTGTTCATGCTTTGACTTCATGTCTCTCATTTCTCTTCCCAGCTTTTCCTCCACCTCTCTAACTTGATTTTCAAAATTCTTTTTGAGCTCTTCCATGGCCTGAGCCCATTGGGTGGGCTGAGACACAGAAGCCTTGATTTCTGTGTCTTTGCCTGATGGTAAGCATTGTTCTTCCTCATCAGAAAGGAAGGGAGGAAATGCCTGTTCACCAAGAAAGTAACCTTCTATAGTCTTATTTCTTTTCCCTTTTCTGGGCATTTTCCCAGCCAGTGACTTGACCTCTGAATATTTTCCTCACACCCACCTCACCTCCTGATCCTCCCAGCCAGTGTTTGGGGTCTGAGATTCAAATGCTGCTTCCAGCCTCAGGGCTTTGGGCGGGGGCAGGGCTGCTATTCAGTGTGAGATTAAATTCAGATGCTCAGGTGAGGGCAGGGCTGCCTCTCAGGCTCAGTTCCCTCAGGGAGTTTATGCACAGACCTTCAACAATGGATCCAGGCTCCTGCCTGCTTGGGGAGCCCTGGTCTGCCGCTGCCCCTCAGCTTCTGTCTCCCGAGGGGGCCCGAGCCATGGGGGCACCCCACTCCCCCCTCGACCCGCCAAAGGGACTCTCTCACTGACCCCCGTCACCTGTGGGTGGAGGTACTTGTGCGGCCGCTGGAGATCCCGTCCCTGAAGCCCGCTCGGATCTGTTCCTCTCGGGGCCGCGGCCGCGGCAGGGCTGTACTCAGCTCCCAGTCCCGGCGCCCAGTCCGCAGCACGAAGGACCTTTTACGAGAGGTTTGCAGGTCTCTTCGGAACAGAAATCTCCCTCGCTCCAATGTTCTGTGGCCTCTGGGTGCAGAATTCGCCGTGAGTTACTTCTTTGTAGTTGTTCTATGGGTTGTGGGTTCGGAGCTATGTGTATGTGCGTCTTTCTACTCTATAGTAGTTATTTTTGAGGTGGCAAAGAATTGGAAACCAAGGGGGTACCCATCAATTGGAGAATGGCTAAAAGAGCCGTGGTAGGTACAGTAAATACACACCAGACCTGGAATCAGGAAGACTCATCTTCCTGAGCTCAACTCTAGCCTCAGACACTAACTGTGTGACCCTTGGCAAGTCACTTAAACTCTGCTTGCTTTGATCCACTGGAGAAGGAAATAGCAAACCACTCCAGTATCTTTGCCAAGAAAACTCCATAGAGTGTATGGAACATGGGATCAGGCAGAATTGGACTACAGCTGCAGTTGGACACAATTCAACAACAACAACAAGATTAAGGGAAAGGATGGGAAGACTCAAAGACAAATCCAGGGTTTTGAACCTGAGTGACTAAGAGAATGATATTGCCATTAAAAGGGATAGTGTATTCAGAAGAATAGCAGAAGATTAGGTCAGCTTTGAACATGAGTTAGTAGCACAGTGAGCCACCCAGGTGGAAGTGCCCAAAAGG